>NC_063349.1:8597949-8645888 GCF_021869965.1 Rhincodon typus
GGGGCAAACAAGTTATGGAGAAGCACTGGGGGTATAGGGTGGTACTCAGGAGGGGGCAAATGTGGGAGCATGGGGCACTAACTGAGGAGGGGCAATGGTGACCACCTGAAGGAGCATGGGGAGAAGCGGGGCAATGGGAGGGGCAACTGGAAGCATGGGGCAGAAACTCTAGGTGGTATTAGTGTGAGTAATGAGAGGGGATGAGATGAGAGGGGTGGGAACATGAGGCAGCTGGAGAGGACTGGGAATGGGGGGCATGGGTTGGAGGGGAGTGGGAATGGATAGAGGCTAAGAATGGTAGGCTAAGCTTTGGAGGGAGGTTGGTGGGTGGATGACTGAGGGGGCATGGAATGGGAGGACAGTAGGAGAGAGCATGGGATGGAGGCGATGAGTACGTGGAAGGGGAGGGGAAATGGGAAAGAGTGGAGGGCAAGGAGGGTGTGGAGGGGAAGATGGGAAGGGTAGGAGTGGAGTGGAGAAATGGAGAGGAATTGGAATGGGATAGGGGAGAAATTGAGGGTAGAAATGGGTCAGGGAGGAATGGGGAAATGGGAGGTAATGGAGTACGGACATGGGAGGGTCAGGAGGGGAGCGGTGGCAAGTGGGACTGGGGAGAGGAGAGGGAGGTGAAGGTGTGGGTGGAATGGGAGGGTGTATTTTGGTGAGTATGGACATGGAGGAGAGAGGAGGATTGGCGGGGAGGTGAGAAAGGATGTTGACATGGGATTTGAAAGGGAGGACTTGGAGGTCAAGGAAGTTTTGGTGGGAGCAGAGATGTATAGCCAGGAGAGGTTGAGGTTGGAGTGGGTGTCATTGGGAAATGGGGTGGGACAGAGAGGGGAAGTGGTGGAGGGGAGAGTAAGAAGGGCATGGGGAGTGGACTGGAGATTGGAGGAGGAGGGTAGGGGAGGATGGAAGAGACATGTGGAGTAAAGGGGAGAGGTGTTACAGGGAGGAGAGTTGACTGAGTGCAGATTGCTGAACGGAGGTACTGTTGGTGATGGAGAGTGGTGTTGAGGGAGGAAATTTGGTGAATGGAAAGGGATGTGGGATGTGCAGGGTAAGGTTGGGGGAGGTGGAAATGATGAATTTAGGAGGGACGATGGGAACAAGGGGATAAGATGATTGAGGACTGAGCAGAGAGAAGGTGATGAAGAGAAAATTGTTCATGATCGAGGAGGAGTTGAGTTGGCAGCTTCTCTGTCTTGTTGTGTTCTTGCGTCTGTGTTTACCCATTACCTGAGTAATCGCCTATTGCATGCTAATTTCACTGCTGTATCCAGCTATCATTTGCAGTCGATTACTTGGTCAGTCATTCAGTTACAGATGTGCGAGTTAAAGCAATGCTTATGAGTGTCCACTGGGAATGCAATGGGGGTGATAAAAATGATAGGAATGAATTAACTGGAAATTCCAAGAAGCAGGAAGGAGGGTGAGGGTGATTACATGTATCTGTAATTTGTTTATAAAACTGAAGTTGGACTCAGATTTGACTGTTTGGTTTTATCTTCCTTTTGAACATTAACTGAAGGGAAGACTAATTATTGAAAGCCTGTGAACTTTAGTTTGCATGCTCTTTCTTGTCTTTTTGAAGTTGAGAGAAAAGCAATACTAGGGTCCATTAAAAAATATAAATTGTAAATGTAAAAAAATTGATCAACATTTAAAGTGTCAGAAACATCTGTCTCCAATTGTGTGTGTAACATTTCCACTCATTCCAATTAGAGATGATTGGAACGCACAGAATTTTAAAAAAGTGCAAAGCCCAGTTGGTTGATGAGTTGAAAATATCCTGTAATCCCGTCACCTGATCTTGGAAATTCTTCTTCACCCAGGCAGAGTTTATCTGTGGTGTGTGAAGGAACGGGGCGCCCTCATGTTTAACTCACATTCTAAATACAGCTGCTTGTGGGAACCCTGCAGTGATTTAAGATTTGGAATCGAGGATTACAAGGAGACCCTTCAACAATCTATTGTGTTGTTGCCAAACCTTTCATTTAGTGCTGAGAGTTCTGCCCTGGGCTGCAGTTTGCAGTGTTTGAACTATTGTTTGTTTGAGTTGTATTTACAGTTGTGTATTTTATAAAACTACAAATTTGGTTGGGATGTTTTCCGATTCATTTACCCTTCGGGCTCAAAATTACACAAAGGTCTAGCATTCCACAAGACGGAGGGATGAACACAAGTGTGTGCTGCGGTGTAGAGTTTGGATTCCTTGTGCACTTATTATAAGGAGTCTTGCTGTAACTATCCCCTCACCGTTCTGTCTTTCAGCTGGATGTAAACAGTCTGTTAACTTTTTCAGTCTTCGAAAGTGTCAATTATGCTTGCAGGCTGTTGGATGACAATTAACAGTGACTGATGAGAAGAAAAATTTCGAAGGTGATCATCAGTTTGAGGAAAGTTAAAATAGGAATAAGGACAGCAAAGCTGCTGGGAAGTTTGTGAAAATCTGCAGGAACTGACTGCAGTATTTCCACTGTTGGAACCACTTGTCAAACTGACAATGGTCCCCCAGTCAGGGAAGGGTGGGGAAGCAACAAGAGCTGCGTTCTTTCTTTCAAATGGTGTTTTCTTAACGACTGACGCTGTGGTCAGATTGTTAGCTGAATGATATTTTTCAATGAGTTGCACTGATTGTACAATGACAGGGTTTAATAGGCGTTAAACTCTTATCATAACATTGAGTTGTACTTTCCATTGACTTAATGCATGCCTTTGGCATTAAATTGGGTAAAATGAGATGCTGAAAACTGTACCCAAATACTGAATTTATTTGTTTTTAAGACTTTCCTTGCAACATTCAGACAGGGCCAGGTGGGTGTGGTTCATGCTGTAGATCCATATCCACTTGCTGGCACCTCCCCACACCACAATCCCAAAATCCAAAGGCAAAGAGGGTGTTGGAAATCAGGAAATAACTTTTCCCCAGAGGGCTTGTGGATGCAGGTTGTGGGTTAAGTGATGCGATTCCAAATTTTCCTTTTTGCCTGATGTACCAGTGCTGGACTGATAACCCTATGTGCAACAAACTACAGACTTGAGACAGAAGCAAGGCATGTCTTTTTGGGAGGCCAGCATTACTTTTTAGGCTACTGACGCTTGTTCAGCTAGGTCTCTGATTACAAAGAGCCAGAAGAAACATTGACCTTTGTCGTGTGTCACCATTAAAATCTTTGCAGTAGCTATTTTAAGTTAAGCTGCTATTCGTGGGGACAGGTGGTACATGATAATTTTTGGAATGCTACGAAACTCTTTCGTAGACAAGAAACAAGCTGCGTTTACATAGCAACTTTAGGACATTGCAAAGGATTTTAGATGCTCTCAAGTATAGCCGCTGTTGTAATTTAGGAAATTCAGCAGACAATTCATGCAGATATCAATCAAATAAATAGTTGAGATGGGATTATCTGTTTTAGTAGCATTGGATATCGACTGGCTCACCGGAGTAAACTTCCCTATCATTGAAAGTAGTGGTTTAATGTCTCAACTGAAGAATGTCACTTCTGATATTGCCACATTCTGATACTGCAGAGCAATACTGGCAACCTGGATTTTATGTTAAATTGTTGGGAATGGTATCTGAACTTCTCAGTTTCTGACTTAGAGATGAGACACCTCTCCCTGAACCAAGGCTTATTAGTAGGATAATGAGGGCAAAACATTTTTTTATCAATCCACTGGCAAAAGTGGAGAAATGAGACAGGCAGCCTGATTTAACTCCCACAAAAGTACTTTACGCTGTTACGATGCTTTTGACCAGTGTGAGATATTTACAGCTTGTGTTTTTATTTTCAACATTTCTAATTTCCTGTTTTCCTTCCAAAAAGGAAAATGGTGAAACAAAATCGTTAACTATAGTGCTACATCGAGAAAATGACACTCTTGGATTTAACATTATTGGCGGCAGACCCAATCTGGTAAGTTTTGAAGGGATTTTGGTATGCCTTGTTTATAGCTTTGATCTTTTAATTCATCGTTTATTATTTCTGCACAATGTGAAGATTTCTGAGAAACTGTCTGGCACCATGTATATTTCAGATGAATCACATGGAATGTCTCAGATGTTTGTAGTAATGTTGTACAGTTGATATAACGGATGATCTGGCCGAACCTTTAGCATTTTAACATGCCTGGAATTTTAAATTGTAAATATCTAATGGCAGGCCTAATATACAGTCCTCCATAATTACACTGACCTCACTTGCAGCTGGCTATATCTAGCAACTTGTGCAGAATTGACCTAACAGACACTTTGGTTTCAAAAAATTACTTTTCATAATATTTATTGAAATATATTGTTCATTGTTCAAAATGTACTCCATCCAATACTGTATGTTGCTCCCTTTATTTAAAAGTGGTCAATATTTATTACATGTCAAAAGTTTCATGCTGCCTTGGTTATAAATTCGATTTTATTATAATTCAGATTGGACATTGCTGGATGTAGGCTACAGTTGGGAAAGTGTACCACAGTTCAAGTTCTTCAAAGATTGTTTGTTTGCAAATGACGCAAAGAGAAATTGCACAATAGTGGAGTTTGTGCTGAACATGACTCCAACCAATGAAATTTTTGTTTCACCCAGTTCCCAAAGACCTCCGTTTTTCTGGGATTCTTTGATGCGATGCTCAGTCAAATTCTACCTTGACATCTAAAGCAGTCACTCTCTCCTCATCTTGGAATTCAACCCCTTAGACCAGTTTTGACCAAAGCTGCAATGAAGTCTGGAAATGATGAATCCTGGTGGAAGCCAAACTGAACATCAGTGAGAAGATTATTGCAGTGTCAGCGCGAAATAATAGCATTGTTGAAGACAGCTTCTATCATTTTGCTGGTTGAGTGTGGTTGGTAGGCTAGTAGTTGGCCAGATGGAATTTGTCCTGGTTTTTATCAACAGGACATAGCTGGGTGATTTTTCGCATTGTCAGATAGATGCCAGTGTTGCAGCTTCAGTGGGTCATCTTGGCTCAAGATGCAGCTAGTTCTGGAGAGCACATCTTCAGTACTATTTCTGTAATGTTGCACCTTTTACCATGCCCACTATTCAGCCATGATCAGAGGTATAGATAGAGTGGACAGTCAGAGACTTTTTCCTAGGGTGGAGGTAGCTATTACGAGGGGGCATAGTTTTCAAATGAGTGGAGGGAGATATAGTGGAGACGTCAGATGTAGGTTCTTTACTCAGAGGGTGGTTGGGGCGTGGAATGCCTTGCCTGAGAGGGTAGTGGAGTCAGCCTCATTAGGGGCATTTAAGCGATCATTAGATAGGCGTATGGATGATACCATAAGGTAGGGGTGGAGGTTAGATAGACCTTAGGTTTAGGGTAAAAGTTCGGCACAACATCGAGGGCCGAAGGGCCTGTACTGTGCTGTACTGTCCTATGTTCTATGTTCTATTTCTTGATAACACGTGGTGCGATTCGAATTGGCTGAAGATGCAGATTGTCAATGCTTGAGGTGGATCATCCTGTCGGTATTTATAGCTGAAGATAAGTGCAAATACTTCATCTTTGTTGATTGGCCTGGGCTTCTTATCGCTGCTTCTTTGGTAAAGTTATTAGTGACTACTCCCGATTCCCACACTTACCTTATGATACATCCTGACACTCTGCTTCCTAGAAAGACTCTATTCCATTTGCCCAGTTCCTCCATTGCCATTGCATCTGTCCTAACGATGCCAACTTGAACAAGGAGGCCACCAACGTGTCCATCTTCTTTCTCAACAGAGGATTCCCCACCACCGTGGTTGACAGGAACCCAGTTCCTGCACTTCGGCTCTCACCCCTCTTTTCCCTCCCACAGCAGCAATAGTGTCCCCCTTGTCCTCACCTATCATTCTGCTAGCATCTACATCCAGTGGATCATTAGCTGCCTATTTCCGCTACCTCCAGCAGGATGCCAACACATATTCGTCTCCTCTTCCTTGTCCATTTTCCACTGGGACTGTTCATAGAATCCATACAGTGCAGAAAGATGCCATCGGCTCATCGACCCTGCACCGATCCTCCACCCAGAACATCCAGCTCCCGTAACCCTGCATGGGCTTTTTACCATGGCTAACCCACCTACATGAGAATTGTATCTTCTGAATTCCAGTATCTCCCATGTATTTGTTCTTTCTTCTTGATCTCCAGTGCCCCTATGTTCTTCCTGCAATGTGGAGACCAAAATTGTTCATGGCTTTTTCTCCAGAAGTGAAGCCTAATATTTTGGTTGCATTTTGAAATGTTAATATTAAACCATGATGCTACTTTTCATGAATTGTGAAACTATACTCTTCGATCCCTCAGCTTCTCTACCTATTTGGACTTTTAGTTTTCCAAAGAGGATTAGCCTCAGCCCTCCAGCATGATGCACCTCAACAAGCTGACCTATATTTGCCAGTGGCATGACCTTTCAGTGAGTTTGTTCATACGGTTTAGCAATTTTTTTGCAGTATTCTTTCGGATTGATTGTACTGCCAATTTTGTCAAATGCAAATATGGAAATTGTGCTTTAAATTCCCCACTACAAATTGCTTATGTGTTAAATTGTGAACAGGTGCTCCCAAGACCAATGCCCATTGAGCACCACTGCTCTGAGTTTGACTATAGGTATTTTAACCTTGACTCTAAGTTTACAGCCAAAGTAGGACCCTTATGGCACAATGGTGACGTCCCTGAATCTGAGCCTGAAGGCATAGGTTCAAGTTCCACCTGGGATGTTGATTCAGAAAAAACATATTGACAGTCCCTTGCTTTCTAATCTGCTCCCTGTCACGTTGTCTGGAATCATTGTTTATCAGAACACCAACTATTTACCAGTACCATAGACACCAATTACAATGGTATCGCTTAAACCATAGTTAGAGTCTAGAATATTTTGGCAATTCAGATAGCTGGTCTCACCTTGTAAAATCATCCCCGTCTCCTTCTGCCACCGAGAACGCCTGCCATTGCAATGGGCCCTTCTTTCTCCACTTGGTGAATTGGATACATTCCTACACTTTCTGAAAAATATCAGTTCAGGCAGAAGTCTTTCCATGCCTCTTAGGTGCCTCTTGGACGTCCTTTTTGTAAATTTCACACAAGAACTATGCATGACAACCTAATCCTTCCTCACTATTCAACTGACAGGAATTGAGCTCATGAAATGCTTTCCTTCTGATTTCACTGCTTAAAGGAAGGAACAGTGCCAAGGTCACAACTTGTGTTACCTTTTTTTTTTGTAACCCTGTCCACAAATCCACTTTGTTCTTCCATTGACCATGTGGTTGAAAGTCTGGGAGCGTTGGACTGTCATCATAGCCCAATAGCTTATACCTGCTTCCTGTCATTTTTCACAATGACTATTAAGATAATAGTTTCCAGTCTAAAAGTTTTATTTCTGAGCTTTCAATTTTCATCTTTCAGGCAATCGTTCTCTGCTACCATATATTACTAAAAGATCATGAGAAACAGGAACAAGACAACCAATCTGTCTAGCTTGCTCTGCCGTTTGGTTAGATCATAGCTGGTCTGGTTGTGACCTTAATCCATCTTCCTGTACCTCCACCTCCTCAGGAAAGTTAGTTGGTGATGGAGTGCATCGGAGGCAACACTTATTCCCTTCTACGTTTATTTAGAGTTAGGCACTGCGAACATACGGCTCTTAACCCAAGTATTGCATTTTTATTCTGAGCATTCTATAGCTCGGGGCTCAGGTGAATTCCCTGTTAATGCACGCCATCTACATACAGCTAAACACAATTAATTTACAGTTAATATCACCTGCCATTCTTAGATCACCATAAAAGATTCCAGAGCACAATTTGAAGAAGAGAAAAAGGAATTTGCCTTAACTTCCTGCCCTCTCTGATTTACGAGTTGGAGGGGGAGAAAAATTACTTCCGTTTAACTTTACTTGGGACTTGGCAATATGAAGAAGCTGGAATATGGGTTTTAGTTTGCTTTGTCCTTCAGCAGCAAAGGACACATGAGGAATCAAGTCCAACATCTTGGAGAGACGAGGATAACCCAGGTATGGTAACACTGGTCTCCAAGTGATGTCTGCCCATTAGAAGGCATGCTAATCAAGATAAACAATAGGAAAATGGTTGAGAAGTACATGTGGGATAGGTATTGGGGGAGGGTTAAAACAACAATTTCGACTCATCCACCAAACACCGGTAATCAAAGGAGAAAGGTTGGGGTGAGTTGAATCACATTACATGCAATGTAATCAAGTTCATGGACCAGAAGTTGCAATGAGCAAACTGTACTCTTCTCCAACCTGCTGTTTAATTGAGTTATTAGATGTGATACTCAACCTGATAGAATGTTGGAACAGGAATGATCTAACAATCTAATGCAGAGAGTGAGCACTTAATTAATATCATCCTTAGACTTGTTTTGGTCTATAGTGGGTGAAGCATTGGAGTGCTTCCTAATTCATTGCTTTTTAGCTTGCCCTTCAGTGACAGGAGGAAATGTGTTAAGCTCTGGACACTGCAATTATTGTCTGGTCTCACTGTAGAAATTATTTAGATTTCTTTTTGAGTTGAGAAAATCAAATGCATCCTGGAAGGGAACCCACCAGCAGTAGGAAAGCGTGAACTGTTTAAGTTAGTGCGTGTTGCATAAAACAACTGGAGGGAGATTCCTGCCTAGTACAGATTGTCAGGACATGTGAATGCATCTACATCCCTACAAATGCTGTGTTTACTTCTGCAGTTTGATCCTGTGATGCTCTCAGGAGGTGGGGAGGTGCTTCTGAGATCTTGCTCAGCACCAAAATTTCTTGTGGGCAGCCAACTGTTCCCCTGTTACCAAAACAAAATGTTACGGCTGCTGGAAATCTGGAATAAAAACAGCAAATGCTGGAAATAGTCAGCAGGTGCGGCAGCACTGATGAGCAGAGGAAAGCAGAATCAGTACGTTAGGCCTGTGACCTTTAATCACAGATGTGACATGTTAATTCTCTTTCTGTTGCTGCATCTGAAATGTGAACTCTGTTTCTGTCAGTGAAGTTGCTACCTTGACCAATTCCCATTTTATGTTTTTTTTTTAAATCCCTCATTGTTTCAGTTACCTTCAGTAAAAGTCATAATATTTATACTGTGGTTGTGACTTTAATGATTGTTTTCTGTAGGGAAATGGTCTAGGTCTGGCAGAGTCATGTACTGCAGACTAAGCGCCTTGGTGCCAAACTTAATGAAATGCAGATAGAATGGTTTTGAAGGTGACTTGTTGCTTCGAACTTTACTGGGAACATTAAAGCTCCTTTTTTGTATATAACTGGACACCTGTTCACTATGAACACCATTATCCAGGATTAGTGCCCAGTGAATATCATTTAGAAGTGAAAGCTGGCTTATATAACCTTGTTTTTAGGGCTCTTGTGGCACAATGCTACTGCCCCTACCTCTGGGTTCAAGTCCCACCTGCTCCAGTGGTGTGACTGCTCTGGTGGATTTAAAATGTTTATAATTTTGCTGACCTCTAGTCTGGCTTTGTCAGCCATTTATTAATTGTCCTTGCATTTAAGAGCTCTAAATAGGATGCAGACAATCTACAAGCATTGCCTGAGCTCATTTTTATTTACCAGTGCGATCCTCGAGCTTGCTCATAAAATCTAGGCTGTCACTCCAGCAGAGTACAGGGGGAATACTGTGCTCTTAGGCATGCAGTCTTTTGGATAAGACATTAAACTGACATTCCATCTGCTGTCTCAGGTGACTGGGTGAGATCCAACACGAAAGTTCAAAGTAAAGCAGAATTGGTGTTTTATTCTCCAACTAATGTCCCTCCCTCAATCAACATCATTAAAACATATTATCCAGTCATTGTAATTTGCGCAAACGTGCGATGTTGGGCATAGTTGATTTGGTTTGCTTTAGGCTTTGTTGAAATTGTGAAAGGCATTAAATAAATCCTAAATTTTAACAATGATGAGCCTTCAAGTAGAGCTTCAAGTGCTGTGAGATGTCTGGTCGTCATGAGAAATTCTATATAAATAATGTTTTTCTTTTCTGAGCTGATTAGATTAAATCGAGAGGCCCGTGATAAGAAGGGCTATTTGTCATTTTGCTGTTTCCTTTTCTGCTTGTGTTCTTGGAGCCTTAGAAAAAGTCAGGAAGTCACTGTTGTTTTGTTGGACCAGACCAGTTCTCCTGGTCTGTCTGGTGATGCTTACTTAGAAGATATCTAGAACCATTCCTTTGCTGCTCAAAGTGGCACTACCCACAGATAAAAAGGCTTTGAACTTCCACAACACCTTTGGTGACCTTAGGTTATCCCAAGATGCGTTACAGCCAATGAAGTAGTTTCAAAGTGGGATGCAGGAAACAGTGTGTGCACAGCAAGATCCCACAATGGGCAGTGAGCTGAATTTTGATGTTAGGAGACTGAGGCTGACTCCTTTGCCTCAGAATAGTTCCATGGGCAGACAACGCAATAGTTAATTGTCTCGCCCCAAAGGTTTGAGTTGCTGGAATCTGTCTGCAGCTGCTCAATTTAGTTTGTAAGATATATGCCCAAGTCTAACTCATTTCAGAAGCTAGCCCATATTAAACACAGCTTGAAGCAGATTAGTGCTTGTCCTGTTACTGCCTGCTATTTTGCGTTGATGCATGACTTACCATCAATAACCCTGTAGGAAATCTGTTTAATTAACTGGGTGAAAGGGGAAAGAATATGATTTGTGTTGGTAGTAATAATTAAATCGATCAAATGCCTATAAGTTTTTTTTTTCAAAATTGTGGTTTACCACGTCTTAAAATCTCTCCTAATGCGAGCGCTAATACCAATATCAACCATATCTCTGTTGGCAACACTTAACTGTACAATTTTCTGACTCGGAGGTAGAGATGTTTAATCGAGGCGGAGATAAAGGTTTTATGATGCTTCTTTGATGTAAATTGGAGGAATCGGCATTGATGTGATGGAAAGTATTTGTCCTTCAACCAAAATGACAATAATAATATGTCTGGTCATTGCCACATTCCTGGGCCTTTGCTGTGTGCAAACCGGTTGCTATGTTTCCTTTATTACTATCCTTCATTGTGTAGCATAATCCAGAGTGTCTCCTTCAATATTGACTGGGTGTGGGATTTTTACCCTGACCAGGTTTAGTTTGAGTTTTGCTTTGGCAACATTAAGTTGTCCGAGCCCCCCTGCAGAATTGACGAGACTGAGCAAGGCTCGCAAATTGCATGCGCAGTGAGCAACAGCCCTGCAGTTGTCCCATATGGCATGTTATGTCTGTCTATGGTTGTCATCTTCATAGTAGCATGGAGATAGCTGGGGTCAAAGCGTTCTCTGTCTCTGGAATACTTTGAGCACTTCCCATATGTTAGCTGCCACCTCTCAACAGGTCACCCATCGATGAGATCTGACACCAAATCAGCTCAGCCTTTGACAAACTACAGCAGCTAAGTTTTGACAACTAAATTCTCTACAACTCCCTAAAGTCCCAATGTAGACGTATGAAAGCTGTCTGGAATCATTTTGCCAATACAATAAATGCATATTAAAAGAATAGAATCTTAAATTACTTTGTATCTCATTGTGCTTCCAAGGATTTGTGTCCTTTGCAGCAGTTTATTTGAACCATGGACAAAGTTAAGACATTTTCTGATTTTTAGGAAGGTTGAAGCAAGTGGATTCTGTGTTTAATAAGTACGGTTTTAGCGCACCATTTGAGGTTACTTGCTGCTTACTGATATAAATGTGGCTTGGAGGTGCTAAAGCAAGACCCGGGCAGGTTCAGCAGTTAAGTACTGATTTCCATCAATTCTTGTGGACTGGCATATGTAGTCTCCACGCTTGCACCCTCGTGCTCTGAAAGGGTGGAATATGCTGACTGACCCTTCATGCCATGTTTCAGAATGGCACATGGACACTGGGCGAGGTTGTGCACTTACTTCAAAATAGCACCAGATGGCCTGATGATGGCGATCCGGAGGGATTGAGGGGTGGGAAGAATGTAGGAGTCCATACATGCTCCAGTCCGTCCTCTTCCCTCTCTGTACATGCTGCTCGGCCTTGCTCTATCTCACCTTCCCGTTCCTCATCGGAAGTGGACCCATAGCGAGCTTGCTACAGTTGAATACTGACTAGTGAGGTGGAGTAGGTGAAGTTTTCAGTGAATTTCTAATAAAAGTGTTGGTAATCTTGGTACAGTCTTGACAAACTGCCCAAAGAGTCTCCCAAAGTGCCTCAAAAGTTGTCTTTAAAACTCTAGCAACAAGTCAACAGTTTGATCTGTGTGTGCCTTTTTAAATAGCATCCAAACTCCTCAATCAATGACTTATACCTGATCAACTGGTCATTTTTATGTCAAGGCATTAGCTGAAGCACTAGATACCAAAACATTCTGGTGCCTCTTTTAACACTCACCAGTTGGTAGTTTAATCATTAATCGAATCCTTAATGATCCTGTAGGTGTCTGTTCGTTGTTCATACTTTAATGTCAAACTGACATTTTGCTGTAAAAGCTGGCTAGACCACTGTTGTTGCTCAATATCCCATTGTGACCGTCATATTTAATGTCTACCATATCTGGAGAAAATTGCTGTCTATAACTCTGGCAAGGACTTCAGTGTAGAAGTTTATGATGTCTAAATTTAAAAGCACTCTTAGTTATGTCTGTACCACTCTCTTCATTATTGTGTTATTTGGCTGACTTCCAAAAGGTACATTTTAATAAGTGTGTATTTATATATAGAATAGATCACTCTCCATGCCGTGCGTTAAGTAGAGACAAACACGGGATAAGCCCACATTGAATAATTTCAGTCATTCACATCACTCAATATTGGAGAAGGCTTATGTTTCATAAAAAGGTCAAGTGTTTTGTTTGTCGAAATCAGGCCTAAAACTTTGATAAAACTTAAGTGTTGCAGACAGAACCTCCAAGGGTCCATTCTCCTTATCAAAGATTGCCGGATCGATGATGCATTTTGAAATTGTCTTCACCTCTGCTGAATGTTTTCCAAATTTTGCCATGCCTGTTTCATCAAAAAGATTTAGCTTATTGGGTTTGGCGCATTGATGCTAAGGGATACTTGATCTGTTACTGTGACCATGAACTATGGAGGAAGGAGCTGGTCAGGATTTATGCTCCTGATTATTGTAGATGCGGGCTGGAATGGTGGCTTGGGGGTTAGCACCCCTGCCTCACAGCACTAGGGACCCGGGTTCAATTCCACCCTTAGACGACTGTGTCTGTGTGGAGTTTGCACATTCTCCCCGTGTCTGCGTGGGTTTCCTCCAGGTGCTCCGGTTTCCTTCCACAGTCCAAAGATGTGCAGGTTGGGTGGATTGGCCATGCTAAATTGCCCATAGTGTCCAGGGATGTGCAGGTTAGGTGTATGATTCAAAGGAAATGCAGGGTTACAGAGAATAAGGTTGAGGGGGACGGGTCTGGGTGGGATGTCCTTCGGAGGTTTGGTATGGGCTTGATGGGCCGAATGGCCTGCTTCTGCACTGTGGGGATTCTGATTCTGTGTGGACTGGAACTTAAGGTTGAGATGTCCCCAGTTTTAGAGTTGCCTTCACTGCCGAGATTCGTTCACAAGCACCAGTCGGTCAGTCAAGATATGGCAGACAGCATGAAGGCAGGAGTCTGTTTTCTCAAGAGGATGGGGGCCAAAATCAGCAGTGAAACAGAATTTAGTCTTTTAGTGTGTCGGCACTACACTTGTCTTTCTTGTGGTACAATGCGGTTAGAATGACATCACTGTGGCCAACTTTTGTTGCCATTCACAAGTCTACAGATTCTTGGCTTGTAAATTAGACGCAAACGACACAAAGCAATCCTGGGGAAGATCTACAGCGTACAAATTGACCTTGGTGATTTCATCTAACGGGGGCAGACATGCTTTAAGATGTGAGAACCCTGCTTTCTGTCTCACCCATCCAAATCATACGGTGAGTACAGTTACAACGTAATTTTAGGGAAGGAGTGACTGCTCACCAAAATTATGAATTTAACCCAGCAGTGTTGTAGAATCTAACATTGTTCAAATTGTTTCTTTTTAATGCATTGAAATTGTTTTTCAATTTACTGACTTAAACCCCATTTCACCTTCATTATTGTCTGGATTTGGACTGAATAGACATAAGTCACTGTTTCTATATAATATTTAGAAGCTATGGATGATATTCCGATGACTAGTTGAATTCCTTGACTTGGCTGTTGCGGTATTCAACTGATGAGAATAATTGATGATAATTTAATTTTCTAAATGATGAAGTACATAGTATTTAGACCATCGAATGTGTGTTTAAAAGAAATATTGCTGAAATGTTGTCACTGCAATCAATGTCTTGAATAAGCCTCCTCCTTCACTGGCTAGCAAGGGAGCACCCTTTGTGCATATATGTTCCCCAAGGGTCAGGCACCCTGACATCTTCGAAGAGACTGAGTAAAGTCAACTGAAAAAGAAGGCAAAATTTGGAGGGAAAAATCCCAAGATGCTTTTTGGCACTGTTTGTAGATTGTGACCTTTGACCTGAACTAGGAGTCCATCTTCAGCCATCTTAGAACAGTGTGTTGCCCAGGAAAAAACACATTAAGACATGCACCTCTTATTCCTTTGAAGATTGATCCAACATGTGGTAAAGGACCGTGATTAATTCATTCTTCTACCTGTTCTCAATAATTTCACCTTGTGCGATGGATACCACTTGTGTCTCAATGGTTGAGAAAAGATTGTTGGCCAGATATTTCCCAGATAATCTGGTTTTCCACTTTAAGAAGCGCAGATCGCACTTGCCAGTTTTCATAACCCTGACCTAATTATTGGAGTTTTGAAAAAATTCAGCCCAAAGATCTGGTGATTCTTTTGCAGATTCCCTCGTGACCATCTTTGGGGATTATTATAAGTTAGTCAGAGAGCACAGATGGAGGCCATTTGGCCTGGCATTTCTATGCTGGCTGCTTGGAGGCATTAACCAATGGATGCAAGGTCATCAACCTGAAATGTTGATCCTGCTTCTACCTCTGTAGTTGTTGCTTGCCTTCTTGGGCATTTTCAGTTTTTTTTCAGATTTTCAACATTTACAGTGTTTTGCTTTAGTTTCCAATTAGTTACCTTGCCCCTCTTTCATTATATCCCCGCAATTTTTCAAATTTTCACGTCTGTATCCAATTCTCTTTGGGAAAAATGAGTACCAAATGTGCCTCCACCACCCTTTTTAGGCAGTGCATTTCGGATCTGTTATTCTCAAAAAAAAGAGTCACTTTCCCATTCGTAGAGCATCTTGCATAACCTCATAATGTCCCAAAGTGTTGTACAGCCAATGGAGGAAGACAAATTTCTTGCCTTTCTTCAAAAAAATGCAGTGGGATCTTTATAATTTTGCCTGGGACTGCTAAAGGGACTTCTGATTACCATCCAAAGTCCAGTAGCTCCGGAGGTTTGCAGTCTATGCTGCTTTCGGCTCTCAGCCTACATTATTTGTTCAAGCCTCTGAGAGCTCGTGAGCCCAAAACTTCTTTGACTGAGATGAGAGTTGTGCCAACTGACCCCGACAAAAACTTCAGTCTGAGTAAGATCTTAGTAACCGTACTTTTATACTGAGTCAAAATGCTCAATTTTGCATTATTAGACCATAAGAAATAGGAACAGGAGTTGGCTGTTTGGCCCATCCAGCCTGCTCTGTCATTCAATAGGCACGTGGCTCATCCAACATTTCTAGCAACCGCTTCACTGCCCTCTTCCGATAACCTTAGACACCCCGACTAATGAGGAATTTGCCTCCTTGACTTTGTGTGGCAAGGAGTTTCAAAGAAACTCAAGCCTCTGGTCCTACACTCTCCCATGAGGAGAAGCATCCTCTCAGTATTTACCCCCTCAAGCCCCTGAAGAATCCCATAGGTTTCAATGTGATCACCTCTCATTCTTCTAAATTCCAGTGAGGAGCAGCCTACGCTGTTTACCTTTGTTCATAAGAGAATGCCTCCATACCAGGGGTCATCCTAGTGAACCTTCTCTGAACTGCCTCCAATTAAATGATACCCTTTCTAAATCAGGAGGCCAAAACTGCTCCCAGTACTCCTGTGTGCTGTCATCAGCATCCTGTTCAGTTGCAGTAAGACTTCCATACCTTTATATTCCCAATCCCTATGAAATAAGGATCAACATTCCATTTACCCTCCTGATTACCTGCTGAATCCTTGCCCAATCCACTTGCTATCTCTCTGCTGATGGTCATAACTCCATCATGACAATCCTCCGACAGTAGTACTCAGTTACTTTTTGCTCACTTAATTTTAATTCACTTTTAGCACAGCTACATCTTAAGTGCTACTTTGCCTTCTTGTTACAATTATGCAAAGTTTGTAGTGATTTTCTTAATGGAGACCCCAGGTGTGCATAATTCAGCAAGTGGATATTTTGAACCATTTGAAGGAATAGAGAATCCATAAGCCAGTCACACAGGTTTGGAACTTTAGAATGTTGCATTTGTGGGAAGTTTGTCCAGAAAAACTGACATCTTTAAGGACTGGGGCACGTTACTTGGCATTGGTTAGCCCAAGCCTGGAAGTTGTTCAGGTTTTGCTGCAGGTATGCATGGACTACCTCATTATCTGAGGATTTGCAAATGGAACTGAACGTGATGCCATCGTTACTCCGCGCCTGATCTTTGACAAGGATGGGCGCTGATGAAAACCGAAGATAGTTGGAGTTCCAGCTCTCCCTGAGGAACTCCCGCAGCAATGCTCTGAACGATCAGCGAAGGCCAGTCTTCAAGCCCGGCGTGACTGTGTCTTCACTGAAGAGTCTTCCTGCTACATTCTGCTGAGGCGACTTGATGCCGTATGTTGTCAAATGCTGCTATCAAGGGCAGTCACTCAAATCTAAATTCAGCTGTCTTTTCTGCACCCCCACCATCCCAAATGTTGGGAAACAGTTTTACTGAGCTCTGACATTATCCAACTAAGCATCAGTGAGCAGGTTATTGGTGAATAAGTGCAGCTTGACAACACGGTTGAGGACTCATCATGTTTATGTTGATTAAGAGCTGACTGGTGGAGTAACAATTAATTAGATTCAATCTGTCCTGTGATTCAGAGACCGAGGACATAATGTGGATAATTCTCGACATTGCTGGGTCGATTGCTACTAATGGAATAACTTGGCTTAGAGGTGCAGTTCGTTTTAAAGCACACGTCTTGCTGGCTATACCTCTGATGTTCTTGGTGTCCATAGACTTTACTATATGCATTGCACTCAATGAACCGACTCTCTTGCAGACTTTGGTGTTCACCTCAGAAGGACGTCTAGAATTCTCTTTGCTGCTTTCTCTGAGTTTAGTGCCAGACGGTTTTTTTTTTCAAGTCTGGCTATAATTTGCTACTCCATGCAGCTTTTGACTTGACTTTTATTCCTTTTTTCTATTTCTGTGGTAAGCCGAGTTATGTTGTGATTACTATTTCCTGATGCTCCCCTACTTGTAGGCCACTTTCTTGTTCTGCCACATTACTACAAACCAAGTCAACTTGATGCCCCATTGAAGAAGGGTCTAATGTGGAATTGACAACTCTCTCTCAGAAGTTGGCTGAACAGCACGTTCCTTCTCTGACTATTTTCTGTCCACGTGACCATTTTTTTTTAAATTCAAGAAATGATTAAATAGTGAAGAAAGACCATTTGTGATTTGGGAATCTATGTCTACTGATCAGAACCCATTTCAAAACCAAACAAAAACACAAATTGCTGGAAAAACTCAGCAGGTCTGGCAGCATCTGGTGAAGAGAAAACAGCATTAATGCTTCATGTCCAGTGGCCCATCTTCAGAGCACATTTCTGAAGCTTGCTTCCGCTAAATGGACCAGCTTCAAAATTAATATGTGAGGATATATATCTCTACTGTACCGTGGTGCATTATTTCTGTATTCGCATCTGGAGACAGGGCACAACCAAAAAATAAATGAATACGTTGCAGAGATAGCAGAACTGCAGACGCTGGAGTCAGAGATAACAAAGTGTGGAGCTGGATGAACACAGCAGGCCAGGCAGCATCAGAGGAGCAGGAAAGCTGACGTTTCGGCTCGGGACCCTTCTTCAGAATTTCTGAATACTTTGTATCTGTCTTTACTGTGGAGCTAGATTCTGCCCAAGCCCTGGTGACAGAAGAGGAAAGTTTTATCATGAGAAGGATTCAGAATTGATAGGGAAGAGCTGTTGGAGCAACTGTTGGTACTTCAAGTTGACAAGGCACTGAAACTGGATATTGAAGGAAGTTGCAGAATACTGGCTGTAATTTTTCCATCTTTCCTCGACTGGGGGGAGGTTCCAGAAAACTGAACAATCGCAAACATCAAACCCAAGTTCAAACTAAAGTTTATGAAGATAATCCCAGAAATTACAGACCAGTCAGTTTTACTTGAGTGGCAGGGAAGCTTATAGAAACAACTTCAGGATAGAATTAGTCGCCACATAGAAAAGGCTGGGTTGATTCAGTGAGAGTCAGTATTGATTTGCTACAAGGTAAATTAGGGTCAACATAACTTGCTGGAGTTTCTCAATGATCAGGCTTGAGAGGGCACAGATTTCAAGTGGTTTACAAAACAAGCAAGTGCGAGGTAAGAAAAATCATTTTGACACGTGTGTTTCAGGAATGGAAGGCACTGCCTGGAAATGTAGTGGAGGCAGGTTCAGATGATGTATTCGAAAGGGTATTGGATGATCATTTAAGCAGAAATAAGGTGCAGGAACATGAGGAAAAGATAATGATGCTCATTTTCAAAGCCGAGCGGCCTCGTTCTGCGCCAAAATATTTGTGATTCTGTTGTTTTCACAAAGGTGCAGACGCTCAATCAAAGTTTGGATTGCTAGACTTTTTTAAAAAGCAAAATTCACTTTCAGGTGACAGCAATAATTTGATTCCACACAGTGAAAGCTCCTAAACCAGCTCTGGCAGACTGATATTACAGCAGTTTGCTGATTCTGTGATTACTGAGGAAAAGGGTAATTGAGTTTAACTTTACAAATAGATTTGCTTGGAAGAGGCATAGCACAGCTTTAAGTGGAGTCTTGACCCCAATTTTCTTATGATAGCAAAATCTCTCTCTTTCAGAAATAACCTGATCAAATCAAATAACCCTAAGTAAATCAGTGTGGCCATATATGTGGTTAAATTAGTGTATGGGTCAAAGATTACTTCTCCTATCCAGGTTCCTGGACATTGCTAATACCGCAAGGTCCTAGCTACAGTTAGGAAGAGTAGCTACAGTTAGGAAGAGGGCAGCTTGCACATAAAATTGCTGTTCATTTTTCTGTTCAAATGCATTTGAAAACAGTCGGGAGTGAGAGAAAAATTTGCGAGTCAGTACATCAGAAGACTGAGTGGGAACATCAGAGTAGGGGAAGGTTGCAGTGCAATTTTGAGAGGATAGCAATGTTCAGTGAGCAGCCCTTGATGAGGGCCAATTGTTTGTGAAGGAGGGATTTGGGGGAGCTGAAGGGAACAACATTGGTCCAGTTGAGTTGCTAAAATATGAGACTGAGTAAGATCTTGATAGACAAGGGAGTCAAAAGTTATGGGTAGGTCAGAAAAGAAAGTGTAGTTAAGACTGTAAATAGAACAGCCGTAAATGGCAGAACAGACACTAAGTGCGAAAAGGCTTTCTTCTGCTCCAAAGCCCGATGTTCCTCTGAGGTGAGGGTTTTTGCAGAGGTGTGGTGGCATACAGGGGAGGGTGGGCTTGGTGAGGGATCGACTATGAAAACTCGGCTTCGTTGCGTTTTTAGTTTTGGCTCTATCCAAGTGAGTTGCCAAAGAGAAGATGATATTTAGCGTGAAAATTATAGTGTCTTTCAGGACAGCAGAATGAGATGGATTGATTCCTTCTAAGTGGAGAAATAACCAAGATCCTTTCCCGAGGGTAGGGGAGGCCAAAACTTTGAGGGCTTAGGTTTATGGCAAGAGGGGAAAGATTTAAGAGGGACCTGAGGGGCAACCTTTTCATGCAGAGGGTGGTGCGTGTATGGAACGAGCTGCCAGAGGAAGTTGTGGAGGCTGGTACAATTACAACATATAAAAGGCATTCGGACAGGTATATGAATTGGAAGGGTTTAGAGGGAAATGGGCCAAATGCTGGCAAATGGGACTAGATGAATTTAGGACAGCTGGTTGGCTTGGATGAGTTGGAGCGAAGGGTCTACACAACTCTGACCCCATAACTAGGCAGTGCGGTCAAGCGGAGAAGGACAAAGAAAGGTTGAAGTGCACTGATAAAGCTGGGTGTCATCATGGTAAATACAGAAACTGAGCCTGTGTCTGCAGATAACATTTGGGTATACGGTGGTAATCTGTTACTCTGGGTTGGTGTCAAATGCCTAGAGTGGGTGTCCAGATCTCACACTGCTTCAGTTTACAGTTGGCTGCATCATGAAGTTTTGGTTTGGAGACTGTCACAAGCCCATCTTTGTCAATAATGTTTACATGTCCTCCCTGCAGCTTCCCAAAGGCCATGGACAATTTGTGTAATGTCTGGAAGTAGAATACGAGCCTTATTCACACCAGGTCTAAAATGCATGCTTGAGAGTCTTTTTGAGGCACAAGTCAGGAGTGCGACAGAATTCTCTTCTTTCTTGGATGTGAGCAGCTCCAACAACCCTTGGAATTTAATATTATACAGATTAAAGCAACCGCTTTATTAGCACTGGATATACAACCATAAACATTCACTTCCTCCACCATTGGCACACAGTGACTCCAGGGTGACTTTGATAGCACAGACTGAATCTGTGACTCCCGCTAGCTCCAGGGATAAAGGGAATAAAAAAAATTGGGAACATCGTTATTTGCAAGTGCCCCTCCGAGCCTGGCACTGTTCTGTCTTGGAATTGTATCAGCATTCCTTAACCATTATCAGGTCAAAAATGTGGAGCTCCTTACGTGAAGAGAAACTAGAAACAGGAAGGGAAGCCATTTGGCCATTTTGAACTTGCTCTGCCATTCATAATGTCTGACTGGCCCTCTGTCTCAATGCCAAATGCCCGCTTTCTCCCTACACCTCTTGATGAATTTAATATCTAAAAACTTCTCTGTCTTTCTTGAATGTATTCAGTGACTTGGCTTCCACAGTCTTCTGTGGTAGAGAAATCCTGAGGTTCATTACCTTTTGAGTGAAAAAATATTTCCTTACCTCAGTCCTAAATTGTGTATCCCGTAATCGGAAATGGCGTTTCCTGGTTCTGGATCTCCAACCAGGTAAAACCTCTTCTCCTTATCTGGTCTGTCCAGCTCTGTTACAATTCTCCGAGTTTCAATCAGATCCCCTCTCATTCTTCTAACTTCTAGTGTATACAGGCCCAACCAAGCCGATCCCTCTTCACACCGTGGCCCTGTAGTCAGGTAAAGAACTTCTGCTGCACTCCGTCTGTGGCAAATATATTCTCTCTCAGGTAGGAAGATGAAAACTGCACAAGGCACAACAGGGGTGGTCTCACCTCTATTCCGTTTCACTGGAGTAAGACATCCTGACTTCTGAACTCCAGTTCTTTTGCAATGAAGGCCGATATACCATTTGCCTTGCTTATTGCTTGCTGCACCTACCTGTCTGCTTTCATTGACTGGTGTACGAGGATGCCCGGATCTCTTATACATCATCCATGCTCCCCAAAATATCCCCGTTAAATAATCTCCTTCCTTTCTGCTTTTCAATGCCAAAATGTATGACTTCAAACACCCATCCATTCCCGCTCCCTCTGTTTCCTGTCTGTCAACCAATGTGCAATGAAGATTATCCCCTATCCCATGTGCTTTCATTGTGCCTGCTAACTTCCTAAGAGGGACCTTATCAAAAGCCTTCTGAAAATCCAAATATACCACATCCACTGATGCTCCCTTAAATATTCTATGAGTTACATCCTCAAAAAACTCCAAGAGATTCATTAAGAATGATTTGCCTTTCATAAACCCATGGTAGCTTTGTCTAATCCTGTTAATGCTTTCCAAATGTTCTGATGTAATAGATGAGTATTTTCCTCATGACTGATGTTAGGCTAACTGGTCTGGAATTCTGTTACTTTCTTTTCCCTCCCTTTTGAAACAGTGGAGTACATTTCCCACCCTCCAATCTGTAGGAACTGCTCTATAGTCTATCCAAGTTTGGAAATTTTTCCAATACTTTCAGGGCAGCTTCCTTTAGTACTGTACATTGTGGATTATTAGGCCCTGGTGATGTGTTAGTCTGTAACCTCATGCATTTCCTGAGCACCATTTTCTGACTAATAAATATTCCCTTTAATTCCACCCTCTCACAAGATGCTTGGTTCCCTCCTATTGCTGGGAGAGTATTTCTGTCCTCTTCTGTGAAAACAGTATCAAATTCTTCTGCCATTTCTGCGTTCCCCAATATAATTTCCCTGGCTTCTGACTATCTGGGTGACACGGTGGCTCAGTGGTTAACACTGTTGCCTCAGCACCAGGGACTTGGATTCGATTCCAGCCCCTGGTGACTGTCTGTGTGGAGTTTGCACATTCTCCCCATGTCTGCGTGGGTTTTCTCCATCTGCTCTGGTTTCCTTCCACGGTCCAAAAAATGTGTGGGTTCGGTGAATTGGCCATGCTAAATTACCCATAATGTCAGTGATGTGCAAGCTAGATGGATTAGCCATGGGAAATATGCTGTTACTGGGATAGAGTAGGGGGATGGGTCTGGGTCTGGGTGGGATGTACTTCGGAGGGTGGTGTGGACTCGATAGGCTGAATGGCCTGCTTCCATACTGTAGAGATTCTGTGATGATTTTATGACTGCAAGGCACCTGCATTTGTCTTTCCTATTCTGTTTCTCTTCACATATTCATAGAAGCTTTTACAGTCAGTTTTTATGTTCCCTGCAAGTTTATTCTCATAACAGCACTGTGGGTATACATTTAGCTCATAGGCTGTGTGGTAGCTCACCTTCACTTCCTCAAGGGTATTAGGGATGGGTATTAAATGTTGCTCTTAACCACGATGGTCATGTCAAGTGAATGGGTAGATAAATAAATACATTTGCCCTGAGCCAAATCAATGATAAGGAGCCTCTCCGAAACCCACTCCTAACTTAAGACAGAGAAAACCATTCTCCCTGGAATGGGGATCATTGCTTTTTGGTATATTGAGTTGGATAAAATCTCAACAGGGTGCATTAAGGCTCATCTACTGCACTGTAGACTTGGCAATGGGCATGGCTACCTGAGAAGGGTACAGGAGCCTTGGTGTGCTTTCCCCAATTACCGAGCTCCCCACAAAAGTCGCAAAGGGGCTGGGGGTTAGGGGGTGAATTGTGAGTGTTAAGAAATACTCAAGTGGAAGTTTAGATACGCAACCAGTTTGGAAATGGGTTTAATTTGAAAAATTATTGACCTGTATCTGAAAGCATTCCCCTGAAATGTCTTCATCCTAAGTTGTGTCTTGGCTACATGGGGAATTAAATGTGGGTGTGACTAAGATGTATTATCTTTTTTCCTGATGGCAAATTGTGGACATGAAACCAGAGTGATCACCTTGCTTAGGTTCCTCAGGATCTTCAGAACAATTGATTCTGTTTAGATTTAACCTGATTGTGTTCAGTTTGAATTGATCAGTGAGGTGAGCTGTGAAGTATTTAATTCTTTAATGTTGCAATTTGTTTTATTCGTGATCTGGGTTCTGGAATGGACCTATCTTAGCACTTCTATTGAAAAGCAGGAATCTGAGAAGCGCACATCTGGAATGCTACATGGCTGAAAAGAAAGACACATTTTACTCACTTCTGGCTCTCTTTTTAGTCGCTGGGTGTGTGTTTCGGGAATTTGCCATTTTCAACTGCTACTTTTACATTGTGGTTGTCGCATGAGATGTGTTGTAGTTCTAGTAGCAACTTGGATGCACTACGCATCAAAAAAAAGACTGAAAAGTAATTAGTGCATATTAACTGGGCTCATGTTCTGACCTAGCTACCACTTACAAGTAATTATATATGGGAGGAACAAGCAAATGCTGTTAGCAAATTGATTTTATTGGTTGAGTATGCCACAGAACCTTAAAATATCTTTAATATCCTTAAAAGATCCTTAATAGATCCTTAAAAATTATGCATATATTTTCAACAATAATTTTGTAGATTTTGACAATCTACAGGTATAAAAGACTTGCTTTGGTACAGTACCTAGAGCATCAGGTAGAGAATGTCCCTAGTACCTAGAGAATGCCCCTAACACACAGCCAGTTAGATCCTTTTGTAATGCAGTAATTGTTGTGATGCAGGATGCACAGCAACTTTTTCCCACAAACAGTGATAAGATAATATGACTAGTTAATCTGTACTTCGTGATTATTATTTGGGGAATAGCATTGGTCAGGACGTGGGGAGAGAAAGTAATTTACGTCCTGCATTGGAATATCAGCCTCGATTTCTGCTGCCAAGTGTCTGGATTGGGACTTGAATTCAAGAAGCCATAGCTGACCACTCCCTATCTATTCTCAGGTTCTTTATTGTCCAGGTATTTAGAATTTTAGAAATCCAGGTGTCTAGAAATAGAAAATCTATTTAGGAAGCACATTCCATAATCTCAGGATATCCCAAAGCTCCTTCCAGCAAGTGAACGACTGTTGAATTACACTCTCTCTGTCTCCTTACTCTCTTCCCCACCCCACTGCCTCTCTCTCTCTCTCTTTCGCTCTCGCTCTCTGTTGCCTCTCTGTCTCTGTTGCCTCTCTCTCCCTGTTGCCTCTCTCTCTCTCCCTGTTGCCTCTCTGTCTATCTGTCTCTCTCTCTCTCTCTCTGTTGCCTCTCTGTCTATTTGCCTCTCTCTCTCTCGCTTGCCTCTCTGTCTGTCTGTCTCTCTCTCTCTCTCGTTGCCTCTCTCTCTGTTGTCTCTCTGTCTTTCTGAATTGTAGAAAATGGTAATCATGGTGGACGCTGCAAGATCCCACAAATGTTGATCTCCTGACCTGTGGCTCTGGGTGTGACTCCCGCTGAATTGCAGCCACCCATCTAAAATAATCCTGTCAGGGAATTTTCATGTTAAGAATCGAGACTGAATCCTGCAGAGCCAGCTTGAATGTTGCGTTTGAATTCTAAAGTTTTTAACTGAGACACCTCCCCACTTCCCTTTCTAACCCAGATGCTAAGAATGTGGCTCGCTCTGCCAGGAGTTGCCTTGTTCCCAAACCCACGCTGAATTTTTTTTCTGTCTTTGCTTCATAGGAAAGTGAGGAGGATTCTCCAAGTGAAGGAATTTATGTTTCCAAAGTTATGGAGAAAGGGCCTGCTGACAGAGCAGACGGGCTGGAAGTTCATGACAGGATCATTGAGGTAAGACAAGGAGGTGTGACTACATGAAATCATCTCTGCTCTTTCACTTTGTTGGCTGAACACATTCAGTTTTCTCTTGAAAGGCATCCCTCTTGAGCTGAATGTACAAAAACAGTGTGGCATTTGCGTGAAGCAGTAAATAATGGTTTGTTCATTTGAGATTTTGTCTCTGGGTCTAATTGGCAGTGATTCCAGTAAATGATGGTCACTCAGACCAAGAGAGACTCCAGCTTTGTTGCCTGCCCTCTGCCCAGTTACCTAATTTCGCGTAGGATTTCTGCCATTGGCATCATTGCTCCTAGTTTTGTGGATGGGTGCTAGCTGCACAGTGGTTGTGGCAACATCAGAAGCTAATTGCTTTTCACGTTGCCAATTGCCATTGCAAACCGCCACGTGTGAGCGTCCATGGATTGCTAGGCGAGAGCCAGGCTTCAATAATACCAGTCCTTTTGGTTGAACTGAGACCGGTTTCTAAATGTGCATTTGATGGCCCAAAGATAAACCAGTCCAAACCAATTTCTTTCTATTTTTGTTTGAGTAATCATGTCATAGTGAGACCAAGTGTTTTGTTGCGGTCAGCAATTTGTTATTCCTCAAAAGCATTTTGATTGCCTCTGGGACGTTTTGTGTCAAATTGTACTCCCAGGACAGCATTTTGCTCCGCATATGGTTTCTGTAGTAATGTACTGTTGCATCATCCTCACTTGACTTTTCTTCACCATCTTTACTCCATTTACTAAAGGAAATGTTCAAATGCTTGCATTGACTTGGCATGCATTTTATCCAACGTGTGAAATATTATTTTTGCCTTCACTTTGCTCGTAACTGCAGACATGTCGCGCAGCTTTAAATTTCTGAGGATGGTGTAACTTTGGTGCTGAGTGAAGAAAGCACACTGTCTGTACGTTTCTGGGGGCAATCTGGTGTTGCCGATGTCAGAGTTCAATTACTGATTTTGTCTCATCAGATTATATACAGTGATGACTTATGATGACATGAATTGTGCAGAACTCTGTCTTTGTAAAGCAAGGGTAAAGATCACACATTTTCTTTTATTGAAACGATCTGTTTGCCACCAGTGCCGTGCTGGTATGTTCACAATACTAAAGCAACTATTAACCACGGAAAGAAAAGTTCTGCTTTGTTTCTCACTTTATGTAACTGTTATTACCACAATCTACCCGTTTATTCAGCTTGTTTCATCAATTAGTTTTTGTGACTTTCGTCCTGATGATTATTTCCAGTTGTGAATGTGCACAAAATTAAGCTCATTGTTGAAATGTCAAATTCAAGTCATACTGTCTTTGATGGTTTATTTCTGTGACCTCAATATGTTGTTTCATTAAAATAGTATTGTTCATTGGGATTTGTAACTGTGTATTTCCAAGATATCACTGTTAATGTGCCATGCTCCTTGATTTCATTGAGTGTACCCTTTGTGGATATACTTCTGGAAGAGAATATGCACTCTTGAAGTTTGATGAAGAAATTCCCAACCATTTTCACTTTTTGGAAATAGTTCCTCTGTCCTCGTGTACTGTATAGAGCTTGCCTCTTAGAGACTAAGCAAAAAAAAAACTTAGTTTTAAGAGGAATTATGTATAAGTTCTCTTTTTTTAACCTTGGCAATGGCTAATGTATGTACATTAGGGCCTTTATACACCTGCTGATATGGTACATTTTATTGTTTTAGAAAAGATGTAATTTTCCTGATTGGGAGATCTAGAAGAAGATGGATGATGTGGGGAAGGGGTGCAGGATGGTGGAAATTGACTGGGTGGACAAGCAGCAGACCATGATGAGACTTCTTGCTTAGCTGACACTATCCTAAGAAGCCATTCCAAGTTGCTAAGCCATTGATGTGAATGGCTGCCTTTTCTGAATTTGCCATGACTCATAATTCTTGTGATTAATTGACATGATGTCACCGTTGGCCATTCACCACCGCTAAATTAATGATGTCATCGTAAACCATCCATCTGTTGTTGCTAGGCTACTGACGTGAAAGGCTGCTCTGTTTGGATTAGTTCTGGATGTTACCCTTGTGATAAATCTACTGCATGCCAGAGTAAGTGGAGGTGGTGAAGTGGGAGAAGCTGTAGCTGTTGTTTTATATCTTAAATTTGACTTGTTTGAATGTGAGATGAGTCGGAGACTGTATTCCTTTTCTGGTTTTGACATCGGCAGACTAACCAAAACCTTGATCGGAATTGCATATACATTAGAACAGAGTTGGCTCCCACATTGTTGCTGTCCTTTTACTCAAACTATCAATATATCTATGTTTTTCTGCCAATATTCATCTTGGATACCAGTGTAATAACGCATACTAAAAATAATATTAGGTGGGGCTGGAAGCTAAAGAACAGAAATAATTCTTTTACACTAAGATACTGAGTCAGAACTCTGTTTATTCCCTATTTCAGTGACCTTTTGGAGTTTGTAGTGTGGCGCAAGCTTGATTAAATAGAAGTTTCTGCTTAGATTATGAGCTTCCTGCAATGAAGTATGAACTGAAAATGATCTGAATCCTATTTTCCTCTGATTGGCGCCTATGCACTGACCCAGTGTTGATCCAACAGCAACCTCTTTCAAACTCATTGCTACGTCCCTACAAACCTCTGCTTGAATCCTGAAGCACACAGACGGCTAATCAGAAACGGTATTCGGAAGTTCTGGAAGGAAAGAATTCCGATGTAACTGTACAAATACTTGACAAGAATCAGTGCTCTGCATTGTATTTAAGGGGATGTTGTGTTCTTAAGCTGGCAGGAAGCAGGAGCTCAGCCATATTCCCAGAAGGAATTCCCCCTTTGGAGATGGCAAAGAGTCCAGCTTGCCATGTTTTGTCAGTGGAATTTTCAGTCTTGCAGCTGTTGACCAGCTGTGACCCCTAATGTCTGCTCTGAGGAGTTGAGCTGCTATTAATTTCAATCCCCTTCGACTTCACCCAATCATTGCTCCTCTGTGCAGCTTCCGTTGGTCATCTCTGTGGAGTAGGCTGATTGTTCAGTGCCAGATCATTGATGTCAAGCCCTTGGTTCTGTTAGGCTCAGTGGAGCTGGTGGGTGTAAAGTGAGTCACTATTTTTTCAAAATCTGTTAAAACATGCTGTCTAATGGCCATGTGATTAAAGCCCCCACAGGGGACAGTACTGAGCCATGAGCAACGTGTAGAATGAAAACATGATTGAGTCTAGTTCTCGGCATTACCAGCATTTGCCCAGACTTTCATGGGGTAACTTCACTTGGGCGTGCCTATACCTTTAGGAGAAAATGAAGGAGCAAACTTTCTTATAGCCAGTTTCAAAAGTCACTGCCTCTGGGAATGGATTATCCATCTTTATGGCTTAGAAATACATGGAGATTGGCTCACGGAAACAGGCTATCTCAGCCCAATTAGTCCATGTCAACAGTGGCTCAGGGAAAGGAACAAAGCGAAGTGTTGCACAGATCCGTGCAAGCAAATGCTTCCAATCACTTTCTCCTATAGTGCTGTCATCGCTCTGCAACTCATTTTCCTTTTATCCAGAGTTGGATAGATATCGGAGGTGTGGACGATGGCATATTTTCGCATCCTGAATGAGTTAAGGGATATGGAGTTGAGTTAGGGTCAACGTCAGCTATAGCAGATCACGCTTGAGGGGTTGAAGGGCCTACTGCTTTTTTATACTTTTGTACAGTCAGAGACAGGGTTAACTAATGATCATTAAAAGCAGGGCAAGAGCTTTAATTGGCACCACATGACATACATAAAGCCAAATTACTTCAATAATTGCTGTACAGAATTTGCAGCACAGGAACTGACCATTTGATTCAAAATATCTATACTGCTGAACACAATCCAAAGGGTATAGGGTTTCATTTTCATCCCATTGTGTCACATCTGATGCCGGAGTTGCAGAATATATCAACTAGAATAATAGACGGTTTGTTATTTCAACAGAAAAGTCATCTTTACTTTGTAAACATTGTACTGGAGATAAGTTTGAATTTGATTCAGAAGATACTGTTGTCTGTCTAATACGAAAAGACTGTCCACCTATTCCTTATTTGATTCTAATTGTAATTCTTCTGGCAGAGTCTGGTTAACCCCAGATGTGAGTTGCATTATGAATTACAGTATGTTGGAAAATCCTCAGATTTCTTTCCAATAAAACTGAGAATGTGTACATGTATTTGAGAATCTCTAACTACTTGGAGTTATTTCAGGACTACACTTAACTGAATTCTGATTGTTCTGATTCCAAGGTGGGCATTATGCTGTCAGTCTAAGAAATTGGAGGAATCTCACCATGTAATTTATGGTTGGAACGTCACCACTGGTTTTCGGGACTGGTGAGAGCTTTTGCCACTATGGGCTGGTGGGGTTGATATCAATAGAAGCTTCCACCAAGCCCTGCTCCCCATTACTATACCTCACCACTACGGCTCAGCATCTACCTTTTCCAGTGATAGCAGCCTGAACCAGACTGAGTCGGTCCTTCGCCTGAGTCGGAAGTGGTTGGAAGCAGGGGACCCTGGAGGATGAGTTGAAGCTCTCCCAGGCTCACCAATCCTGATAATTGTACAGACGTTTGTGCTGATGCTGTGAGAGTTGTGAGGATGTCAGGCCAAGGCTACATTTAGATACGGATGGGATGCTTCCACAGTGAAACAGTTTGTTAATGGTCACCAGGTTCACACCTGGTTTGCATCATTTGGAACATGAATCTTGAACCATGTTTCAACGAGGAATTGATGCTTCTGGAGATTGCAGGGGAGAAAGGTCATTCAAATAATTTTATATTTACTAGGATTACAAAATAAATTGACTACTGGTTAAGCAGCCATTGAGGGACATGAGAAAAGTATTTTTGTCACATCTCTCTTTCTCTCTGTCTGTGTCTGTCCCTCTGTTTTTCTCTCTCTCTTTCTCTCTCTCTCCCTTTTCTCTCTCTCCCTTTCTCTCACTCCCTTTCCCTTTCTCTCGCTCCCTTTCTCCCCCTCTCTCTCTCTCTCTCTCCCTCTCCCTGTCTGTCTCATATTAAAGCAGTATGATGATGTGCATTCCTTCTCAGATATGACAAATATTGTCCGAAATGCTGGGAATTATACTTCCGCAGGAGTTGAAATATCATGTTCCTTACACAGCAAAGACTTGCATACCCTTCCTACTGCACTTTAAAGAATAAAAAACCAGCCAACTAACAGAAGCTGACAAATGCATAACTGCCAAAGACTTGTGAAAGCAATCAATCCTCGCGCAAGGTCTGGAGAATCAATCAGTAAAAATAGCCAAACTAAGAGCTCAACATGTGTTTAGAATCTTTTACTGTTTCTGCTCTTTTTATGCTCATAACATGGAGAATACAGAGTAAAAGTAAGTTTTCTAGGATAGGATAATTAGTCTTAATCATATAAATTTTACTTACACGTGTATGGGGCATTCTTTTTAATGTTGAATTTATGAAGAACTTAGCTTATCCCAAAAGCCAGGGCTTAAACTGGGTGATTTTTACCCAGAACGCTGCACTCTATTAGCTTCAGGGAAATGGCATGAGCTGTGAAAATTTCCAATTGTTCAGCAGTGTGGAAGTGGGTTGCCTTAGAACTGGGATGATTTATCTCATTGTGGTTGTGATGTGGAAAGAATTTTGAGTTTCTTTTGGAGCTGTACCCAGGTGAAGTCAAGTCCCAGAATCATAGAATCCCTACAGTGTGGAAACAGGCCCTTCGGCCCAACAAGTCCACACCGAACCTCAGAGCATCCCACTCAGACCCAGCCCCCTATAACCCACCTAATCTACACCTCCCTGAACGCTGCACATCTTTGGACTGTGGGAGGAAACCGGAGCAAACCCATGCAGACACAGGGAGAATGTGCAAACTCCACACAGACAGTCACCCGAGGCTGGAATTGAACCCGGGTCCCTGGCGCTGTGAGGCAGCAGTGCTAACCACTTTGCCACCATGCCACCCCTAGTGAATGGTTCAGTAAATATTCACGTTGTCCACTGTTCAATGTTGTAGTTTGGATCGACTGTATAAATCGGAAAAGTGGCCAGGCAGAGGAACTTTGTCTTCTTCCTTATGGTTAAGCAAGTCTTCGTTTTGCAAAATGAACAAACTTGAATTTTTAAAAGGTTCTCCAGTTTGGGATGCCATTATCTGTGTTTACTTAGCAGTAAATGTAAAGAAATAAATTATTCGCAGCTGTATTGTTGCAGTGCTGCAATTTGTAGGCAAGTTTTTTTGATCACAAGTGTTTTGACCTCTCGTTTTCCTGTGCCAATTGTTCCCATTCCCCTGCGCTGCAGCTTACCCTCTTACCTTGATTATATTTGACTCCCTCCTCCATAGAAGCGCACTCTCAACCGCGCCCCCCCAAATGACTGCTTGCTTCAGTCCCCAACCAAATGCCTACCACCCCATCCTAAAATATTCTTGATCCCAAATCCTAAATGCATGACTGTCCCCAACCTTTCATTTCACTGTCACACATACTGACCCTTCAGTACCCTTGCTTTTTCTCCAAATGTTCTGCACTCTCCAAATTTTAACTGTTGTCCTTTCCAAACGACTCACCATTGATACAATTCGTGAAAGCCCGATCACTGCATTGTGTATGTTTGTATATCCACCATGAGTGGCATAGTGACTCATTGGTTAGCATTGCTGCCTCACAGTGCCAGAGACCGAGGTTTGATTTCAGCCTCGGGCGACTGTCTGTGTGGAGTTTGCACGTTCTCCCTGTGTCTGCGTGGGTTTCCTCCGGGTGCTCCGGTTTCCTCCCACAGTCCAAAGATGTGCCAGTTAGGTGGATTGGCCATGCTAAATTGCCCATTGAGTCCAAGGACGTGTAGGTTAGGTTGGTTAGCTATGGGAAATGCAGGGTTACAGGAATAGGCTAGGGGGCGGGTCTCGGTGGAATGTTCTTTGGAGGGCCGGTGTGGACTCAGTGGGTTGAATGGCCTGCTTCCACGCAATAGGGATTCTATAACTCTATACTCTGCCTCTCGTATGGAAATATGTCCATACTGCTCTGAAGTGGAAATATACTGAGCTAATGATGATGTGGGTCAAAAATGGGTCTCGAGGAGATTCTTGAAGGTTGAGAGGGAGGAGTTTGAGGGACTTCCAAGTGTGATTACCAATGGTGAGGTTGAAGGAAGGAGATTTGGACAACTGACTTCTTAGACATCAACTGTCATGTCCTAAACATCCAATCTTCTTGCCAAATGGAGATTCACTTCTTACTGAACAGCTTTCATTTCTCACAAACAATACCACTGGAAATGAATAAGTATTGTGTGTGTGTGTGTGTGTGTGCCTTTAGCACAAATAATAATGAGACACGTAGGGAGCGACTCAAATTTACCAGGGACAAGGTCATAAATCACTTCACCATCATCCACTTGCTTGGGCGGTTCTTACCAAGTCCCTCTGAAACCTACTTTGCCCACTGAGCTAGAAACGCACATTTCTCCCACAGTCATGGCCGTGCTAAGTTGTCAAGGGATGTGCAGACTAGGGGTATTAGCCTTGGGAAATGGGGGGTTACAGGGATGGAGTGGGTCTGGGTACGTGTGGACTCAATGGGCCGAATGGCCTGCTTTCAAACTGTAAGGTTTCTATGATTCTGTTCTATGGCAGTGTTAAAATCAAGCTGGTTCCAATCGATGACTCGACTTATAGTTTACCATTGGGCACAACTTATTGCTAGACTTCTACAATAGCACGATTACCAAGAATGCAACGAATCAAGCTGCAACGTTGACTTATTCCAAGGTAGGATCAATAATGGTCTTTGATTTGTGCGATCCACTTCTCTCGAGCTTGCTACTTCACAGATTCATACTTAGTTGTCCGAAAACGTGACTTCTGACCTGTGGCTTTAACAATTCTGACAATGCTTTCCAGAAAGTGTTACTTGCCAGATTGGAATCTTGAATATTCCTTTGACAAGCATTGCTCTTTCTTTAAAGGTTTTCAGCTATCTCTCAAATTCACACAGCATCACTATGCTGGAGATATGTCACCACGTAACAAGTGTGTTAAAATTATCCTGAACTGGTATCAGTGCATGAAGGCCTCGTACATTTGCCTGCTATTTTAATAGAGGCTCTAACCCTCTTGAACTAAATGGGTTAATGCATCCATTAAAATTGAGGGCAAAAGAGCTGCATACAAGTGCCTTCCGTGAGGGCACAGTGTAATCTGGAGGTGAAAGGTAAGATCGTTGCGTGACACCATCAGTACTACAATCCAAGAAATGTTATATCATGAGCCAGGTGCTGGGCAATACTGCAAGCTATTTTCTTCATGGAAGCGAGAAAATGGATGCTCGGCTTGTGTCAATGTCTTTTTGTAAGCAGGTTAAATGTGACCTGACCTAGATTGAACTCTAATGGCTTGCTTTCTGAAGCTGTTGTGGTGAGAGCCAGTCTGAAGGCTCGTCACTTCTTGTGCTGAGTGTCACAGCTGCTGTACGACACGCACTCTACTCGAGGCCCTTCAGTTTCTGTTCTTCAACCAAGTACGTGTAAATAATTACTGCACCCCAGATGCCAGAGTCAAAAGAGCATAGAATCTGGAAACTATGTACCGAGTTGGAAAGTTTGCCAAAGAAGTGCAGAGTGAAAAATTCTGTCTTCGCTCTGAAGTTGTCCACATCTGCTGACACTTTATTTTGAGCAGATAAACGTGCATATGATCGGCTCAGTTTAAGCATTTTGAGTGCCTGTTTTGATTTGAGTTAAAATGGTAAAGCTTGATATAAATTCTACGCACAGCAGTGATACTTCCTTGTGTTGCTCGACTAATATTTTAACTCTAAATTCCATGAAGTGGTTCCCCGCACCCACTTTCCCGAATCCAAATCTCTTGTGTTTACATTTTGCTTGCATTCAACCTTGTCTTGTGTAGCTGCTGCAGGATCACCGCTCTAACTTTGCATAATACCAAATGACAGCAGCAAATGTTACTGCTATCAGTAGACGGTCACTTAACATCTCTGTATGACATTCCTTGCCCACTCCTTTTGTCCGGGTGTAAGCCCATTTGTCTCAATGACTTAGCATCTCTGCAGAGAGAGCAGCCAGAGGAATCTCGTGTCCTTCTGCCAAGAATCATTTTTCAGATGAGCATGCTTAAACTCCAAGGCGAATGGGACAGTTTGAGTCACTTGTGGTCAAGGTCTGGCAGTAGTGTACAGTGCAGTACTTTTCCAACTAGGAATTAATGTCAAGTTTGGGAAAAAAAGAGATTCATTTGGGATGTGGTCATCACTAACAACAGCTACTCTCATTGTCCAAACTTTATTCAACTGCTAGGCCATGTCAAGAAAAGAAATAAAATTCAGCGACACGTACCCTTAATGAGATAAAATGATTTTCTTCAATGAAGGTCAGTAAGCCAGTTAGCTTTCACAAAAGAATCGATGGCTTTGTGGTGACTTTTAGCATACCAACATTTTAAAAATTATTTCCGATGTTATTTTTGTTTTAAAACTCGAGCCTAATTCTCGAACTGCTGTCATGGGATTTGAACTCTCATTTCCTGGATTACTGGTCCAGTAACATAACCACTACCTTGATGTACTTCAATGGGTTGATGTCAAACAGCCATGAATGTGATTTGGATCGTTCTACTTCAGTCTTGGTTATGCCAGTGAGGGCCCCTTGTGCTAATTTTTAGACCAAGTCTCTATCTATTATGTGGACGATGCCAGCTAATCCAGCACAAATAATCCTACTTATTCCCTAATTGTCCAGCAGAAAGTTTGGTCAGCCACCATCTTGAGCTGTTGGAGTCCATATGGTAGGTCATCCATCCAGTACTTGTCCCCACTGACCGTGAGCAAGTGATTTGTCAAATGAGTGTAATTTGTTTTCCTCTGAGAAACCCTGAGGCTTGATATTCCCCAGAGAAGGAAGGTTTGAAGCGAGAAGGCACTGAGGTGATTTATAGATGATGGAATTTTACTGTTGGAATTATTGGCTGGGGAGGGTCAAAAAAAAAAATCACATGCCATGTATCACACTTCAAAGATCCATGCATTTCTCAGGAAGCATGTGAAACTAGTTAGATTCCTGATGCCAGATGTTCTTGCACAGTTTGGGGAGTAGCTGATTGTTGCTAGGGCTGAGGCTTCAGAAATGGGAATGCTGTATATTGACTGAATTTCACATCAGACGTGAAATCTAGTCCGAGAATCGACATAAGCTGGACAGATGAGAAGATACTGCTACGTGATATGAACAGAATTCGGCGTCTTCAACAGTCTTAGCTGATGTTGACTCACTCTGCGAGGACTGTTTTGCGAAATACCAGTCCCCAATTGCTTAGTTCTATATTGACCACAGCCAAGTAACCATTAAATGTCAAACCACTCATATGTCATCGCACTTACTGAATCAATAAATCAAACCTGCTGTTCTCCAAGTGGTGTTGTGCATCATGCAACATGTAATGTTCCAGAACTTTCATTACAGAAGTATCCATGGCCCTGGGCTCAACTTGCTACTTGGAACAGCCACTTATTACTGAGTAGACCCAACCTCCACTGACTCACCATTTTAAACTTTTATCATGTAATCTGGATAATTTTGTTGAGCCACATTGCTGCATTTTCAGCGAATTTGGGTTTCTCACTGCATCCAGCAGCTGAATTCCACGGCCACCGCAGTGATTTCTTTTGTTAATCCTTTATGTAAGCTCTTTGAGTGTCTTTTGTAGAAGGCGTGCTGATGAGATTTGACAAAGCTGCATTTTTTTCACGCTTTTGCGTTTATTTGCCTTCTTGTCTGACCCGCCTTCTGTACTGCTCTATAGCTAATCAGTTGTGTCAGTCTAGGACTCCAAGCAGATAACAGGAGGTGCAGGGTGAATTCCTCTGTCTGTTTGTACTCTTTCTCAGCCCTTGGGGTGCTGCGCTGTCACATCTGAGATCTGCTGAGACCAGGCTTCACTTTGCCTGTTTAAATGAAGCTTCTATCATATAAGCTTCCAGATGCAATCCAGGCTTTGTTAAAGCCGCATCAAATAATTTCTTCACTGTTCGTTCTTCACCTTGACCATTCTGCAGCACCCAAAGGAACTGTTATTAACTGTGCGTGGATCTAGTAATAAATGTGGGGTGACCCTCTTTCGCCACACTGTCACCATCCAATGCTGGGTTTGCTGTATTTGGAGGGTTTTCCATCAAACTGATGAACAGGTAGAGGACCGCTCCCTCTGCAGAGATTGCTGGATGAGGCCTTCCAATGTGAGAGTCGTTTGGGAAGTTGACACTGTGGTATAGTCAATCTGAAGGAAGCTTGTTCAGAATCCTTGAACATCGATGAGGGACCATTCTAGAGTTGCTTAATTCTGAGCCTAACTTTTGACTAAATAAGTTCAACTGCTGATGTGATCTGATATTTGTTGCCTTGCCATTTGACAGGAATGTACCTAAGTGTTAAAGTGGAATTCCCTCATTAAACCTCCTCTTCTCTACCTCTTGCTCCTTCTTTATGATCCTCCCCAAAATCTATTTCTTTGCCTGAATCGTCGGCCAGCCCGTATCCCTTAAGTGGGTCAACAAAGAAGAAAATGTTTAAAAACTGAAAGAACTGCAGATGCTGTAACTCAGGAACAAAAACAGAAATGGCCGTAAAAACTCAGCAGGTCTGGCAGCATCTGAGAAGAAAAGTCATAGTTAACGTTTCAGGTCCCTTCCTTAGAACTGATGGTAGCTAGGAAAATGTTGGTTTATATGCAGAAGATAGGGTCATCATGGGGTGGAGGGTGGGTATGGAGTGAACAACAGGTGGGGACAGAGTCCAAAGAGAATGAAGAGCAGTTGGACAGACAATGGAGTTGATAACGGTCAGGCTGGGATGGTGAATAGTTGTTAATAGGGACTGTTAGTGACTAACAATAGGTAGTGTGTAATGGCAAGCTATGTGATAACAAGGCCTTGTGTGTGAGGTAGGGGGCTGGGACATGGGAGAGTTCAGGTCCTAAAATTATTGAACTCAATATTGAGTCCGGAGGGCTGCAGTCCCCAAGCGGAAAATGGGGTGGTGTTATTCCAGCTTGCGATAAGCTTTACTGTTACACTGCAGCTAGCCAGACACAGACATGTTGGTCAGGGAACTGGGTGGTGCGTTAAAGTGGCAGGCAACTGGAAGCTTAGGGTCCTTTTTGTGGCCAGAATATAGATGTTCTGTGAAGTGGTCACTCAGTCTAAACTCCATTTTCCCAATGTAGAGGGAGACCACATTGTGAGCAGCGAATGCAGAATGGGAAGTGCAGGTGAAGTAAGATAACAAGGTGTAGAGCTGGATGAACACAGCAGACCAAGCAGCATCATAGGAGCAGGAAAGCTGACGTTTCGGGCCTAGACCCTTCATCAGAAAATCCGATCTGATGATTTTCTGGATGGGGATGTGGGATGGCAAGTGAGGACAAGGGAAACCCTATCATTGGTGCGGGAGGGAAGAGAAGGGGCGAGGGTGGAAGAGCGGGAGATGGATCAGACCTGGTTGAGGGCCCTGTCGACAATCCTTGGTTGAGGAAGAAGGTGGACATGTCGGAGGCTCCCTTGTCAAAGTTGGCCTAATCTGAACATATATGACGGAGACGGTGGAACCGAGAGAATGGGATGGAGTCTATGGGCGTCAATGGGTTTAGTGGATAACAGTAGCCAGTCTGTCCCCAGCAATGGAAGCAGATGTCGAGGAAGGGAAGGGAGGAGTCAGAGAGACTAGGTGAAAGTGAGGGCAGGGTGGAAATTGGAAGCAAAATCAGAAGCAAAATTGATGAATTTTCCATCTCTGGGTGAGAGAGGGAAACAGTACCGATCGTATCATTGATGTATTGGAGAAAGAGTTGTGGGCAGGGCCGTAATAGGACTGGAACAAGGAATGTTCCACGTACCCCATGAAGAGACAGACATAACTAGGGCCCATGTGGGTACCCATGGCAACCCCTCTGACCTGAAGTAAATGAGAGGAGCTAAAAGAGAAGTTGGTAACAGTGAGGATCAGCTCGGCCAGGCAGAGGAGGGTGGTGGTGGGTGGGGACAGTTCAGGTCTTTGCTCCAGGAAGAAGCGGAGAGCCCTGAGACCCTTCTGGTGGGGAATGGACGTGTAAAGGGATTGCATGTCCATGGTAAAGAGGAGTTGGCTGGATCGTGCAAAATGATTAATACTGCAGTAAAAAGGGGCATGTTATATGTTAAAAGGTACTCTATAAATGTACAATGATGAGCACTTATTTATGTGATATCATGTGCGCCTCTTGAACTAAATGTGCATCATGAGACACATAGTGGGGAAATTGTTCTTATGATGTAGTGATTAGCCAATCGGGATCAAGCTTTGAATCCCAGCTAATTGTGAAGCTTGGGTATCTAAATCTTTGCCCCTTATCGATTACCAAGGCATTGTAACAAACAAGAAAATCTGAACTACCATCAATAATCTCAACTCAATTTCTGTTGATGCAACCATGCAGTGATGCACTACTTTTGGTATTTTTTTAAAATTGTTTTTGTATTATAAAGATCTTTGTTTTTTTTTCTGGTTCTGTAGAAATGAAAGTGATTTGAAAGCTTTTTGTATTCTTTAGAGATGCATTGTTAGGGCCAACCAAAATACCAAGAGAGACTTGTGGTCTGCAGAGAGTTCCGGTCATGTTGTGCACTATTCTGAAAAGTATTCAGAATAATTTTGAGTTTTTAATTGAATTAATACTGGATTTGTCATTTGGAAGATTGACCATGTCATGCTTGGGGGTTGGATATTGCTCGCTTTTCCTGATCCAAAGAGGTTGAGCGAGGTTCTTCGAAAAAAGAAGCAATTACGTCCTGAATTGAGTGGGAGTGGAAGTTCAATAGTCTTTTCAAAACAACCTTGAATTCAATGAGGTGTGGCATTAGAGGGCATCGACATGGGTCCCTCTTGTGACAATGGGCAGCAAGACTCCATCACCAGCCTCTGTCAATCAGAATCTGTTTTGCTACAGCCAAACTCTTGATGATCCTCCTCTAACTGTACTTTGCCAGGTCTTTGGCTAATCCCATCATCTTTTCTGATCTGGTGTTGCACATTCAACTCCCACTCAGGCAGGACATACACTACGAGGTGAAATATGTGTCCTGGCAGACACAACTATCTCTCTTTCCCAACATCGTGAAGGCACTCCCTACCAATTCCATGTGACACTTATAAATTGGTGATGTTTCCTCTGCAAGTGATGGCCAGAATCTTGCATAGACAATGCTACTGGAAGAGGATGGCGATGATATCAGTTCAATCCAAAGTCGTTTACAACCCATTTAATTAAGCCTGTGTGTCACAGACGTCAACCTATGCAAATTTCAGTTGTTAGTGAGATTAGTTGATTATTTTGTAAATTGAGAGTGCAGCCTCTATTTCATTCACAACTTCGAGTGCCAAACGAGTATCGCCTCACATTTTTCGGGGATCCAGTGTCTTTGACGTTACCCATAAATCTGTAAGAATTCCTGCTAAAAGGAAGATGCGAAATCTTGGAGTTCACATTGGAGTCTTTGATCTTAGCGCTTCAGTCCAGAGAGCCTGATACTATAATTTGCATTTCATAATCTTTGACTCGCCTGTCCAGTGACCTTTCTGATTGAGTCAGATCTGCCTTTTTGAATGCTGCCGATCTCCCCACACTGTTTCGTTATTGCAGTGTAATCACCATCAGCAATCTGTTAACCTGCTGACATCCCCCTCCTCTGACTGCGGGGAACAGCATGAGCAAAATCCAGTAGGGAACACAGGAACCCTGAACTGCAACTCCATTTATTCTGCTGAGTCACATGGATTCGCACCTTGGCCCTGATGACTCTCCCTCAATTAACACTACGCAGTTTCAGGACCCATGTCAGTGACTGTCGGTGAAGGGAAAGCTGGAGTTTGGTGGGGTGCAGAGCAGTGTGGAGAAAGTGCGTTTCTAAGTATTTGTATCAACCTGTTCAGAGTTGCTACTGCACACCTTGGGAACAGGTGGAACTTGAACCTGGGCCTCTCTGTCCAGCGGTAGGGACACCACCGCTGTACCACAGAGAAAGTGCTGGATGCAGGTAGAGTTACAATGTTTAAAAGATATTTGGATAAGTTCATGAATAGGAATGGTTTGGAGGATATGGGGCAAGCACAAGCAAATGGGACTAGTTTAGTTTGGGATTATGGCCAGCATGGACCAAAAGGTCTGTTTCTGTGCTGTGTCATTCTGTAAGAGGGACCTTGAATGTGTGTGCTTTTTTAATATAACCTATTTTTCTAATCAACCTGTTCAGTGGTGTCATTACACACCTCTGGAGGAGATGGGACTTGAACCTGGGCCTCCTGGTCGAGAGGTAGGGATGCTGCCACTGTGCTACAAGAGGACTCCCCCTGCCCTTGCGTGTGTGTTATTTTCTGTTTAAACACCTTTTTTACCCCCTAATCCGTGATGTTATTGCACACCTCTGGAGCAGATGGGACTGGATCTGTGACCTCCCAAACCAGGAATAGGGACACTACCTCTGCATGACAAGAGGGCCCAGAGTCTGGTTTTAAATGAGTTGACTTTACCAATCTCCCCTGAATCAAATTGATCTCATCAATTCCTGCACTTCGTCATATCAGATGGACACGTTGTATCCTATTTGTCCAATGGCCGGTATGGAAACTTGATCTCTTTTTGCTGCTGTAGCTGCAAGTTTGTGACTTACTCCCAGCTGTTTTGAATTCGACTGTAGACTGTCGGTGTGGTGAATTTACCGGTCCGACCTGATATATCACAGGGAATATGGCCTCGCAACTTCTGCTGCTCTCTTTGAAACTGCTCCATCTACACTCCTGTTTTTAAACCAGACTGCTGCCTGCAATTGAACTTAAACTGCTGCTTCTTCCTTTCCCACACTGACGTCAGTGGGTGTGCTGGATGGGTGGTTTGATGCAACGTCTTCTACTTTGGAGGAAGAAAGGGGCCATTCAAGGAGAGGAGGCTGTGTTTGTCTCGTCATGGGGACCTTGTGATGGATCAGGGCACCCATTGCCAGCTCAACGCTTTCATCTTGGCTTCCGGCTGGGTTTCCTCTGGATTCCCTGAAGGATGAAGGAGAAGGGAGTTGTATGAATGCTGTAATTGGGTGTAGAAGCCGTTTACGAGCTGGAAGCGATGAAGAAGATCCAAAAGTGACATTTTCCTTCAGTTGACGTTCAGGATCCGTGTTTGCAGGATAGACAATGAACCCGCAACTTGCACCAAATTAACTGCAGGAGACGTGTCATCAATGTCCTCAGACCTACCATGTCCCTTTTTTCTCCTTGCAGTTTCCCTCCGAGGCTGACGGAGACAGTGACATCATCCAGAAGTGATGTCAGGCGAGAGCTCATTTCTTGTTTACATTGGGTGGTCAGGGATCATGTGACTGGCAGCCATCTTGTTGGACTCGAGTGGTGGCACGTGGCACGATTTGACTTGGCCTTGGTTTCCGTTGTGATCCCCCTGGTTTTGGGTGGGAAAAGGGAATAATTTCCACCCCACCTGAGTTTGATACCAGCCCTGCATAATCCTTGAAGGAAAAAAGACGTTTGTTACCAAGTTTACACTGGAATTATGAGGGCTTCGGTATTACTGTGCGTTTTGTAGCGCTCCAACTCCACATTCCCACCAGCAGCGGTATTTCGGTCATCGCTCTGGCACTTTTTTTTCATTAAAGACAGCTTCAAACTTTTGCACCAATCTTTATTACAGTAATGAGCTGAGCTAATCCCTGGGCAGTTTTTCAGCATTAACTAATAGATGAGAAGTAAGACTCCTATAACCATTAACAATTCCACAAATGTGGAATATGCTATATGCTACAGAGCCAACACGCTGTCAAATGCAGTTATGTGAGTCTGAGACATAGCAGCAGCAATTAATGACCACTAATGAAGAAAACATTCAAAGATGCTTTACAAAGGAAGTTAAAACATATAGGCTAAGCATGGAGCAAAATTTGGGAGATGTAACCAAATGCTTGGTTAATGCTAAGAAGCTTTGAGTGTCATTGGAAGGAGCTAGAGAGAGGGACGTTCTCAGTAACACCATTAGCTGAAAACCCAACTATCCACTGCACAGAGGAAGTAGGAGCAAGAGTAGGGAATAGGCTCCCTCCAGCCTACCACACAATTGATACAATCGTGGCTAATTATCAGTTTCAACTCGGGTTTTGTCTTTATCTCCTTTTCTCTTGATTCCTTTAAGTGAAACAAAATCTCTCTCAGCCTTCAATATGTTCACTCGCTGAGCATTTGCTTAGAGAATTCTCAAGTTTCAGAACAGCCTGAGTGAAGAAATCTCTAGGTCTGCAATAGCTAACCTCTTATCCTGATTCTATAGATCCCCTGGTTCCAGTCTTTCTAACCATGGAAAGCTTGACAGCATCTACCTTTGTCACCTCTCTCACATCTCTGTTTCAATGAGATCACCTCTTATTCTTCAAACCCTCCGAGAGCTTTGGCCCATTTTCCTCGAACTCTCTTCATAAGACAGCCGTTTGTCCCAGAAATCGATCTTGTGACCCTTCCTCAGGCAAAGAAACCAACACTGCACGTTTTACAATGGATGTAGTTCCACTGAATTCTATATGATTGGAATAAGGCTTCCTTTTTTAATCCTACATTCCCTTTGCCTATAAAGGCTAACCTACCATTTGCTTTCCTAATTGCTCGCTGAGTAATTTTCGTTTCTTAGACAAGAATCCCTCTGAACATCCACGTTAGTTCAATACTGGTGAGAGATTATTATTCAGTTTTTCTCCTTTCTTCTACCAATGTGAATACCTCCACATTTCACTACATGATAGTCCACCTTGCCCACTGGTTTATTCCAGACATATCCATTTGCGCACACCTAAGTTCTCCAGGCAAATTACTTTGTCTCCTAGCTTTGTATAACAAGCTTACACACAAAATATGAGCTGAAATAGATCACTGAGCCCCTTGAGCCTGCTCTGCCATTCAGTTAGACTTTGGCCGATTTGATTACTCCATATTTGTGCCTAACCCCGAGTAACCTTTCACTCCGTTCTCAGCAAGAATCGATCTACCTCTGTCATAACAAGCATTCAAACACTCTGCTTCCGCTACCTTTTGTGGCAGAGCATTCCAATTAGCTACAGCCCTTTGTGAGTAAAAAGCCACCCTCCTCTCTGTCTTAAATAATAAGCAATACATTATTTTAAAATGGTGACCCCCTAGTTCTAGATTCTGCCACGATATGGGGAGGCGATGGCCTGGTAGTGTTATCACTGGACTGTTAATCCAGAGACCCAGGTAATGTTCTGGGGACCTGGGTTTGAATCCCACCATGGCAGATGGTGGTATTTGAATTCAGTAAAGTATCTGGAATTGAGTGTTTAATGATGACCATGACTCTATTGCCAATTTTCGGGAATACCCCATCTGGTTCACTAATATCTTTTAGGGGAGGAAACTGCCTGGTCTGACCTACATGTGACTTGAGATCCATTGCAATGTCTCTTAACTGCCCTCTGGGCAATTAGGGATGGGCACTAAATGCTGGCCTAACCAGCAACACCCTCATCCCGTGAATGAATTAAAAAAGGACCAGAAGGAGATCATATGTAAAGGAAATTTCCGAGGTAGATTTTTCTTCACTTTTTAGTTCCATGTTGTGTTTGTGGGAGGCAGTATGTAAGCACAGCTGTACATCCAGTTCTGCCAAGAGAAAGCCAAACTTGCATTTTGCACAAATAGCTTCCAAACTCTGGGGCCTCAGTGTATTGGGAGTTTCTGCAGCTTCCCATTTGAGTCTCAGCTTGCACGACATTTCAGCATCTGAAATAACATCGTTTGCTCTGTACCATTTTTCCACCTTTAATTTTGGACCAGGAATTCTCAAAAGTCTTGCATTCCACTTGTGGCACCCCTTTCGTTTCTAATGTACTAATGAGGTGATTAGGGAGAGTTGAACATTTAAAGGACTGCTGCAGAATGAAGCTGCTTTGAAGAACTTTCTGTAGGAAGTGTGGAGAAAGAAATGAAGCCAGAAGACTTGATTCAAATCGGAAAGAAATAAGAGAAGACGATTGTGAATAAGAGAGGAGATCAAACAGGCAAAATAGACAAAAACCAAAAGAATTGCAGATGCTGTAAATCGGAAACAAAAACAGAAATTGCTGGTAAAGCTCAGCAGGTCTGGCAGCATCTGTGGAGAGAAAAGAGATTTAACATTTCGGGTCGGTTTCTGAGGAAGGGTCACTCGTCCCGAAGCACTAACTCTGATTTCTCCCCCACAGATGCTGCCAGACCTGCTGACCTTTACCAGCAATTTCTGTTTTTGCAGGCAAAGTCGATAAGTGGGACTAGGTTTAGGAGTGTAATATTGTGATAAACAGGTATGACTAAAGTCTGGATTAGAAACCAGAGCACTACCAGGCATATGAGAGCCACTGAGGATAATTACTGTATGTTGGCTCGGGCTGTCAATCTACACTGTTAGAGTCCATTTTTAGAGCATTCACCCATCTAGTAAGGTTCTTAGTTGATTATTTCCAGTGTGAAGAACTGACAGACAAAAATGCCAAAGGGTTGAAAACTAGATCAGAGAATTGCCTTGAAATGGGGTTCCTAACCTTTAGATTTCAAGGCAGCCCATGACCCACCCCTGTTTCCTGAGTCCATCCATTTTCGTGGAGGCAGTTGAGTTAGTGAAGCTTGCCCCTTAGACTCGTCAAATAACTTTGTTAAGGGCACTCGGAGCTGATTAGAGATTTTTGAGGCGGCCTCCAGTTTCCTGATGGGGGAGAGTTTAATTGCCTGGAGACAGGCTCGGGGTGGTGTGGGGTTTGCTACAGGCAGGCGTACAAGCCCCTTCCTTCCTATTTGCTTTGGAGCCAGGGACCTGGGTTCAATTCCACCCTCAAGTGACTGTCTGTGTGGAGTTTGCATATGCTCCCTGTGTCTGCGTGGGTTTCTTCCCACAGCCTAAAGATGCGCAGGTTGGGTGGATTGGTCTTGCTAAATTAACCAGGGATGCGTGGGGCTAGTTGGATTAGCCGTGGGAAATGTAGGGTTATAGGGATGGGTTGGTGTGGACTCGATGGGCTGAATGACCTGTTTCCACACTGTAGGAATTCTACAATTCTTGGAACCAAAGATTGCCCTGAAGAGGGAAAAATTCCAGCCAACCCCCAGCAACGCTGAGCTGACAGCTGATTCTATTTTTTTTATTTCTCTAAAAGCTTTTAAAATAATGCCGTAGTTAAAGTGTTTAATTCAGCAAACTTTGTAGGCTGCTAAGCCCTCTCCTACTGGAGGGCCCATCCTTGACCCTCCAGCTGTTAGAGCCTGCTCATTATCCTTAATGGAGCAGAAATCTGAGGTGCCTGGAAATGAGGGGCACCACTGTCAAAATCAGGGGAATATGGGTGTTTATAAAATAAATCCCCGATCCCTGTTATTAAGAGCTGCCATTACTGTCAGTGTCTGGTTCACCCCTTGAAAGCAACCCCCCACCCCCAGTATTGTCTTCATGATATTCACCAAGCTGTTTACAGCTGAACATTTTAAAGGCCACATTATTTACAGCCCTGCTGTATTTCAATGAGATTCCTTGTTGGGTTTTTGGCTGTAGTGTTTTGCCAGCAGTCTCCTGTCTGTCTGCCATAAGTGAATATAAGGTTTGTATAACTTTGGGACTCTGATTTACCATGAGAAAAGACAGAGAGGAGCCACTGTGAAACACAAAACAAGGTTGTTGGACTGAGCTCGAGCTTGTTTCGTTTAATTAAAACTGCTATGTAGCTTTTTCAAGATGGCCTCCCTGACATAATTTAGCATCTAGCCACTTTGGGATTTGAGCATCGTTTTATTATTTCAAATACTGTTTGAGGAGGTAGACATTGCAGGGGATAGAGTGTAATTCTGTATCATTAAATGCTGCAGAGGCCAGTTTGAAGAATTCATTCTCGTCATTGACATTAACTGTTGGTGGACTGTTGCATTCAGAGTTTTGTTTTTGCAAGGGCTGAATTTAGGGTTGAGTCAATGGTGAAACTCCAAAATATCAAAAACGGGAACCTTGCTCGCCCACTTCCACGTTCAAAGGAGCTGGGACCGGGTTCGGGTGAGCAACCATTTTATTTGAAGAGGTTTGTTCATTGCTGCATGATGGTGAGGCTGCGTTCAATATTTGTTCTAGTTTCATTCCTGAGTTTCGGGAAACACAGCAGAGGCAAGAGGGGCTAAATGACCATTGGAGAGGCTTCCCCTTCCCGTTACAATGAGGACTTCCTGGGTTATCAAAGGAACCACTTAGCAACACACTGTCAACTTGAGAATGAATGAGAAGGCTAGAGCGGGTCAGAGGTAATGTCGCTGTTTAAAGCCACACCCCTGTGCTGCCTTGGTCCTCCATGGATTGTGCTAAGACTTGCAGGTTGTTCTGATAGCGCAAGACAAAAAGCTTCGACACAAGGTCATCCCTTCAGCAGTCTTCTTGTTGGAAAGTAATTCATTGCCTGCGAGGAGAGTTCACGAGGATCAGAAAGGTGTTGTCTAAATGTGGCTTCTTTCTCAAAACGTTCTTAGTTCTCCAAGTGGAAAATTTAAGTTCTAACAGCATCCTCGACTCGTTTGAAGTGAGACTCGTCCTGGTTTCCAAATAACTCGGACCCTCCAATCCCGCCAATATGCTTGTAAATCTTTTCCGCAACATCTTTGCTATAGCACGGAGACCAGAATTGCACGCAGTGTTCCCAAAGTGGCCTAACCGATGTCCTGTACAGCCGCAACGTGACCTCCCAACTCCTATTGTCAACAACAGCTAGTGTACCATACGGGAATAATTTATTTCAAATCAGGTACTCAGCAAAAGGAAGGTGCATACCTTCAATGGTTATGAGAAACAAATGGGCAGCAGATTAAGTTGAGACACAGCTGCTTTGTAGTTTGTGACTGGAATTCCCATTTTGAACCAAAGAATATAAGGTTGTTGCTCAATAATTGTCAAGCAGTGGAATCTAGATGGTTGAAGACTTTCTTCTGACTTAAATTGAATTTGCGCATTCGTCTTTTGCTTATCCACACGGATTTTATTTAACAGCTGTTACGCTTAGATCCTGAATGCCTTCCCAGTATTAGACTTGTCATGAGAAGAGCTCTGTCATTGCATTCAGATCTTGTATTCTACAATGCCTGTTACAAAACTAAGCCATTCCTCTCTCCGTTCTCCTTGTTCTTGTGCTGTGGTTACGTTGGGGAACCAGCCTCCTGCCAGCATTTCTAGAACGTGGCCTGTAGCTGACGGGTCAGAGTTATACTTTCGGCTGAGAGTTGCACCACAGGCCCGTAGGAAGATTGTCCCTCCCCATATTCTCAATTGATTAAATGTTGGTGTCGCTGAGGCAGCTTGTTCACCCTCTGTGCGAACTCAAGATTTCCAATGAAACTTCAGAGAATTTTGCAAGGGGCTGCCGTTATGTTATGTCTTACTGAAGTGTAAGTGGATCTACAGTACCTCTTGAAGGTTGGATTGCTGCTTCCCTTTTAAAACATCTGGAACTCTGATCTCCAGCCTGACTCGAAGATGGTACAGAGCTGGATGAACACAGCAGGCCAAGCAGCATCGGAGGAGCAGGAAGGCTGACGTTTCGGGCCTAGACCATTTCTGAAGAAGGGTCTAGG
>NC_063349.1:8646288-8690694 GCF_021869965.1 Rhincodon typus
TTATCTCAGATTCTCCAGCATCTGCAGTTCCTACTATCTCGAAGATGGCACAGTTGCTTTTGTGCCAGTGTGTACTCTGAAATTCACTGTTCTCAGGAGCAGAGAGACCCTCCATTGAACAACTTGAGCAATGTCTTTCTCAGTCCCACTACTAGAAATTCAGTAGGCTCAAGATCGTCCTGTTCTCGGGCATTTTTTTTAAAAAGAGGCCCATTGAAAATGTGCTTTAATTCAGTGAAATGTTACGAGGAAGTCAGTTTGAAAACTTTGACAGCATAAATAGGGCATTGTCCCATTTTTAAAAGTTGTGTAATTATTCCATTTCATTTCAGTAATATTTCATTCCGGAATCACGCAAGTTTTATTCTGGCAAACTGTATGTTGACAAGGGACTGACTGTCCTAAGTCACAAGTGGCTGGTCTTTAATTCCTTAAGAAGTTGAGCTCACATTGGCAACTCAGATCCTGGAGAATGGATAATACTGTTTTAGAAATGTATTACCCTTGCTCTACATCACTTCTGTACCTCAAGGTTAAACCAAACACTAAGTTGATTGATTTTAGACCATTTTTGTACTGATTGCAGCTCAGCTTTCTGTTAACCTGTGGCCCTTAACAGAACTGTTCATTTACATGTCCCTGGGTATTAAAACTTCAGCTGTCTTTCTGTGATGTTGCTATAACCAGGATTCTGAAGGAGGGAGAGAGAAGATGGTGGGATGAGGGGCAAAGGAGAAAGAAATGGAGTTGGTGAATGGCACATGCTTGGCCGAGAACATAAAACATGCGTGAGCCTTACTGCTGACTGTACGCATTGTCCTATAGAAGGCTGTGGTTCCTGATTTATGGTTGGAGTCTTCAAGATCGAAATTAGTGAATTTTTGTTTGCTATGTGTATTAAGGGATCATCTGTTACGTAAAGATAACACCAAGCTTCTTTCACCTACTGTAAAGCAGCTTCTTAAAATCTGACACTTCCGTCTTCATCTCTACCAATAATTACAAAGAGCTCATAGACTTCCTTTCCTCAGACTGACATCTTCAGTTGGTTACCTTTACAGCTTCCCTGTCTTCCATCTGTCCTCCAGGCCAAACCTGCTGTCAAGTTTCCCCCTGTTCTTGTCTTGAGCTCACTAGTTTCTCTTCTATCTCCCCTCATACATCTTGTTCATAAGTCCCACCTCTTGCTGGCTCACACTTATTTGCATTAAACTGTTAATTCCCCCATGCTTCCCTCCTGCTCCCCTGTTACCTAATATTGCAAACAATTCTCTCCCTTCAGGTAAAAGCAAAATACTGTGGATGCAGCAAATCCGAAATGAAAACGGAAAGTGCCGGAAGAACTCAGCCAGTCCAGCACTACCTGTGGAGAGAGGAAAACCTAGCTTATGTTTCGAGTCCAGAACATAACCCTTCAGTTGCTTTCTAAAGCTTCCATCATCTGTGCCATCTTCAAAAATAAACCCTCAACCTCACTGTCATTGATGATTACCAACCCAATCTTGACTTACCTTTCCTTTTGATCCTCAAGTATTGTCATCTCCTAAATCCATGCCCGTCTTTGCCAGAACCTCATGTTTGAAGTCCTCCAATCAGGATGCTGCTTTACGACTGTACCGAGTATCCAAGTGTCATTGTGACAAAGACAAACTCTGCACCCATATCCTGTTTGTTTGCAGACTCTGTCACAGTTTCTCTGCACAATCTTCTTTCATTGCCTCTCCAGTATTGCCCGGTGGGTGGAACAGCACCCTGCCCACTCCATTTTCATTTATCTATTTGTAGCCACAGAAACACTTGCAAAGGTTCCTGTTCCAGCTCCCACGCTGTTACCCCTGGCCCCCAGGGACCAGTCTCCGGCACCCTCCTATTTCACCTCTGCGTGTTGCCCATTTGCAACATCAGCCGAAAGCACAGTATTCGTTTGCACGTGAATGTTGATGACATCCAGCTCTACCTCGCCACCAGCCCTCCATTGACTCTTCCAGTGTTATTCATTTATCAGACTGCTGTGTCTGACATCCACTGCTGGAAGACCAGGAATTTCCTGCAATTAAATATTTGGAAGACTGAAGACTTCGCTTCATTCAATGCTCCAAACTTTGCTCGGACCCCATTTATTTTCACTGACACCAGGCCAGTCTCTTTGTAATCTTGGTGACTTTGCGTTGATCCTCTGAGCTCTTGATCACATCGCCACTTAAGACCAGTTCCTTCCACCCGCATAGTGTAGCCTTTGCCCTGTTAATTAATAATCAAACTCTTAGGCATGGATCGCTTCCTAACCAAGATCTTGACCTGTGATATGATTTGTATCAACAGCCAATCAGTTATTGGAGGAAGGAGAGGCTGATCTGACCCTAGCTATGTACAAAGCTGGACTCCATTTACAAGAAGCAGGTGTATCTCCTGCTGCTGAAACCTCCAATAATGCCTCTCTTATCTCCAGTCTTGACCATTGTAGCTCTTGGCTGCTCCCCCACATTCTGCCCCGCAGAAATATGAGGCCTTCGAAATTCTAGGGTTTGGTTCTTAAATTGCATCACCTATCTCCCCTGTGGTCACTGCTCTCGTTCAAGCAATGCCTGGATTTTACAATTCTCATCCTCGCTTCTAGATCTCTGCAGTGCCTAACCACGCCCTCCCTCTTTAATCTTCTCGATAGCTGCACACTCCTCATTCTGGCCTCTCGCTATCCCCAATGTCACTCCAGCGTCGGCGACTCTGCTACTGAAGCCTGAGACTCTGGCTTTCCTTCCCTGCCACGTTCTGCCTCTCTGCCTTGCTCTCCTTCGAGACCTTCCAACTTGCCTTTTTGACCCACCTTTTGGCTCTCTGATCCAACATCATCACATGTGGCTTAAGAGCATCAGGACTTGAGAATTAGAAGCAGGAATGGCCCGAAGATGTGCAGATTCGGTGGATTGGCCATGCTAGATTGGCCCTAGCGTCCAGGGATGTGCAGGCTAGATGGGTTAGCCATGGGAAATGCAGGGTAGAGGGGTGGGTCTGGGTGGGATGCTGCTCGGAGGGCCGGTGTGGACCCGATAAGCCAACGTGCTGCTTCCATGCTGCAGGGATTCTATGATTTGGCCCCTCAAGCCTGCCCTGCCTTTGGAAAAAGCCGATCTGCCCCAGGCCTCAACTCCCATCTCTTTCGACAATCTGTCTCCCTCCTCATTAAATACTTTGTGATGTCGCCTCCATGATTCCCTGGTAGAGAACTCCACACATTCACCACTGTCTGGGAGAAGAAATTCCTTCACGTCGGTTTTAATTGAGAGTCCCCTAGTTCACAATCCCCTCACTCGTCAAAATTTAGGTGTCACACTTTGTTTTATATGCTTCTGTGCAACACCTTGGGGCATATTATTGCAATAAAGGCTCTATATAGATATAAGTTGTTGAATGCGGCTCAGGTAGGATGATGGGATTGAAATGTAAATCAGCTGTGCTTCAGCTGAATGGTGTTGCGAGCTTGAGGGGCCTTATGGCTTACTCCTTTCTCCTGACATCTCCACCCGATGTGAATATAATCTGACAATGGAGCAGTGTTTGAAAAGTATTTCCCTGGCTCTTTGTGATCCCATCTGGTTGCCACGGTCAGAAAGAGGAGATTAGCGTTTGGGCTGTCTCGGAACATGGACACGAAGCAGGCAAAAGCAATCTCGTGCTAAAATGGAATTAAGCGCCTCTCAAGCGCTCTCGTCATTAATAGCTCGGAGCCGGCGACATTACAGGGCCGTGTGTGGCATTACCACACGCGGGAAAGAGAACCGGTGCAAGTGTTACAACTTGAAAAGACACGGAAAAACATAGAGCGAAAGATAAAAGGAGGTTGCTAAGTTTGTAATGTGTATAGTGAATAGACAAATTTAAACCCTTAAAGAAGGTAGTCTGGCTGGTGCATTTAGACTGGCTCTTTGAAGTTCATGCTGACAGAAACTGGTTTGAATGATTAACAGTAAACCCAGCTGTGAATGGCTCTTGTGAGGCTTAGCTGAACAGTAGACTGAGCACATTACACTGAACTGCTCGAAAGGAATTTAGAAAGATTTTGGCTCTGTGGAACACATGCCTCGGTTCCAGTTTTTAACGCACTAAAGAAGTCATGAATAGAGTATTCATTGGTACTCGGGGATGGTGTAGTTTACCAGAGGAAGAATGCAACTTTACAAAGACAGAAGAGACAGCAGACATGTGTTGTGAGAAAGTTGTTCTTGCCTTCCCAATCGCTTCGATTGCTGTTGTAATGCAAAGACTATGTGCCCTGGGCGCTTTTGGTCGCCATACTGGCTTTCCTCAATCAGCTAATTCTCTCAAATTATCTGGTTGATCTCAACTCCTTATTCTCAGACAATGAATGCAACAAGACACAGGCCATTTTGTGTGCACTGGAAATTTACTGGCACATTAGTTTCTCTGCTCTTCAGTGCAGCAGTTGTCACTGTACAGTATTTAAAAAGCACTAAAACAATTTATAAATCATGTGAACCTTCACGAGAGAGGCCTGTCTGACTTCCATTCATGAAAGTAGGCTTCGTTAGTTTTCAGACTGATGCAAAGCCACACACTTTCTGTTTTGTTAGATGCAGAGTGTCCCTACGCTGCATACCAGACATGCTCCTTTAAGTGTGGCATCCTTCTGGTTCCAAGATAGTGCCAACTGTGTTAAAAGACTGTGGAATACAGGTGGTGTACTATAGTGCAAAGCACCAAAGCCATGTTTAGTTTATGATCGGGCACCAATTCTCAAAGCACGTTTTATTGCCTTTCCCATCCTTTCACTGAAAGGAACTGACTCACCAGCAATGTTCTGTCTCAGCTACAATTACAAGTGCGCTGCACAGGGAACAAAGAGGCCACAGAGAAGCAATATTCTGTTTTAAGATACACACATGCATTGCCACGCGGCCATCTCAAGGGGACTGTGCGCTGAAACCAGCTGGCCGCACACAGCAAATCCATCTGAGACAAACAACAGAAATTTGCTGGAGAAATTCAGGGGGCCTGACAGCAGAACGCCAGTTCTGAAGACAAGTCACTGGATTCAAAGCATTGATTTTGTTTTCCGATGCTGCCAGACCTGCTGAGTTTCTCCAGCAATTTCTGTTTTTTCTTCCCCTGTTTGTTTTAGATCTCCAGCATCTGCACTTCTTTAGTTTTAAGTAAATTAGAGAGACTGCTTGTGAGCTTATTGTTCAAAGATATAACCTGAGAGTGACAATAATAATAGGTGAAGTACCCTATTGCATGGAGTGGAGGATTTTGATCTTTGGCTCGTACCTTTTTAAACAAGATGAATCTGACAACAGAACCTTTAGTGCATTATAGATTGACATTAGATACAAACTGATACATCAAAGGCTAACGCATGCCTAATAACGTATAACCTCTGGTTAGGGAAGCGAGTTTTTAATTGCATTATAACTGCAGTGTGAGGATATCATGCAATCTTTACAGTCACTCTCTAACGTAATCTATTCTGCATTTGTTGTGGAATAAATTGTGCACTGTAGTTAGGGCACGTGCGCAGAATTTGACCAAGCAACACAGAGGATCAGGATGTTGCCTGGTATGGAGGGCGCTAGCTATGAAGAGAGGTTGAGTAGATTAGGATTATTTACATTAGAAAGACGAAGGTTGAGGGGGGACCTGATTGAGGTCTACAAAATCATGAGAGGTATAGATAGGGTGGATAGCAAGAAGCTTTTTCCCCAGAGTGGGGGACTCAATTACTAGGGGTCACGATTTCAAGGTGAGAGGGGAAAAGTTTAAGGGAGATATGCGTGGAAAGTTCTTTACGCAGAGGGTGGTGGGTGCTTGGAATGCGTTGCCAGCAGAGGTGGTAGAGGCAGGCACGATAGCATCATTTAAGATGTATCTAGACAGATACGTGAATGGGCAGGGAGCAGAGGGATACAGATCCTTGGAAAATAGGCGACAGGTTTAGATAAAGGATCTGGATCGGCGCAGGCTTGGAGGGCCGAAGGGCCTGTACCTGTGCTGTAATTTTCTTTGTTCTTTGTTCTTTAGATCTGATTTAGTCAGAAGGGAAGCCCTCTGATTTATTTGATACACTTTATATTGTCCTATCGCCACCTGAGACCCAATTATCCAATACATTTCTTAGTTTCTCACTCTACATTCCAATTCTATGTCACTCCCATGGCCAGACTTGGCCTGACTTTTCAATAACTGGCACTTTTTATTCTGAAGTCTGCCTTCACTCCCTCTCCCTGGATCATTTGTCACTGAAGCCTTTGCTGGTTTGCCTGGCCTCCTGGTATTACCTTTGCTTGACTTCACCCCTCCACAGCTTCAAAAGCCTTTTGTAAATCCTGTCTCTCTGTAAAGCTGGAATTCTACTCCCTTCAGCTCTTTTTTTTTAACTTGGAAAATCAGTTTGAAAACCCTCATCCTCGTCTTCAAATTCTCCTGTGACCTCGCCCCTCACTATCTGTGGTTCTAAGTTCCTTCAGCCTTGGGGCCTTACAAACGTCAGAGGACCCTGCATTCCTAGAATTCTAGTCACTCGTACATCACCTGAATCCTTTGCCCAACATCGGTAATCACACCTTAGCTATCCAGGTCCTAAAGTCTGGAATATCTTCCTTCAACCTCTCCATCTTCTGTCCTCTCCTCTCCTCTCTCTTCTTTAAACATTACTCACTGATTGTCCTCTCTCTTAATGCACCTGTCTGTAGCTTGGACTCATTTTTGGTCTGATTATGTTCCTGCCAGGTGTCTTCGAATATTACTACATTAAAGGTGCTACAAAAGAGCAAGTTGTTGTTGGATCTGTTCACTAGTACGTGAAGAGTCTTATGACAAGGTGTATTGGGAGCACAAATTGTGGGATAACACGGTGTAGAGCTGGATTGTGTGTGTGTTCATCCTAACGTGAAACGTGTTGCTGCTTATGCTGCTCCGGTCTGAATCATTCAGGATTTGGATTTGAACATTTGGCTTGTATTTAGAATTTTGGCTGAATTTCTACCAGTGTTTTTATGTGCTCTTGATGTGTGTGTGCAGGGTCTACATTGGCTACCCTTTGCATTTAAAGACCGGGCCCTTTATCCCATTGATAGACCCTTGTGCTCACTGACACTAGGATTGCCCATACAGACATGTCAGAGGTGACTCTCAGAAGCGGTTGTCCTGCAATCCAATCTGAATTGGCAGTGTAAAAAAAAATCACTTATCTCTTGCGTGACTCTGCATTCACATGGGGAACCGCTGCGACCACTTATTTCAGTCAGATTAAGTGGCTGATGAGAAGTACTGTTGACTTGACAATTGATCATGAGTTTGAATGTCATTCCACAACAAGATTAAATATAATTTCAGTGAAGACTGCCAAGGGGCCTCTCTTTAAACATTGCATAGACTTTTAACTCTATTCATGCTGAGAGCTCATGTTGGAGCAGATTTTTTTTGCTGCAGGGCAAATTGCATTTGGACTAGCTTCAGTCTATTTGGTTACACTGGTTTGATTCATGAGTTGGTGAGCAAAGTCACAGGAAAAATGGGTTTTGGTTTTGTCAAATGTCGTCGGGCCAATTTAAGACTGACAACGCACTGTTTATACCATTGTCAGCACACATGCCTGGATCAATGCAGTTCTTATGGGGTTTCGACTGAAGCCTGTTCTTCCACCTGATAATTTATCACAGGAGAACGATAACATGAACCTAGATGCATGGTGAAAAGTGCCACTGATTTGAATCCAGTTGGGAAGTTGCAACTTGCATTGATGTTTGCAAACGTTTTGTGAATAGATCGTACAGTCCCCCCCCATACAGAAGAGTTTGCCTATGCCTGGGCAACTTCTGTGTAAATGCTTGTCAATGCGATGGAGGGATGTAGGTTTCTTTATCATTAATAGTTTATCTTTATCTCCAGTACACTGGACTATTATCACTGGCACATGATCTTCTTGTCTTCAGTGAATGGAAGATTAGGCACTTGTTCATGCCAAAGCCCACTTTATAAACTAATGCTTCTATTCGCTGATATAAGTACAAGTTACGACAGGAGTAATCCATTCAGCCTATTGAGCTTGCCCCATCCTTCAGTATGATCATGGCCAATCAAGCACTTTGCTTTTTATCAACCTGATCCCTGTAATCCTGTATGTTACTGGTAATCAGAAATCTGTCAATCTCTAACTTAAACCTATTCAAACACTGAGCTCCAACAGCTGGGTGCACTGTCGTTTGTTTGTTGTTTATATAAACAATTTGGGTGAGAATATAGGAAGCGTGGTTAGTAAGTTTGCAGATGACACCAAAATTGGTGGTCTCGTGGAGAAGGTTAACTAAGATACTACAGGATCTTGATCAGCTTGGCCAGTGGGCCGAGGAGTGGCAGATGAGTTTAATTTAGATAAATGCGAAATGTTGCATTTTGAGAAAACAAACCAGGGCAGGAGTTATTGGTAGGGCCTTGGGGAGTGTAGTCAAATAGAGACATGTAGGGATTCAGGCACATAGTTCCTTGAAAGTGGAGTCACAGGTAGACAGGACATTGAAGTATGTATTTGACATGCTTGCCTTCGTTGGTTAGAACATTGAGTACAGGAGTTGGGATGTCGTGTTGTGGCTGTACAAGAGATTGGTGAGGCCAGTTTTGGAGCACCGTGTACACTTCTGGTCGCCCTCCTATCGGAAGGATATTATTAGGTTAGAAAGGGTGCAGAAAAGATTTATAAGGATGTCACCGGGCGCCTGGCGGGTTTGAGTTATAAAGAGAGGCTGGATAGGCTGGGGAATTGGAACGTAGGAGGTTGAAGGGTGATGTCAGAGGTTTATAAAATGAGGGGCATAGATAAAGTGAATTGCAAAGGTCTTTTCCTGAGGGTAGGGGAGTTCAAACCAAAGGCTATAGGTTTAAGGTGAGAGGGGAAAGATTTAGAAGGGAACTGAAGGGTGACTTTCTCACACAGAGGATAGTGCTTATTTGGAATGAACTGCCAGAGGAAGTGATAGACACAGGTACAGTTGTGGCATTTTAAAGATACTTGGACAGGTGCATGAATAGGAAAGGTTTAGAGGGATGCGGGCCAAACACAGGCAAATGGGACCAGTCTGCCGTGGGAAAATTGGTCAGCATGGACGAGTTGAACAGAAGGGTCCGTTTCTGTGCTGTCTGACTCTTTGGACTCCTCAACCAGTGGGGAACAGCCGACCAGCATTTACCCTGTCTATGCCTTGTAAATAGTTTGTAAGTTTCAATGTGATCACCTCATTTTCTTTGAAACTCTGAAGAATAGACGCCCAGTTTGCCCCACCTCTCTTCATGGACCGTCCTTCAATCCCAGGAACAAGTCTGACAAAATTCTATTACACTCCGGTTATGGCAACAATATCTTTCTTGAAACAGAGATAAAACTGCTCTAAATATGATCTAACAAAGCTCCTATACAATTGAAGCAAGATTTCATTACTCCCGTGCTCAAAACCTCTAACGGTATTAATAATATTAATCAAGGTAACAGCAATACAGAGTGCAAATGGTATTCTTAAACAAAGTGCAAACTGTATCTCCTCTGATTAATTCAATACAAACACCATCCCTCTGCTTTTTAAATTGCTATCCCCGTCCCATCGAGTTGCTGACCCACTCCTTATGTGGGCTGGCTTCAAGTTGACTGCTGCACAGTTGCAGTTGCAGCTCTAAACTTGGAGGATTTGTCATGATGAAAAGACTGAATTATGAAGTTTGTTGTGACATTTTATAAAGCTCTTGATTGAATTGTTGACCATGAGTAGAATGGTGTCCCAAATGCAGAATCAGCCAATGCTCTGTGTCAGGAGTCTCACAGTATTCTGAACATTGAGCTGAATGGTTTGAACAAATGATAAGTTCCACATGCACAGTACAAATGATCTGCACCATCAATACTATTGCACTGGGCACTATAAACAGGAGATGTATCATTTTTTTAAGGTATAAAATCCAGTTGCTATTAATAAAGGTTAGATTCATGTGGGAATTATATAAAAGGCTTCAGCTGTTAAATCCATTTTGGATTAATTTGGATGTGAAAAGAGAGGATGTAGTCATTTGGCTCTGATACCTTGGACTCTTCAATGGATGGCCATGTTCCTTGAGCTCTTCTTTTCACGTTCTGTATGAAGTTGGTACATCCCGAATGGTTCAGAGCGAGTCAGAGGATGTAATTCTTGATCACTGTACTGTGGCAAACAATTGTTTTTCTCTTTAAAGTGTGGGTGCATATTCCTTTAAGACTTCACAGGATATATGTTGCTAATTAAATACTGTGTGAGTTCGAATGTGATGCCTTGCAGGAACTGGTACTGTTAATAAACCCTGAATCAGTTCATAAAACGTCAAATAAAAGAGTGCAGATAACCTGCATTTAGTACTCTGTGTTCTGAAGAGAATATTCATTTATTTTATATTTTCCCCATCTTTTACAGACATTTCAGGAATGACATTTGAAATGTGGCAGACGTGGGACAGTAATTGCCTTTAATTTGATTACTGTATAAGTTATTGTAATGTTACTTGGAGTGGTTGTCTTGCTGTCTCTGGGATAGAATCTCCTGGGCAGATTTTGGGAGTCAGCCAAAGCTCAGAGATAAACTCTCAGTTTGGAGTCATGAGGTTGTGAAATTGAGCCTCAATGCAGACATGGAAACATAAAGTTACCGCTGACAATCAGTTACGGGACTGAAGGAATGCTCCACTGTTGTAAGAGCCGTCTAAGACATTAAATTGAACTTTCAAATTGTCTTTTATTGCAGGAGAAAATTAAAAACAACTCAAATTAGGATGAGGAAAAATTCCGTCACTTTGTCTGACTTTCTGACGCCTTCCACTTTTCCGATCAGAACCACAAAGCAGTTGAGTGTCATATTTTTTTAAGACCAACGAGGCAACAATCTCAAATTTCCTGCTATTCAGTGGAGCGAATACTTCAGGAATGAGTCTAGTATTTATTTTCACGAAGGGGGAAGCCATTGTTGTTTGTGGAGGTTAACAATACATTTGCCACATCAGCTGAAGCCAATGAATGGTTGTGATACTGTGACTCTCTCAGGTCGAGGTTCAGTACGTGGGTCATGGTGTGAAATGGATGGCCACAGTCTACATTTGAACTGTTGTAGGAAGGATATTATAAAATTGGAGAGGGTGCAGAAAAGGTTTACAAGGATGTTACAGGGCAAGAAGGGTTTAGTTATAAGGAGAGGCTGGGACTTTTTTTCCCCTGGAGTATGGAACCGCATCTTTGGCACTTTCCATGGATGGGTGGAATCCTGGACCTTCACTTTGATTAGTTACTGGTCTGAAACTGATGATGCCAATCTGAAGGGAGTCATAGAGTAATACAGCAAGGAAACTGACCCTTTGGTCCAACTCATCCTCACCGACCAAGTTTCCCAAACTCAACTTGACTGTGTTTGGCCCATATCCCTGTAAATATTTCCTCTTCATGTACCAGTTAAGTGTTGTAACTCTACCTGCATCTACTGCTTCCTCTGACTGTTCATTCCGCACATGAACCACCCTCTGTCAAAAAGCTGCCCCCCGGGTCTGTTTTATGTCTTCCCCCTCTCACCTTAAAAAAAAATTGCTGTCTCGTTTTGAACTCACCAATACTAGGGAAAAGACCTTTGCTATCTACCTTATCTATACCCCTCTCGTTTTTATACACCTCTACTAGGCCACCCCTTAACCTCCTATGCTCCAGGGGGGAAAAAGTCCCAGCCTCTCCTTATAACTAAACCCTTCTTGCCCTGTAACATCCTTGTAAACCTTTTCTGCACCCTCTCCAATTTAATAATATCCTTCCTATAATAGGGTGACCAGAGTTGAACGCAGTATTCTAAAAGTGGCCTCCCCAACATTCTGTACAGCTAAAACATGATGTCCTAACTCCTGTACTCGATCCTCTGACCGATGAATGTAAGCATGCCAATAGTCGTCTTCACCATCCTGTTGACCACCTTGAAGGATCTATGTCCCTGAACAACTATGTCTCTCTGGTTAGGGAACACTCCCCATTAACTCTGTGAGTCTTGCTCTTGTATGCCTCACTAAAATGCAACCTCGCACTTACTTACATTCAAATCCATCTGCCACTCCTTGGCCATTGGGCCAGCCGATCAAGATTCTGTTGTACTCCTCTTCACTGTCCGCTATCCCACCAGTTTTCATCGAGAGTTCGACTGTGGTCAGTTTGTAAAGTGTGGGCCGTGTTCCAGTAAGGACGAAGGGATCTCGGATGGGTGTATGGAGATTATCTTTGGAGTCCGGTGTCAGTGCAAGTTCTTTGTTAGCTGCTGGTGTTGCTTTGGGGGAATGTTTTCCCTGCACGTCAGGTCAAAATCATCAACTTTCAAGTGGTTTTCCTGTTCAAGTAATTTTTCCAACCTGACAATCTGCAAACTAATGCTATCAAGAAGGTGAGTGAACCCCAGTCATCCAGCAGTAAAAACAGCTACGTGTTATGTCACTGATCGCGGTGGATTGCTGCAAACTGTGCTGATGTGAATCTTGATGGAGGCTGCCAATCTTTTGGCATTAAGGACTAGACAATGTTTTGCTCTCTGCATTACTAAGGAACTAAGATTGAAACTTGCCAGGGCTCTCATTACTCAAGATTCTGTCTTCCGATCACAGCCTCCATCTAGATGGACTTTTGAGGTAAGGTCCAAGAGGTAAGAGAGAAGCCTTCAATTCCCAGTCCAGTGTCAGTGTACAGTATTCGAGTCTTCAAGTTCCCAGCCTGCTGTTACAGACTGTTGCTCAGACGAAGCAGACTGACTGTCTCTACGTAGATAGTTCTCAGTCCACAGAATCGATTAAATGTGATGTTTACATTTTCAGAAATGATTCAATTCAAGTTCAAAGCTTGCGTTTAAAAAATGCCCTCTTGCTAACGAGAGTTTTTCGCTTTCTGTGAAATCTACTTCACCACCTGACCTTATCTCAACAGTCATTTACAGCTCTGTAAACAGTAAAGTAGGCTATTCCTGCTCTGCACCCCTTCAAAAAAAAACCTCCCAATTTCGTGTGGATCCCTTCTCAGCAGCCCTACAGGAAATCTCAGGCTTGTCTCTCCATATTGTTTTCAGTATTTAGATTGGGATTTTCAAACTGCACAGTAATTAGGTTGACATTTACAAGAGGGGGCAAATGCCATTAGGTTTGCCCCGGGGTGGATCCTGACTTTTCAATAATTGTTCTATTTCAAATGCCTTGTCACAATGCAGTCCAAGTGCCTTGTCACTTCCCATCTAATCCAAAGAGAGAGGGATTTTTTTAATGTGAATTTCAATTGACATTTTAAAATTATCTTCCATCTTTTTAAGCAAAATGAGAAAAATATTACCCTCTGAAATCAGGATTTTTATTTCAATTCTGTGAATGAATAACTTTTTTTTTCCCCCTAAATGTTGTATCTTTTCCTGTTTTAATGTTTCAATTTCCAAATCAAATTTAATTTGAAGGGACGATACATTGTGACACCTCAGTGGATGTTCTGTATTCAGATTATTTTATTTAGGAGCACATTCCTCGACCTCCGCTTCCTTTTAGAATCTTCGTCCATTTTCTGTGAACAAAGATATTGTGGCCTTCTCTTTCTTTTTTGCATCAAGCGAAACAACTGTAAAAACAGTGCACCAGAATTGACCGTTTAATCACCCTTCAACTTTTCCCCAATGGTCGAAAAAAAAGCCTGATTTTTTTTTCACATCTGTAAATACAACTGTGTCCCCTCACTAATGGTAAAAATTTTGTGTATTACCATTCATTTTACATCCTTTTCCAATAGAGTGCCCAAAATGGCACACCCTGCACAGACTGAGATCTTGTGAAACTTTTGCTCCTTTGCACTTTTCCGTCCATCCAAGTACAGAACCAAAGCTTCTGTTTGATCGGCTGCCGGTTAATATTTAATGTGTCTCCCTTAGTTTTTAACCTCCTAAATGTATTACCTCATTTTATGTTATGATTGGTTCCTATCAGGGAAAGTACTTCCTCCTCGGTTGCCTTCTTTTGTCTCTCTCACTGTTTGCACCTTTTGTGACATTGGCTTTGACCCTTCTTGCACCCCCCACTGTTCCCAAGGAGATGTTACATGGAGTTGCTGGGTAAGAATTTGGTCCTGGACAGTGTACATTAACAGCTAACATTGCACCATGCCCACTTGTATTAAGAACATAGAATCCCTACAGTGTGGAAGCAAGCCCTTCAGCCTAACATGTCCCCACCGACTCTTGGAGCATCTCACCCCAACCCATCCCCTTATTAACCCACCTAAGCTACACATCCCTGAATACTAGGGACAATTTAGCATGGTCAATCCACCTAACTTGCACATCTTTGGATTGTGGGAGGAAACCGGAGCACCCAGAGGGGAACCACGCAGACACGGGGAGAACATGCAAACTCCACACAGACGGTCGCCTGAGGATGGAATTGAACCCGGGTCCCTGGCGCTGTGAGGCAGCAGTGCTAACCACTGAGCCACTGTGTGGATGGTTCATTTGTCTTTGCTTTCAACCCTTCCTCCTCAAGCCCTTGTATCTGTGCATTGACTTTCCATTGAGACAAATGTTCTCATTTTGTGCTTCTGACACCAGTATCATACTGTATCTGAAGCTGATGGCTTTCTATTCGACTGCAAAATAACCATCCTGTCACAGTGACCGGAAAGGTTATTACAATAACTGGTGTCAGCTGGGGCCACTATAATTGAGTACGGGTCTCTTGGGTTATGGAAGAGAAAATTAGCCATTGTTTCCACTTCGATATACTATTCAGTTACTGAAGCTGAAAGTGTGCATCTGTGATGGGGTGAGGACTAAAGAGCATGTGCTACAATACCCCTGTCAGACAGTCCCACTGTCAAGGTGTACACATGAATAATGACCGTGTATCTCAATAGGGCATCTGCTGATCACCAACGCAATTATGCAGGCTAATTACAACACTCGGAAGAGGAATTCTGCTCCCATCATGCTATTTCTATCACTCAAGCCGATATTATTAACTTAATCACCTTCTTCTTGTGCAAGGTAATCTAAACATATGTCATCCAATGTATGAAATAGTTGTCTATTTGTGTGTGTGTGTGTGTGTGCGCGCGTGTGTGTTCATCAGATCTGAATGCCACTGGCAAAGCCAGTGTTTATTGCCCTTCAGAAGGTGGTGTGATTCTGCTGCTGTCTTTGTGGTGTAGGTACACTCACATTGCTAAGGAGGGAGTCTCATAATTTTAATCCAGTGCTAGTGAAGGAAGGGTGATAACAGTCCTCGCTCAAGACTGTTTGTGGTTTGGAGGGGGACTTGCAGGTGGTAGGTTTTGCAGGTTTGGAAGGTGCCATGCAAAGAGCCATACCAGTTGCTACTCTTCCAACTTCCCACTTTTTAGCCTCAACCCTGCTCCTGTCATTGCTATACCCGAGATTACAGAGAACAGTTTCTCTCAGTTCAACTCAATAGCCTGAAGTCTTTCGAATCGCTCAGCATTATCTTGCAGAAAAGGTAGGTGCTACAAGATATTAATGTACTCCTCAGGGCCAGAGGGATCTGCTAGACTATGTCTGATCAGCTGGTGTGATTTGCAAGCTTTCTTTCTCCTGAACTGGCCTGTAATATTTTGTAATTTTTTTTCCTCCTCTTGGCGCCTGTGGTATCAATTGTAATGAGCAAAGCATTACAGATGTGCAGAGCAACAGAGGTGTCCCAGAACCTTTTTCCCTTTACATCCCTGCAGTCATAACGTCACTAATTTTTTAGAAAGCTGTTATAAAACGTTGCATTTTTGAACCTTGGACTTGGCTAAAGATGGACACTGAGGGTCACTTGACCTTTTGCAATTGCAATGTTTGTCAAGCTTCCAGAAGGTTGCAAATGGATTACAAATGTGTAGCATCCATCCCTGTGGAATTTCGTAGCTGGCATGGCCAAGGATGACCCCAAACTCAGAAAGAATGAAGAACCAAACTGGAGTCCCATCTGAACTTCAGACCTGTAAATTGGATTGCCACTTAGTGTATTCGGAAAGTGATTTGACCGTTTGGCCAGGTCACGTGAGACCCAGAGGAGAAAGCCAGTAAACCTGTTGAATGACACATCCTGGCCCACTCATTTTGTACACTTTTTTTTAAACGAATCGCGTGGGCATTATGTTCATGTCCAAGCGTTACTGTTTATTTTTAACCTCTTTTTTTCCTCTCCCTGGATCAGTGGTCAATTTTGAACAAATAATAGAAAAGACAGGGGAAGTTACCAAAAATCAGAACCATCTTGAGAGACACACAGAGGGAGAGAGAGACACAGAGGGAGAGAGAGACACGCACAGAGACACACAGAGGGAGAGAGGGACACAGAGGGAGAGAGACAGACCTTGCAACATCTTCGGAGGAAGGCATGAGCTCTAACTGTAGAAGATTCAGATTGTGGTGTGCTGAAATCAATTGGGCAGCTGAAAGAGAGGCAACAGCTCTCTCCCTGTCTGCCCCTGTTGCCCGATTCTATCTGTAAAGATTGCATGTGAATAAAACCTCTGGAAATTCGACTGTGAAAGCCATTGTCACTACAGAGACGATCCTGCAGTTTCAAGCCTTCACTTCAGACAGTGCAATGTTTTAATGCAGTAATACCAGAATTAAAACATAACATAGATGCTAGTTTTGATTTGTTTTCTCAGTGTTGTTTTATCCTCACAAATTAATTTGTGTGTAGAAATGAGTGACCCTGCTGGCGTCGCAACCTGTGGATTCAGATTGTGAAAATAAACTAGAGTGTGTATTGGCAGCCGAAGAAATAATTGAGTACAAGAGGCTGACTGCTGGATCATTTGAAGTTGACTCAGTCACTCCAGAGTAAGAAATACCCATCTCCACACACCTTCAAACTCACTGCGATACGATAGTAACTCACTAAGATCCCTGGTTGGTCTTCTCTGTCTTTAAACAGACTTATTTTCTGTCATGTCACTTGCTGTAATTCTGACAGTGTCATGAAAGCCCTTACTGAGTCAAAAAACAGTGCTACAGAGTGATGTCGGTTTGTGAAGGGGGGTGGGGTGGGGACGTGGGAGGGAGGGGGCATGCAGGGGAGCGGTTGTTGGAAGGAAAGAAAGGGAGATGTTTGCCGAAAGGAGGAAAATGGGAAGGCAGGTGTGTGAGAATGAATGAACAGAAGGTAATCTATCCTTTTGCATGGTGGATGGACAGGTGTGTGAGTCAGAGCCTTTCATTTAGTGCCTGTAAATACTGCCATGCTGGTCTTATTGAGACCTATTCATGTAAGACGGCGATAAACCCTTTCACGTGTAGATAACCAGCTGTCTGTGGTTTACACCATTATTTACGGTATGTTCAGGTGACCTATCTGGAAAATTTCTCTGCAGGCACCAAAACCACTGAGTCGTTTCTTTAAGCATTCAAACTCATATACCTATGAGAAACAGAGAGTAAAATGTGATTCATAAAGCGCATGAATTGTGTTTGTCCAGCTTCTCATCTTCCTGCTCCTGTAACACTTGGCTGCATTTGATTCTGTGATCCCTCTGCCAGAAACAGGCTGCACAGTGAGGAGCTGTTTTTGCTCGAGAGAGGTTGAAAGGGAAGGTCAACTCCACCAACAGAAACTTGTAGTCAGGGAGAAACGCCCCCAGACAATTCAAGTCTGCGTCTCTTCTTTTGCTGTCCCCTTATTCTTGTACAAACCATCACCTTTGGCATAGATAACACTTTGGGGATGGAAAGTTTTTGAGCAAGACCTGCTCAGTAAACCAGGACTAATTAAAATTCAAGAAGTCAGCCATAATTGGGCCAGTTTAATTGGGCCAAACTGCGTTTCAGGCAGCCTGTTTGAAGTGAAGATTTATAATTTAAGGTGATAAGCTCTCCATGAGCTTAGTCTGTTTGTCGAAAGGTTGTTACACTTTAGTTCTTGAACTTTGTTCATTATAAGTATACATGCACCTTTGTTATAACATTGTCAGTCTTCAGCTTTATCACTTTTCTCTCTCACACCTCCTCTCTCTTTCTTTGCCTAGTCCTTCTGTCACCCTTGTCGGCTCCTTCATCGTTCACCTTGTCTTTCTTTTCCAGTCGAGCCACCTTTGTAATCTGTGCTCCTGGTGTTGCTTGCCGAGTTCTCTGTGCTTTGTGTTCCCACAGCAGTCCTTTATCATCTCAAAGTATTCTTGAGCCTTGTTTCCCAATGATTCTGCATCTTGAGGTCATCTTCCTCTGACATCTTACTATAGCTAGTCGCCTCGGTGCTATTCCTCATCATCTCTTGTTGGTATCTCTTGAGGTGTGTTTCATGGATGAGGCCCAAATGATATCTCTGGGTTTCCTCCCACCAGTGTTTAGTTTCCAGATCTGTGTCTTCACTTGTTTCTCTTCTGTTTTAATTACGACTTGGCAGATCGCCTATTTAAAGAGAGACAAGCCACCTCTTGATGGTTCTGATTGTGGAAAAGATGCATTGTGGTGGTTGAGACTGAAGATCTACTGTTAAGTGGTGTGTTTGTTCTCTCTCAGGTTTGATCAAGATGAGTTTGTCCAAACAAACAACATTAACTAAACCCACAAAAGCAGCTAAGCAAAACAGAAATCTCAATCGACATTAACCACTTCATAGGAAGTTAAAATAAACATGGGCATTTTAAGATAGATACTTGCATCCTTCTGTCTCCTGAGAGCCTTGTACAGTACGTTGGGACATTTTCCCATCTGCAATAACTTAAATGCATGCAGTAAACCTGTATTTTAATGAGTGAAAACCTCCTGCTACTTGACAGGTCACTCCACATGGACTCAACAATGACTTGTTTCGTGGATGAGAAAAGAAAATATATTTTAAACAAACGTGTACCAATCAAATTGAAATGCTGCAAAATCATTCAGGATCATTAGGGGCAGTATGGTGGTTCAACGGTTAGCACCGCTATCTCACAGCACCAGGGACCCAGGTTCAATTCCATCCTCAGGCAACTGTCTGTGGAGTTTGGCCATTCTCCCCATGTCTGCATGGGTTTCCTCCCACGGTCCAAAGATGTGCAGGCTGGGTGGATAGGCTGTGCTTAAGTTGCCCATAGTGTCTAGGGATGTGCAGAGTAGATGGGTTAGTCATGAGAAAATGAGGGTTATGGAGATAGGGAAGTGGGGGTGGACCTGGGTGGGATGCTCTTCAGAAGGTCACTGTGGACTCGATGGGCTGAATGACCTGATTTTGCACTTCTGTGATTCTAGTTGCCCTTGAGAAGGTGGTGGCGATGCTCATCAATGTTGACTTCAACTCAATAAGATCTTCTTTAGGACCTTTCTTTACCAAGGTTGAAATACTCAAGTATTTTAATTCTTTCATTATCAGTAGGATGTCTGATATGATTATTGGTCTTTTGGCTGCCTCCTCTGCTTGGCTTTGTGACCTGGTTGCAAGAAGAGGTGTCGAGGAGACAATTGGAGAACTCCTTTGGCCATGAGCTCAACTTGGCTGCAGGTCCTAGTTACTGAGCAGGCATCAGATGGCGATAAACTCAGAAGGAAATGGGAGTTCATTTTGTTTAACAGCAAGGATTGTCCCACCTCACCCCCAAACACAGCCATTCACTTGTGATGCTCTGTTTGAAGTGGCAGGAGGCCTTAATGGCTCTCTGGATTACAGAAGGAACGAGCCGGGAAGAGATACTGTCAAACAATGTTACCTATTTGAGACAGTCAAAAACCTTAGCTAGTTAAGGAAAAACCATGATGTGTGATTCTAAGGAATGAACCACTGGCAGCATCTCAAAATATCATGATCATTCTGTGCAAAGTGGGCGACAGAAATATGGGAATCACAGCCATTAACAATTTGTAACGTGTAATGGTAATTTGGTTATGTGATATGCACATTTACACATTATTATTCCCAAATAATATTTCACGATGCATTCGTTCTATGTGCGAGGCAGGGAAAGGAAGAAAAGTCTTCTGTAATCTGCTTGGTCTCCCTGCCCTCTTTATTCAGTTCTGCTTCTTAAGGAAGTTGGCAGAGAAAAGAAATATTTTGAAAGTGCTTTCTGCAGAGGGATAATTTGTGGTGACAGTGCGAGCTACCTGGCAAAAGCTCAAATCATTTGCATGCATGTGGTTGCCCTTCCCCCTACCGCTGACATCACCATCCTGCCCTTTTGCTCCTTCCCACAAATACCCCAACTCTGTTCCGTTAACAGAACGTATGATCTCCTCACCACCAGCCTGGTTAATCTTCCAGTGACCACAATTGCTGCAATTCTGCTGGGTCTCCTCATGCCCACAAATGGTGTCTGATCACCTGCCATCTACAACATGACTCATTTATGCCCCACCTACTCCAGTTTGCAGAAGCCACCATTCTAGTGAAGCCGTGCCTTTTGCAAGAGACAAGCTCTTGAGTGGAAAAGTAAATCCCCACATAAGTGAAAGGCTTGTACTTAGGGTGCCTTTGGTGACCTCAAGATGATAAAAGTACTTAACAGCCAGTTGTATCATTGCATCCCTACAGTGTGGGAGCAGGCCACTGAGCCCACGCTGTCCCACCAGACAGCATCCCATCCAATCTCTGTAACCCTGCATTTCTTATTGGCTAACCCACCTAGCTTGCACATCCCTGCAATTTAGCACTGCCAACCCACCTAACCTGCACATCTTTGGACTGTGGAAGGAAACTTGAGCACCCGGAGGAGCCCCATGCAGTCAGTTGCCTGAGGCTGGATTTGAACCTGGGTCCCTGGTGTTGTGAGGCAGTGACACTCACCACTGAGCCACCATGCCACCCCACACTTAGTTGTAATGTAAGACACAGCTTGAGTAAATGTGATAATGCCCAGAGAATCTGTTCTTGTGATTGAGACATATATATGACCAGACAAGTGAGGACAGCTAATCTTAGTAATACCATAGGATCTTTTCTGACTGAACAGGTTTCATGTCTCATCCAAAACACAGCATCTAAAACAGTGCCACCCCAACCTCAGTAATGCACTAGAATGTCAACCTGGATTTGATTGGTGTAATTAAAATTCATGACCTCTGATTTCAGACAGAATGCAAATCCTGAGCCACAATGAACACCAACCAGAAGTTGTGATATATGAAAGTAAAACTACCATAGTTTTACCGAACCATAGGGCTGCTCTCTGTCAAGAGATGACTGGTGATGGTTTAACCTGAAGGTCACCATCCCTCACATGAGGAGAAAGGTTGAGAAAGAGAGTCCTTCAGGCTAAACAGAGCTGGTGCAGACGTTGAACCCATGCTGTTGGTGTTACTCTGCACTGCAAACCAGCCATCCAGCCAAGTGAGCTAACCAAACCCGGTCATGTATTCCCAGGAAGCAGAATAGATATTTTCTGAAGAGATAGTCAGAACTGCTTTTGCTGGAGACAGAGATAACACAGTGTGGAGCTGGAGGAACGCAGCAGACCAGGCAGCATCCGAGGAGCTGACGTTTTGGGTCGGGACCCTTCTTCAGGCTTTCTGAAGGAGAGTCCTGACCTGAAATGTCAGCTTTCCAGTTCCTCTGATGCTGCCTGGCCCGCTGTGTTCCTCCAGCTCCACACCGAGATATTTTCTGAACGTTCCTTTGCCTTGACTCTGGTTATCTTCCGTAGTGGTTTGTTTTGTCAACATGTAACTCTGAATTGCACCAGTACTTAAAGTGAAAAGGACAATGCAAATACTGTTTCTTGACTGTGGATGCTACCGGTGATTGTCAAATGCTTGGGTGTATTGATAGTGACAAGTAATCGCAACGAATATTTTTCCGCTCCAAAATCTTGCTGTGCATTGCCTCAGGAAATCCAGCTTCAGCCACTGACTAGAAATCTCTCAACACAAGCAATAGAAACACAGCATGACAGAAGAATGCAGAATTAGAATGGAGTAAGATCTTGTGATTACAGTCAGGTGCTGTAGCAGTGCTGGGGTTTGCTCTGGGACATGTTTAACATTCATACATTGTAAATGTGTCTCTGGGCAAACTGTGCCCCATCTCCCCCTTTGTGAAGCATTCATGCACATTATGAATGCGTCCAGGGAATTTAGTGCCCTCTAAAAAGGGAGAGTGGATTCTTTTGTTTGCCCATATGATTTTGGTGTCTCAGCTGTGCGTAAGCAATATACTGTGAAGATTGAATTTAATGTTTAAAAAAATTCTCCACAGCTTTCACTATTTGCACAGACATCAATTTGGGCAAGATGTAATACCAATAAATTTCTTTAGGAAATATAATTTTCCTGCTCCTCTGGTGTCCTGGTGAATTCCTTCGATGAGTGACTTAGCTGTAGACGGCTGGAAAAATGCCACGCTGTAGTTTTCTTCCTGTAAATTTCTGACATATGGTGCTACACTACACTTTCAGTGCAAGTTGTGCCAACTGTGGCTCAGTTGTGTCATTCTAAGTCTGAAGGTTGTAGGTTCAAGCCCTCGGAGCATATTAGTCCAGGCTGATGCTGTGGTGTAATTGATGAAGGTGCTGGGTGGGATGGGCGATTGGAAAGAGATTGGGGTGTTTTATTTTTGCCTTCCAATGTCCTAACCAGTACGACTCCCATTCGTAGGACAACACCAATCAAACTCACTGCTGCTTGTGGAATTGCGCTGTGTCAAATAGAGTGTTGCATTCCCCCCTGCCTAATGTGACAGTTAACAAACATTTTGTCATGTTCTGAGGTCCCAAAAGGTGCTCTATAAATGCAGGTAATTTCTTCTGACTGTCGGTCATGTTCTGATCACTGAGAAAATAAATGCTTTAATTGTCTTCTATCTCTTCATCTCACTTTATTGGGGCAGACTGCTGAGGAATGATTAGGGAGGTTTTCGAGTCACTAAAGTTTGGAATAATCCCACTTTTTCTGTTGATTTTAGAGAAGGGCCGCAAAAATTATGGATTGATTTATCCGGTTTCCCCACGGTGCTGAGTTTCCTTGATCTCATCCATTGACAGATTTCAGTCTGTGTGAAAGGCCCCCATTTGTGATTTTTATTTTTCTGTCCTCCCCTTCCAGCTCCTTTATTTAGGGACCAGCTTGCTTTGAAATGATCGGACTGGTTGTGTTTCTGTTCATCAAATAACGTTGCATTATCATCTTGTTGCTCACTGGCAGACCACTCTTGCTGGGAAAAGAAAGCATTACAGTTAGCCTCTGGTGAAAGTGAGTAGTTCAACAGAAGAATATCACCAGAACTGAGCACATGTACCCTCCCTTTCAATAAGTCAAATAACCTCTACACTACAGGGAATTGGAACAGACGTAAACCAACAGCAGTGAAAGCACCTCGTATTCCAGTCTTAATCTTGATCAGGGTTAACTCATTGTATTCCTGTTTGGATTACTGTGGCCTTTGAATTATAGGCTGTGCAGGTTGTAAAATAATTTGATTCCCATTCCTTAATCTATGCTGCAGCACACACAGCCTTCCATTCAACAAACTCTGCAGGATACTTATTGTGCATGTTGGTCGGAGTCAGGTGCCCCTTCCATATGGCGGGGTTAGTGGTGGTTAGGTGGCATTTAATGCCATCCTGATGAAGCCCATGGCGGCAAACCCTTAGACAGCCTTTCCACCTCATCTTTGCTTGCAGGTTCCTCAGGGAGATCCTGCAGTGTCAACCTTCCCCAGTTCTTCTATCAATCTGTGCCTCCATGTGTCTGTGAACTGCTTTGTCACTTAATTGTTGTAACGGTTGAGAGACCATTCAAGTCATTTTTCTTTCTGCGTTGTGCTGCAGGACATGGTCCAAGGCGGAATAAAGATTCCAGAGGACTCAATGGTCTTACATGCAGTATTCACTCGTCGTTCTCTCTGCTTTTAAATGGCAACAAATTCTCAGAGCTTTGAAAGGATGTGTTTTTAGATGAGATAATATTTGACCTGATGTCCAGATCTCTCTTCACGTTTTGAAGATTAAGTGGAGCTTGAGCACAGCATCTGGGACAGATGGAAAATAAATATGTGTTGTGACAAGTACTGATTTGCTGCTGCCTGTCCTTGACATGGTACAGTGCTATCCTTTGAGTCTATGTTAACTCCTGTCCTTCGATCTCCGATCTCTGTCTCCTGCTTATTAATATCCTTCATTTGTCCAAGACCTTTAATTGGCTGTTGATAGTTCAGTGGCAGAATGTTTTGTTGGCATTCCCTCTCCAGCGTAGAATGCAAAATAAACGCATGCCCCTCATGATCTAGCTTCAGTGTTCAGGTGCAACCTGCCTCTGTTCGCTTCTCCGACCCCGATCCCACAGTCCCTGACCAATGCTGACTATGTCTAACAACCAGCTGTCTGACTGAGGCATTCCCGAGTGGGAGCCAGGCAGCTGGCGGTGGAGGGGAGGGGGCAGCGTCGGGAGATGGGGAGGGGGCAGTGTCGGGAGATGGGGAGTAGGCAGTGTCGCTGGTGCAGGGGCTGGTGAGGTGTGCCTACCGTATTTGGGTGCCAGGGGGAGTGGTGCAGCAGCTGGCGGACAGTGTCATGGGCCCTGCGAGGTGAGCAGCCTTAGGAGTGAGAGAGTGAATCCACAGCGTCCAGGATGGCATGGGTGAGGTTTCTTATTTTAAGTCCATGACTGATCGGATGATTATTTGGCTGTAAATTGAGAAGGGAATGTTCAACAAGACCTGGGTGATCTTTGTGCCGCGGTCGCCGTAAGTAAATGTGCAAGTGTAGCAGGCAGTAAAGAAGACAGACTGTATGTTGGCCTTTGTAGGGAGAGGATTCAAGTGCAGGATCAAGGATGCCCTGCTGCAATTATACAGGGCATTGGTAAGGCCACACCTACTCTCCTTATCTGAGGAAGGATGCTCTTGCTGTAGAGGGAGTGTAGCGAACGTTTACCAAATTGATCCCTGGGATGCAGGATTGATGTATGAGGAGAGATTGAGTTGGTTGGGATTATATTCACTGGAGTTTAGAAGAGTGAGGTGGGAGGGAAGTTTCACAGAAACCTATAAAATTGTTACCAGACGAGACAGGTTGGATACAGCAAGAATGTTCCTGATGGTGGGGGGAGTCAAACATTTTAAGCGTAAGGGATGTAAAGCTTTTCAGACTGAGATGAGAAAATTCTTCTCCCGGAGCCTGTGGAATTTGCTACAGAAAGTGATTGAGACCAAACACTCTTTTCAAGAAGTTGTAGCTCTTGTGGCTGAAGGGATCAAGGGCTATGGAGGAGGGTGGGATTAAGGTATTGACTAATGGTCATAATGAATGGCCGAGCAGGCTTGAGGAGCCAAATGGCTAACTCCTGCCCCTATTTATGTTTCTACGGGTTGCCGAGTTTCGGCAGTACAACTGTGCACTTTTAGCTGCAGTCCTCAGCAGTCTTTACTCCATCTAGAACAGCTGTATAGTATATAATGTAGATAAAACAATTCCAGTCTGAGTCCAGGGCCAACAGCCTATGTCAATGGGGACCTTCAGTGACAGATTCTACAAAGCCATGTCTGCACGTTCTGGTTTGAGAATAAATCAACACCCATGAACTTGTGACGTTGTCACGACCCTCAACACTGCTGAATGTCATTAATGTCATTAATGTCATTTACGGTCATTAAGATTAGATCATCTGGACCTCTGAAGGTAATAATTGAGAAAGATCATCAGCATAACAAAGATCAGGGTAATAGATAAACACATTTGCAGAGCTCATAGCAGAAATTTTGGGGAAAATATATTGGACAGCACTATTCACAGATGATGAATTATTTGAAAAATAGAAGACGACAAGGAGGGTGATGTATAAAGATTTTCAAAGAGCCTTTGAGTTGTCATGTGATATGGAAACGGATATTCTCAGGGCACATGAAATCAGATGACAAGGAATGGAAAAGACAGCTCCAGCTGATTGCAAAGTAGCGAGCAGTCGCTATTCGGTGTGGCAGAACATGAAATGTTGAGTCCTGTAAACACTCGGAGCTGAGATTCACTGTTGTACACAATTTATATTCCTGTTTTAGACTGTGAAATCCAAAGCACAGTTTTCAAATCTGCAGATAGCCTCAAATCGCTGGCGATGGCCGATACTCGGAAGGTCTGCAACAAAAGCCGAGTTACTCGAATCAACTTGCAGAATATTCATACAAATTAGCGCAGTAATAAACATTGAAATGTGTTTTGTTAAGAGAAACAAGGAGGTTCCGTTGCTTGGAAAATGAAAATCCAAATAGGGTAGAGGAGCAAAGAGATCAGGGAGGCCATGTACGCAAATCACTAGAAGTAGCAAGCAAGGTCAGTCAGGCCACAATCAAAGCAAACCAAACACTGAGGTTTATTTTCAGAGGGATGTAAGTGAAAAGTAGAGAGGTTTTGCTAAACTTGCAATGAACCTCGGTTAGACCACACTTGAAGGACTATGTACCATTCTAGTCACTGGCGTAGTGCAGTGAAAATCAAGCCCCACTGTTTACAGAGTCATCTCAAAGGTTAAATTTTTTTCAAAGAAATGAGCCCCAGACTACTTGATTTTGCAGACCCAGGTTACTCGAATGCATGGACCGGGTTTCTGTACTCAGCAAGAAATCGCTATTTGTTAGGGGTCATTAGGTTTCAGCTACAGGTAAACAACTAAGTTAACTTATACTCTACAAGCTAACATTCTAAACACCTTACAAAGTTCTCCTTTCTCACATAGACAATAAATGGGGAAAATACATGGCGGAGGGAGAACGGGAAAAATTTTTCTTCGTCTATGTTCCCAAATAGTCTTTGTTCTCAATCTGTTGGGATGGGATTGGAGATGGGTCCACTGCTTTTCGTCATTTATATAAATGATTTGGATGTGAACAAAGGAGGTGTGGTTCGTAAGTTTGCAGATGACACTAAAATTGGTGCAGTGCGCAGCGAAGAAGGTTAGCTCAGAGTACAACGGGACCTTCATCGGATGGGCTGATGGGTTGAGAAGTGGCAGATGGAGTTTAATTTAGATAAATATGGGGTGTTGCATTTTGCCAAGGCAAATCAGGGCAGGATGTGTACACTAAATGGTAGAGGAACGAAAGGAACATTTGAGGACTCTGGGTCTAGACTCGATGGAGTTTAGAAGGATGAGGGGGGGATCAGATTGGAACTTACAGAACATTGAACGGCCTGGACAGAGTGGAGGTTGGGAAGATGTTTCCATTGGTAGGAGAGACGAGGAACTGAGGGCGCAGTCTTACAGTAAAGAGAAGACCCTTTAGAATGGAAATAAGGAGAAACTTCTTCAGCTAGAGAGTGGTGGATCCATAGAATTCATTGCCTGGTTATTGAGTATATTTAAGACAGAGATAGGTTCTTGATTGTCAAGGGCATCAAGTGTTATGGGGAGAAAGCTGGAGAATGGGATTGAGAAACTTATCAGCCATGATTGAATGATGGAGCAGACTCGATGGGCCGAATGGCCCAATTTCTGCTCCTATGTCTTATGGTTCTGGGGAGTGTTGCCGAATAAAGAAACCAAGGGGTGCAGCTGCATAGTTCCTTGAAAGTGAAGTTGCAAGTACACAGGGTAGTGAAGAAAGTATTTGGCACACTTGCCTTTATTGGTCAGTGCAGTGAGTGTAGGAGTTGGGATGTTATGTTGCCACCCCTGAACCTCTGCAATCTTACGAACCATGCCTCCTGTACTCACATCCAAATCGTTTGTATAAATGACGAGCATCAGTGGATCCAGAAGCGATCCCTACGGCATACTGATGGTCATAGACCTTCAGTCCAAATAACAATCCTCTACCACCACTACCCTCTGTCTTCTACCATCAATTCAATTTTGTGTCCAATTGGCTATCTATTCTGGATCCCATACAATCTAACCTTTGCAAGCAGTCTACCAAGCAGAACCTTGTCTAAGGCCTTGCTAAAGTCCATGTAGACAATGTCTACTGCTCTGCTTTCATCTATCTTCTTGGGCACCTCTTCAAAAAACTCAAATCAAGTTAGTGAGACATGATTTCCCACACACAAAGCCATGTTGACTATTCCTAATCAATCCTTGTCTTTCCAAACGTATATAAATCCTGTCCCTCAGGATCCCCTCCAACACCTTACCCACCACCGATGTCAGGTTCCTTACTTTCAAAACATGCAGCCATCCTTGTAAATCCCTGGTCTTCAAAACCATTCTTTCTCATTTCTGTTCACAGTTGCAAAAAACACAAAATCAACAGACAAAGTCTTTACATCGCCATATTGAAGATTAGAGAGGGTGTGAAATGAATTTACAAGGATGATACCAGAAATGTGTGATGGCACTTGTCAGGAAAGGACGAACAGACTTGAGTATGTTTATTCTCTTGAAGACAGGAGGTTGCAGAGTCGTCAAACAGAGGTCTTTGTAAAATTTCAAAATCATTCATTATTTTATGTTGGGTTGTGTTTCCATGTGGATAACCAGAGTAGAGGCTGTTGACACAAGATGGTCATTTAAGCAATGAAGGAGAGAATTTGGAAGATATTTCTCGAAACACTTGGGAGTGGTGCAAATTGCACTGAATTGCGCAGAATAATTGAGATGAGTAGTTCGGACATTTTGGATTTTAGGGGAGAAGACAGGTGAGAAGGAAATGGAGGGTTAATACCGATGGAGTTGGACAAGGAAGGATGATGGGATGCAAATGGAACATAACTGCTGCGTGGACTGTTTGGATTGAATTGCTGTCTTCTGTGCTATGTCTGTCAGGAAGAGCAATATTTTTGATGGGTTCCTGACAGGATATTACTTCGGCCAAAATTTTATGATCTGGCTTGTGGTGAATTCATTTGTCCTGGCTGGGATCAGCAGTGTCAACAGCAGAAATGACTCAATTCATTTGCTTTTTTTTGAGACAACCAAGCAGAAACGCTCCAGGTTCAGTTTCAAGGCGTACCTCATATCAAGCATAAAAGAATAACCACACTTTTGATTTTGTACGTTTGAGCAAATTTCCCTTTTCCACGCTTTGTTCAGCTCTTCAGCTCAGCAGTGCAACTCCTGTCCTCATTTCACCCTGCTGTTTGTCTGTGGGACAAGTTGAGGAATTTACTGTACAATGATACCTTTCTGGGATTTGCAACATCTGCTGATTCTTGGGTGTTCTCAGTGGGCCATTTATTTACGTGCATGATCCAAAAAAAAAACCACGAGCAAAAGAAGTTATTTTCTCCAGCAGCCAGACAGGGTTGAATCGAAACTATGCAGTATTTGACACCCTTGGTCTGTTATAAGCGAGATCCTTGTGCGCTGTCCTCCAACTTTGGCTTTCTGTAACCAGGCAATGGAGGGTGAACTAAACTTCATCAGCTTTGTGTTTTTTGCCAGATGAGGGAAAGCAATAAGTCAATCTTGATATTTGCTGTTTGTGAGAGCCATTGAGTATATTTGGGTGAGTTTTCAACATGATTTTGTAATTAGGATGCAATTACCAAATGCCAGCACGAGTTAATTAATTACTTGGGCAAGTGAAAAGAGTTGAGAAACTGTAGGGGGAGGAGAGATGTTAGTCGTGACGCTAATTAAGTTAATTAAAGAGCAAGATCTTGCAACTGGACAGACAAGCTGAAATCATTGTTCTTGGTTCAGTGGTTATCTTTTCACTCTGAGGGGACATGGGGTTAAATGGGCAATTTAGCCAGAACTAACAGTGAATCAATTAACAGAAGAGTTCTCAATAGCTCGCAGCATCTTTTACGAGGGTCGTGACCTGATGGTTGTGAACAGACTTTCGCGTGTGGTACTTTGTTTAATGTAACAGGCTACAACACTTTTTTCATGAAAGTGATAAGTTGTTCACTGTGGAGTGGCCCTACCGATTTGATTGACCTTTCAGATTTTATTTTCGTCGGCAGTTGAGAGGGGGAGGGGGAGGGGTGTGTGCGGAGGTAGGTCTCTGCTTATACTTTGAAAAGATCCAGCCAGATCCACTTGGAGCAAATCCACTCCTGTCCCGGGGAAACATAGACCGGCTTCTGCAAAAAGAAAATCTGCCATCTATTTCAGACAAGATTCTTTTCAGTTGAAACATAAAATGCTCATAAGTGGACAGTCTTTGCCCTATATATTGCAACAAGATTGATTTATAATTGCGACCTTTACGAAAAAATAGGATGACATATATTTGTGTAGTGCTTTTAACTGCCCAGTGATTGTAGCCAATTGCGTACTTTCGAAAATAAGTCACTGTTACAATATAGGCAATGTGGCAACCAAGTTGCACGCAGCAAGTTTTTACAAACACACATGTGATAATGATTGAACAATCTGTTTTTGCAAGTTGTTGATAAATATACAGATAAATTTCTGATAGGACATTGGGGGCTTTTGTTTGAAATTGCATCTTCTATGTTTACCCAACCATGCAGATGGAACCTTGATTAGCTGTCTGATTTGAAAGACAGCACCTTTGATAATGTAGCACTCCTTCTAGTCTTGGATGGGACTTGAACTTGGAATCTTGTGACTTTGTGGAGAAAGTCAGGAATTGAGCCATGGGTTATAATAATATGGTTATTATCCCACAAAACACAAAGTAAAGGAGGCGATGTTATGACAGCTGGTGAAAGGGTTAGGTCTTACAATGTCTTGAAGAGGGTGGGAATCCCAACAGTTTATCTGAGGCACATGAAGGATTAGCCACCAGTGGTACAGTCAAGGAAATGTGTGACACCCAACATGTGAGAGTTAGAGAAACAGAGCTTTCTTGGTAGGTTATAAAGCTGGAGATGGTTACCATAATGGAGTTATACAGGGCCGTGGAGGAATTTGAAGATGAGGATGTGAATTTTAAAATTGAGTCTTGGTGGGTTGAAAACCAATATAAATCATTGAGCACAGGAGTGATGACTTCAGCGGTTATTCTGCAATACTGCCATTGTCAGGAATTCCCAGGCTATGGCTCTTGTGATGATGTTGCCCATGCTTTTTGAAGAGGTGGCTGAGCTGATGCTGTTGGAAGGTACGGTACTGCATCAGTGGAAATGGTGCTACTGTCTGCAAGTTGTAGGCTGGCTTGTTGTCTCAGTGTATAGTGCAGCCCACTAACACAAGCCAGTATTTACCATTCTCCTCTTCCCCCAAACAGCTGGGAAATCTCATGCAACTGGGAAACAAAATTGTATTCTATCAATAGCCTATAATTATTTTCAATCAAATTCCTCGTGGATTGGGAGGCAGAAACTGAGGGAGAATGAAGATGTGTTCGGGGAGAGTCACTTCATGGTGATTGTGACAAATTCAGTAAAATAAATAAAATTCTCTCAGTTAAGTTTCACGTGGTGATCAGAAATGTTGACCTACTTACTGCAATCAGTGTTTTCATGTTGGAAATCCGGCTGCCAATCTGTACACAGCAAGCTCCCACAAACCGAAATGTGATGATCAGATGATCAGTGTTAGTGTCGTGGCTGGTACATAGGAGAAGTCACATTGATATAGTGCCATGGGATCTGTTGCATTCACCTGAGAGGGTGAATGAATCTCGTTTAATGCCTTGACTGAAAGGTAGCATTAATGACTGTGACTCTCTCTCCCTCTTCAATGGATTATTGGTCTCTGATGTCCCAGTCTTTGCTGTGAAACTGAAACTTCATGCGCAGTGCTCCCACTCAGCCAGGACTGACCTTACTGTGATGACTGGTGGTATCATACTTCTACATCGAGAAATGTCGCTGGCTTTCCAGATAAAGACCACATTTCACTTTTCCTGTCTCCTCTCTGGCTAGTTATTTTCTGCAAACATTTTGAAACACAGTCTGTATTCTGATGCATAATCCTGTTGTAGGTGCTACATTAACACAGGGCCCAAAAACCTTCTGATCGCAGCATTTGAGCATAGTACAAACATGCTTTCCTCTTTATTGGTGTGTACACTGGATGTAGTTACATCTCTTGCAAAGCAGTCAGTACCAAAATGTTAGAGACAACAAGGTGCAGTACCAAAATGCTTACCACATTTTACTTTGCATTGGGTAAACAGTTATATAAAATAATTGCTTTGCGATGAATACATACTTGAGGTTGACATATTCCCTCCAGGGCATTGACTTTCTGCAGATTTGCAAGTTTGTGTAGGCTTGCAAAAGCATAACTCGGCTGCAGTATGGGTACTGAACCACTAAGTGGGCTAATGGTACAGTTGGCTAACGGTACAGAAACCCTGAAGGGTTTTACCTCTTGGTTCTTGGGGCTTGGCCAACATGCTGAGTGAAGCAGTTTGCTTCAAGGAGGAGGTTTGTAAAATAAAGTGAGTAAAGTATAAAGCCAACTTCGTGATCCCAGCTTCAGCCATTTGAAAAGATGGCACCTCTGACTCTGCTGCCTCTGAACCACAGTGGAGTGCCAACATGGTTTTATAGCCTCGAGTCCCAGAGAGGTTAGAGGACAGGATCATGGATTGCAAATCACCAGAAGTAAAACCAAATAAAACCTGAACTTAATCACCATAAACCAGCCTGTCATTTGCGAAGAGGTTGCGTATTAAACACAGAGTTGAGGAGGCATTTATTCTCTGAGGGTCGCGAACCTGTGGAATTCCTTACACAGAGTGCTGGCGAGGCTGGGCCGTTAAGTATATCCATTGCTGAGAGAGACATTTTTAATCATTAAGGGAATCAAGGGTTATAGGGAAAAGGCAGGGAAGTGGAGTTGAGGATTATCAGATCAGTCAATATCTCATTGAATAGCAGAGCAGATTCAATGGGCTGAATGACCTACTTGAAATGGTTCAGAAAAGATTTTACAAGGATGTTGCCAGGGTTGGAAGGTTTGAGTTCTAGGGTGAGCCTGGATAAGCTGGGGCCATTTTTTCCTGGAGTGTCAGAGCTGAATATAGAAGTTTATAAAATCATGAGGAGCATGGATAGGGTGAATAGCTAAGGTCTTTTCCCTGGGGGTGGGAGAGTCCAAAACTGGAGCGCACAGTTTTAAGGTGAGAGGGGAAAGATTCAAAAGAGACCTAAGAGGCAACTTTTTCACGTGGAAGATGGTGTATGTATGGAATGAGCTGCCAGAGGAAGTGGTGGAGGCTGGTACAATTCCAACATTTAAAAGGCATCTGGATGGGTATATGAATAGGAAGAGTTTAGAGGGATATAGGTCAAACGCTGGCAAATGGGACTAGGTTAAATTAGGGTATCTGGTCAGCATGGACTAGTTGAAGCAAAGGGTCTGTCTGCGTGCTGTACAGCTCTCTGACTCTCTAACTTATGGTCATTTTACTAACGTGTGGTTTAGCAGGGTTCAGTATATCGCTTGCAAGTACCAGCAGTTATTCCCAAAGGAAAGGCTGAAGGAAGGCCATCCATTCTGTTGGCACTGATGAAGATTACTCTCTGTCTCTTTAGAATTCCATTTCCCTTTGAAGAATTTGAATGCAGCAGTTTGGAATGGGCCTTTCCCATTGTTTGAATTGTGAAGTCTGCAGCAGCCCCTACGATCGTCATCAAGCTGAATAATCTCTGAAGCTACCTCTGTTTGCTCTTGCTGGCCATGTGCTCTCGCCCATTCTCTGTAAATGCATGTCAGCAGATCATTGAACTAACTCCTTTGGGTGACTGTTTCTTCAGCGACTTGGTGTTACTTGCCTGGCTTATCGAGAAGTAAAAATGCAGACAAATGCCTGTCTTGTCAAGGCGATAGCATCAGCTGCCCGTTTATGAAACAGAATCAGATAGATGCGATGATATCTATGTGGTGGTGCTGTCATGCCCCAGCTAGCCAGTTTGATACCAACATGACTGTTTGTTCATCAGTTTTAAACAGCTCAGCCGTGCTCAATGAAAAATAGAGGTGCTTTGGGTCAGAGAAAATTGGCAAAATGTAAATCGAGTTACTCGCTATGTGTTTTGATTGCATCCAGGTTGAAAGTAGATAGACGGTTGTGGTGTTATGATAGAAATTTCAGAGATAACCATACAGACTTAATTTTACTTCAAACAGATTGAAGGAGAAATTCACACTCTAATCCGATTCTGATGGGAGATTGGAAGGACTTTTTTTCATGTTGGTTCGTGCTTTATGCCGTTGTTTTTGGGTTCAACCCATGAGGTTAGTTCCCCAGAAGAGTTTCCAAGATTTAAGTATGTGGCATCAATTGGGAGTTTGAGGAGGCATTCCAGGGCTGATACAGGCCATTCAGAATGAGATGAGTTTGTACAATGTGGACTGCAGTGGTTCAAGAAGGCAGGTCAATGCCACCACCTCAAGGGCAACTAGGGACGGGCAACAAAATATGCCAGTGATGCCCACATCCCGTGAGTGAATTAAAAAATAACTTACAAGAGTCCCAGTTCTAATCTGTAAAGTCGAAAACATTTCAAATTGCCGTCCCTGACCAATTTCTATAAATATTCTGAATGAAAACTGAACGAGCAGAGGATGCTGTAAATCAGGAACAAAATCAGAAGTTGCTGGAAAAGCTCAGCAGGTCTGGCAGCATCTGTGAAGAAAAAATCAGTGTTAACGTTTCAGGTCCGCTGACCCTTCCTTCGATAAATATTCTGTTTTGTGATTTTATTCAGCTCATTAATTTTCCTGTAACTTTGACATTGTTCGTCTCGTTCTTTTGAATGTGCAATCTTTATCTCTGTCTTGCACTCTCTTCACACTGTCTAAATTGGACAGGATTTTTTAAATTAAGTTACATTTATTTATCATAGCAATAATTTATTGAGGTTCAGTCGCAATACTATATTTATGATGGAGATTACTTAAAAGCAGATATTTCTTCAGCAGGCAAGACACAGGCCTGAAAAATATCTCATGTCTGTCTTGGTTCTTTTGGGAGCACTCTCACTCTCGCATCAAAAGGGTGTGTTTTTTTAAGTGGTAACTCACAGTTCACACATTATCCAGGCTGCCACTTCTGTGGGGTACAGCTTGAAAACAGACCCTTTTGTTCCAAAGGTGACAGTGCTCCCAATAGAACCAAGACTGATATGAGATAATTTCAGGTCTGTGTCTTCCTTGCTGAAGCAATATCTGCTTTTAAGTAATCTCCATCATAAGTAAAATGTTGCGACTGAACTTCAATGTATTATTGCAATTGCTGTGCCACTACTTGGGAAGCACTGCCTCACTCAGGTGCTGTGTGCTATGCAAATTCAGGCTTTTGTTTACTGAGCAATCCATCTTGAATGACTGCACAAACTGAGTATATTATTCTGCATGTCTTTGACACTATTTATGGTAGAACAAGACTCACAGAATAAGAAGTTTTTCCAAAAAAAAATTCTACAGTTATTGGACAGCAGGCCATTTCAAAAAGCTTAGGGGTTGGGCTTTTATGGTGGGTAGCAAAACTTGCAAATGTAAAAAGATCATAAAGTTTCTTCTATTTCCTTCCTTGGCAACCACTTTCTCCCCAAAATTACACATGTTAATGTACCAGATCTAAATGAAGGATGTTTTATTCAGATCTTACCCAAATCATGGTTCTAGTCCTTCTGGCAACCGACTGTCCCTTTTGTCTGTTCTTGATTTCAGTTTTTTTTTCTCTGACATGCACACAAATGAAATGAGAGATTCACTCACCTCCAACTATTCTGAATAAATTACAAAATCTTGGTTGGATTGTACAAGTACCGGTTACGTTACACTGTCATGACAGTAAGGTTGTCAGATAGTGCAGTGCGCAGTTGAGTTTCTAATTTTTTTTTTTCGTCCCGTTCCATCTGTCTGCTGCCTTCCTTTGAGCCAATTTAACTTTTTGGAACCAACGCATTCCATTGCACTAAACTCAGCAAAAAAAAAGCCTAATTGTAGCTGCTGAAAATTGATTTTGTAAGCAAAATGATCTCAATTCACTCACTGACTAAATACTCCATTTCATTACAATCACATGTTAAAACTGTCCCTTTTTTTCCCAGAAGTAAATCCCTACATTTTCCTACATGTGGGAATATAACTGAATCTTTATCTTGGCCACTTCCACAGGCAATGCATTCAGCTTGGCGGTCGACTTTCGAGGCTCAGTTGAGCTTTATTTTGGAAGCTTGCATTGATTTCTTTTCATTTGCTCCAAGTTATTTTGGAGGTTACTGCAGTGGATAAGTTGCTGAGTTAGCTTCTGGCTATTGCCGGGCTGGTGGATTTTCGACTGACAAAAGCATCCAGAGGCTGAGGAGCCAGCGCTGAAGAGCTGCAGCTTTCAGGTTTTGCCAGCACACTCCCCAACTAGAAAAATGAAGAATGCCACATCTGCAAATCTTGAACCCTTTAGCAATAAAGTACTTAGGCATAGGGGAAGCTTGACCTTACTGCCATTGAGTCATCCAGCTAGATTGGTTCATACCATGCAAAGCAAAAGTGTTACCAGCTCCCTCGGGGCAAAAGAGAGAAAACATTCTTTTGTAACCGAATTAGTAGCTTGTTTCTTCGAATTCAAAACTGCAGAAAACTGTCTCAAGCATGTTTCTAATCTCTGTGAGTGGTGCACCCTGATAAATCGAACAAGATGGCATCTCTGGCAGTGCTGAATGTAAGCAGTGGCAATTTATTTCACTTCTTCTTCTCCTATTGCATGACAAAGCGCATGCTGCTGATACGTTGCACGTCCATTCAGCAGCGGTAAAAGAACTCATGATGTTACTCCGAGAAAACCATCAACCTTGATGTGTTAGCCAGTAGTCTGTCCGTGCTTGAGTCCTGCTGTTCAAAGAGACATGCTGTCAAGGCTTTTCATTGTGTATCCATCAGGACGAAATCGCAAGAATAGCAAATCACAAAGGGATTAACATTTTGTACCACACAGGAAGGGAGTGTTGTAAGGCAGGTGAGCTGATCGGTAGAGGTGAGCATTGCACTGGTGAATGGCTGACCTTCAAACCTCTGTTGACTTGATGAGGTGCAACACGTATACGTGTTCTGTTCGCTAAACCCAGGGCCTTGTGTGTGAATGCATGCTGTTTCCAAGAGTCACAAGTTAACCATGTTGTGAGTCTGATTCATGGTTCTGGATTCGTTTTTAGATTCATCCAGCTCAAAAGGCCCTTCAGCCCATCGAGTTTGCACCGACATAACTACCACTAAAGGTGCGCTAATCCCAACTTCCTGCACTCGTCCCATATCCTTGAATGTTGTGATATTTGAAGTGTTCATCCAAACTTTTTTCCAAGGTTGTAAGGTTTCCCATCTCCACGACCTTCCAGGCAGGGCATTCCAGATTCCCACCACCTGCTGAGTGAAAAAGGTTTTTCCCAAATCTCCTCTGAATATCCTGCCCCTTACCCTAAAACCTCTCGTGATTGACCCCCATCCAGAGAGAACAGCTTCTCTCTATTCACCTTATCCATATACCTCATAATCTTATACATTTCAGTCATGTCCCCTCTCAGTCTTCTTTAGTGAAAACAATGCAAGCCTTTGCAGTCACTCCTTTATAGCTCAATTTCTCCATCCCTGGAAATATCCTGATGAACCTCCTCTGCATCCCCTCACATCCTTCCTGTAGTGAGGTGACCGGAACTGCACACAGTACTTCAATTGTGGCCTGACCAATGCTCTATACAACTCCAACATCACCTCCATGCTCTTATACTCTTGTATGAATGTTGAAAGCAAGTGTTCCATATGCCTCCTTAACTATCCTATTCATGTGCTCTGCTGACTTCCAGGATCTGTGAATAATTATCCAAGATTCCTCTGTTCTTCTAAGCTGCCCAGTGTCCTGCCATTCAGGAAATACTCCCTCTTCTTGTTTCTTCTTGCATCACCTCACACTTATCAGGGTTAAATACCATCTGCCACTGTCTGCCCTCTGACCAACCCATCTATATTTTCCTGTAACCTATAACTATCTTCTTTACTATTAACCGCTCTAACAATCTTGGTGTCATCTGCAAATTTGCTTAACATTTCCCTAACACTTTTTTATCTGTATAATTTATGCGTATAACGAACAATAACGATCCCAGTACTGATCCTTATGGTATGCCACTGTACACTGGCCTCCAGTCACTCAAACAGCCTTCTACCACTTCATTTTATGATGTCCTATTACTAAGATAACAAGGTGTAGAGCTGGAAGAACACAGCAGGCCAAGCAGCATCAGAGGAGCAGGAAGGCTGACGTTTCAGGCCTAGACCCTTCTTCACAGTTTCTGATCCATCTTGCTAAGTTTCCTGAATTCCATGTGCGTTAACCTTCCCAATCAGCTTCTCATGTGGGGCCTTGTGAAAAACTTTGCTAAAATCCATATAAACTACATCAACTGAATTTCCCTCGTCCACACACTTGATCACATTTTCACAAAACTCTTAACAAATTTGTTAGGCATGACCTCTCTCTGACACAGCCATGCTGATGATCCTGATTTAACCCATGACATTCCAAGTGGGTATCAATTCACTCCTTCACGATTTTCTCCAATAGTTTCCCCACCACTGATGTGAGACTCACCGGTCTGTAATTTCCCGGTTCATCTCTCCCACCCCTTTTAAACCAATTTAGCTGTCCTTCAGTCCTCTGGCACTTCCCCCATGGCTGGAGAGGAATTAAAAATTTGCGTCAGAGCCCCTGCAATTTCCCTTGCAGTTAACACGTTGAATAAATTTAATTTTACTAGCCATTTTGCTCATAGCCAGGTCTCCCAGACAGAATGATTGGTCACTTAATTTGTTTGTGGAGGTGTTAGCTGTCTGATGAATGTCGTCCAGGAGACCATCTCTTCAAAATAGTGTCATGGGATCTGTTGTGCCCATTTAATGGAGCATTTGGAGATTACTCAAAATTCAGTATCTTCAACGTGTGCAATGCAGAAATATTGGTCGAGTTTATGCGCTCAGATCCTGGAATGCCTAACCTGAATCATTGTAGTGTTCACAGTAATTGTTGTCTCAAAGAATTTGGAACCTTAGTAGCAAATGGCCACACAAAGCATTTCAAATTTTTCCAAGTGAACCCACGACAGGAGTCGTGCAGTATAATTTGCCTTTTTAACGTTAGTGTGAAAAATAACACAAGGAAAAATCCAAGCCATTGGCTTTTGAGTCCCTACCTTTGCAATCAAGCTAACACGAGGGATTCTGTGATAACTAAACTGTTTCAGTCAAAACACAGAGATGTTTCCCAGTTCTTGGGCTGAAAGACAGTTGTGTTGCAGTAGGTTTGGTGCGCTTGGATTAGCCGAGCTAATGGAGTCCATGCTCCCATGATTGGTCGTTATCCATTGATCCTTGGCATGTGAGCAGTCATGTGACACTTGACTATGATGTTCCCACTAGGTACGTGCCCTGCCAACATGTGCCCCTGAGGTTTGTGGGTGAAATTGTAGTTTGAGCACTCTCTGTATCCATGGGTGACAAAACTTGGCAGTAAAAGAGAATTTTGCCACAGCAAGGAATCACTTGCGAGCACCAGTAAGAGGAAAAGGGAACAGCCTGACGGGCAATATAAAAAAAAGGAAAAATAAAACACCTATACTTGAAAGGCTGTCAGAAGTCATGAATTCATTTCTCGGGAACACCATTGTCAGAACTCTGCTACACTGTGCGAGCAGCTTCCAGTGGCTGACAGTTCTTTCAATGAATGGCTCGATTAATGCCTGACTCTTGACAGACTGGCATTTCTGCTGTAAATCTTTCTGCTCCTCACCTGCTCTTAGAACAGCAAAGCTTCTCTCAGACAAGTATTGAAAGATTTCCAAATGATGCCAGTTACATGTGGTTCAGATCCATAAATGACAAAGAGAAACAAGTAGATGAAATATGTTTTTCCACAGGAACTTGGCAATGATACTGAGCTTGGTGCAAGGATTTCTTAAGTTACTTCAGCTTTTATAAAAGCTGTGACTTGTACAGTTTTATATGTGGCTTCTTTTCTCGCCTTTTCACTTGCTTGACAAGCTTCCTGACCTTTATCGGAAGACAGGCTCCTGTTTTTACTCAGCAGATTGTGACTGAGGGAGGGATAATGCGTGGAAAGTGAAGGTGAACAAGTATTCAACCACAAGCTTGGGAGTATATTTTTGTGCATGTGAAATCTACCTGATTTGGCGTGTTCCAAGGAAAAGGACATTAGTGAACCAGATGGGTTTTTCCTGACAATCGACAGTGGATTCATAGTCATAGTTAGATTCTTAATTCCAGATATTTTATTGAATTCAAATTCCACCATCTGCTGTGGTGGGATTCAAACCCAGGTCCCTGGAATGTTACCTGGATTAACAGTCCAGCGATAATACCACTAGGCCACTGCCTCCCTGGGGATTGAACTGCCAGGTTCAATAGTTCAATCCCCAGCCTCCACAGAGTTGGTTGGTGAGAGTCCAGTCCTTGGATAAGGAAAGGAAAAATCTGAGACAACAAGGTGCAGGGCTGGATGAACACAGCAGGCCAAGCAGCATCATAAGAGCAGAAAGGCTGACGTTTTGGGCCTAGACCCTTCATCAGAAAAGGGGGAGGGGAAGGGCGTTCTGAAATAAATAGGGAGAGAGTGGGAGGCGGATAGAAGATGGATAGAGGAGAGGATAGGTGGAGAGGAAACAAACAGGTCGAAGAGGCGGGGATGGAGCCAGTAAAGGTGAGTATAGGTGGGGAGTTAGGGAGGGGATAGGTCAGTCCAGGGAGGACGGACAGGTCAAGGGCCAGTCATGCCCAGGAGAAAGAAGGCACATCTGGTCAAGAGGGCGTGGAGGTGAGATGCTCCCCATGGTAGAATAATCATGCTGGTATTGTGTCCAGGCTTGTATGTTCAACACTTGGGAAAGGTACTGGAAGACTGCGAGTACCTGTGGATCCATGTACTGTTCTTGTGCCTTTGGGAAAGGAAGGGGGAATGTGTGGAGAAAATGTGTTCATGGTTGTGCTTTGAGTGCAAATATTGATTGAAACATGTTCACTTCTTTCCATATTTAATTATATGGGGAATTCCATTGCACTGTTAGCTTTACACACACGTTGGTCAAGCAGTTGGTGGTATAACGTGCAATGCAGTGGGGTTTGTACGCAAACTCCTCCACCCCCCCCCAAAAAAAATCACTTATTATGAAATAGATTAATTGGTTAATCAGTAGACTTTTTAGTCTATAAAAAGTCTGCAAAATAATTATGTCCATCTTGCTCCTTAATCGTGCACTCTGCTCCTTCAAATTTTCTGCCATATCTTCTGTCCTCCCACACTGAGGTTCTGCTACATGGTGTTGAGTGCCAACTCCGTGCTTTTACTGCTGGTGCTGAGATCTTGCTGTGTTTAATATTTGAACCAAGTTTTCCTCCTGTAAGGATAGTCAGAATGCTGTAAAATAATTAGTCGGTGTACAAAGCACTGCAAAGTGTTTGAGAAACAAGTGAACCACTTTTACAAATGCAGTCAACTTTGACTTGTCTGGGCCATAACCAAAAAAAAAATTGAAAGAGTATTTTGTGCAGAGTTGTTAACTTTTAGAGCAGAATAATTAAACGTCTGGAACTTAACATGTCCTGTGAAATAAAGGAAGAAAGAATAATTCTTCAAAATTTGACCTTAAATTTTGCAAACGTAATCACAGGCAAATTATGAATTAAACCAGACAGTGCACGAACACTGAGCTAAATGCTTGCACTATCACTGAATGGTATAATTCCCACAGGGACTATCATTTTATTACCACTCCCCTCCAAAGCTGCCTTGTAATTTGGCTGCTGAACTGAGCTGCTAAGCCTAGTAACATGGATTCTAACCAAGCTGTCAGCCAGTGTTTACAGTTGTTTGCAGTTCTGGGACATATCCATAAAACACTGCAGCAACCAAAATATATGCCTTGCATTCTTCAGTGGATTGTAACCTTTGCATTGAGCTCTTGTCTTCTAGCAGTGGAGGCCCTCTCCTAAATCCAGTCTTCGACTTGTGGGACCTTATGCGACTCGATGTGCCACAAGAACAACCCAAAGATTGTAGAACTGAGAATGATGCACACGATCCAGGCCGTAACCTTAGATCTGTGCTGGCTTAACCTATTAAGCTGCACGTCAGACACTTTATGATACGGTGAAAATGGCTTAGAAGCCAAATTTGGAGGAGTTAATGACTTCAGATTACGTTGAGTAAGCGGATTTGTATATTTACTCTCGAGGTATAGCATGCATAAAAGGAGTGAGGTCATAGTAAATTCAGATCACATAGAATTGGAGCCTAAGTCTATAGTGCTCCAGGTACGATGTCCTCTCACCCCATTTTCTGTAAAAAGTTATGTTCGATGACATCTTTTACAACTCCATTACAAGAGTACAGATGTTGCATTGCCGCAGGTAACGATCAGTGATATTTAGTTCTGAAACCAAGCCCATTCAATTAACTTCTTCTGGTTCCATTGTTTTGGATCTTCTGCTGAAGACGATTTACTTGCAGGTGAGCTGTGTAGCCTAATGGCTGTGTTAGTGCAGGCAAAGGTACGTTATTTTCGTATAACAGCACTGACTTGTGGTCCTGTCACTAGTAAAGTGAGCATAAGGATTAATTAGTGGGAATGGGTGTTGATGGTGTGGAACAGTGAACTTGCTGATGTCATGCTGGATATTGTGCAGTATTTAACTGCTCACTGCAACATAGTGGCTCAATGTGAATTTGGGAGCTGACTGTCAGTAAAGGACAGGATGTATGCATCCACAAAACATTGGGGAGTAAGATGAGGAAGGGAGAGAAATGTTAATAGCCTGAGGAAATCTCCAAGGGGAGGTTAGCCAACACAACACAGTGTAAAATGGCTGGGAAAAGGATGCAGGCTGCTTCCAGCTTCCTCTCATTGATACAAATATAGGTCATTCAGCCCTGGGAGCCTGCTCCCAGTCTTTATCCAACTTGATTAGATTGTAACTTCAAATCCACATTCCCGCTAAACCTTGATAACCTTTCATCCCCTTGTTTGCCAATAATCTGACCACCTCTGCCATATAAAAAAAAAGCAGCGTCTCGGCTTCCAATGCCTTTACAGGAACACAGTTCAAAGACCCATGTCCCTCCTGAGATAAGAGATTTTGCCTCTTCTCTGTTTTCAATGGATGACCCCTTATTTTTAAATCATGACTCTTACAGCTTAATGACATGCACTGCACCTGACCTTTGCCTACATATCTGTACACATTAGGCAATGGCCTAGTGGTATTATCGCTGGACTGTTAATCCAGAGACCCAGGTAACATTCTGGGGACCCAGGTTTGAATCCCACCACGGCAGATGGTGGAATTTGAATTCAATAAATATCTGAAATTAACAGTCCAATGATGACCTTGAATCCATTGTCTATTGTCAGGAAAAACCCATCTGGTTCACTAATGTCCTTCAGGGAAGGAAACTGCCATCCTTACCTGGTCTGGCCTACATGTGACTCCAGACCCACAGCAATGTGGTTGACGCTTATACTGCCCCCTGAGCAATTAGAGATGGGCAATAAATGCTGCCTGGTCAGCAGCGTCTTCATCCGTGACAGAATAAAGAAATAAAAAATATACACGTATGTTAGGACATATTTCATCAGCATTGCTTTGAACTGGAAATTCTGTCCCATAACTATTTGAAAAGGTTAACAATGCACACTGACCCTAAATAATGCAGATTTTTTTTGGTGACACAAGTTTGGGAAGAAAGCTAGCTGCCACTTGCATGTTACTTGTAGTTAAAAGCGCCGTATTACAATGTGGCGAGGAGGCAGAATTGGAAAGGGACCCCCCCACCCGACATTTTATAGCACTCAGTCAATATGAGCTGCTGAACAGGTTGGGGACCGGTTTTGGGAATGAGCTGTGGTGAGCTGGAGGAAGCCCCAGAGTTCCAGACTAGCTTTTCCGATGAGGACACGTTCCCCACCCCCAACCTTTCCTTCCCCACCTCCCCCTCTCTCCTCTAGTATTTTTAAGCATTGCTTGTTTCTGGAGAGTCCCTGACGTGACTGTGGCTCCAATAAACCCTATGCCTCAAGGCGCACAAAATCATTCCCTCCCTCAATCGCAAATACCAGCGCAGGTACCTCCAGCCTGGATCATTTGGGATACTGAACTTGGTGTGATTAATCTGATAAATTGCAATGCACGGGTGAGCAGTGAAGCAGCTCATGACCAGCTTACAACATTCCTGGGTTCCTGAACGCGCCAAATCTGCACCGTTCCAATGTTATCTGAATAACAGCTATTTCTCCAGTCACTAGACGCTGTATCCTATAGAATCTTCTGGCACCTTTCCAGAGCGGCCTCCTGTGCATTTAATGCTGCTGAAATACTGTACAGCGCTCATGCTAAGTCCAAGAATGCCTTCTGGATGTTCAATTTAGCAGGTTGGGGTTCTGATCTTAAGAAGCCTCCATTATCTTGCCTTGTGTGAGTAAACTAGCATTTTAAATGGAGAAGAGATGTTATGCAGGATCCTACTCCCTGCAGTGCTGGATAAAGACCTCAGCAGGCCAAGCAGCATCATAGGAGCAGAGAGGCTGACGTTTCGGGCCTAGACCCTTCATCAGAAGGGTCT
>NC_063349.1:8691094-8736014 GCF_021869965.1 Rhincodon typus
GTCGCGAACCATTTCAACTCCCCCTCCCATTCCTCAGACGACATGTCCATCCTGGGCCTCCTGCAGTGCCACAACGATGCCACCCGAAGGTTGCAGGAACAGCAACTCATATTCCGCTTGGGAACCCTGCAGCCCAATGGTATCAATGTGGATTTCACAAGTTTCAAAATCTCCCCTCCCCCTACCGCATCCCAAAACCAGTCCAGCTCGTCCCTGCCTCCCTAACCTGTTCTTCCTCCCACCTATCCCCTCCTCCCACCTCAAGCCGCACCTCCATCTCCTACCGACCAACCTCATCCCGCCCCCTTGACCTGTCCGTCCTCCCTGGACTGACCTATCCCCTTCCTAACTCCCTACCTACACTCACCTTTACTGGCTCCATCCCCGCCTCTTCGACCTGTTTGTTTCCTCTCCACCTATCCTCTCCTCTATCCCTCTTCTATCCGCCTCCCACTCTCTCCCTATTTATTTCAAAACCCCCTTCCCCTCCCCCTTTTCTGATGAAGGGTCTAGGCCCGAAACGTCAGCCTCTCTGCTCCTATGATGCTGCTTGGCCTGCTGTGTTCATCCAGCCCTGCACCTTGTTGTCTCGGATTCTCCAGCATCTGCAGTTCCTACTATCTCTGGATAAAGACCTACTCTTTTTCACACACCATCAGATAAGCAGCTGCAATTGGACCCTGTTTGTCAAGGCAATGCTGTTTGTTTGTGTGAAATGCATTGTGTTCTCCATAAGCCTTATTTGTGCATCCCATGAATCTGATCCTGGTTTTGTGTTCAGTAATCTGGGACTCTGCGTGCTGTGTTTTGCTTGATTCAGCATTTTGGGGAGGGGAGCAATTTGTCAATGCCTCCGGATTGCGGCCCAACGCACATTAGATCCAATGAGGTGTATTTGAAGATGTGGTCCCTGTTGCAGTACCAAGAATAGTGTAGATATTTGCACAAACCGGACCAGAGTCAGCCGAGTGATACCAGTCAGTTAATCTGCCCTTGTGGTGAGCAGCTCATATTGACCAGTGCGCTCTTGCGCTCCTCTTCAAAGTAGCGGTTCGGAATATCACGCATCCACCTGAGAGAGGAGATTGGGCCTCAGCTTAACATCCCATTGGTGGATTTTGTATGTTTACAGCAAGCAATACTGACTGGACTGTCAGCAATTATAGTGAGAGGGGGCTGTTAGTTGTTAACATCTATGACCCATGCATGAACCTTTAGGAGGGAAGAACATAAAAATCTGAACAAAACTTAACATGGAATAGTTATTACAAATTACATGGACAGATCATGACAAATCATAGTTCATTAGAGTGGTATTGATATCATGAGTAATTACAGCCCAAATTGAATGGTTTATGAATAACACTGAAACCCTGCGATTAAAAATTAAATTAATAACCATAAATGTGCTACCAGCTGTCTGTTTTGAACAACGCATCTCTAAAGATTGCTGTTTTTTTAACACCTATTGAATCCACATATAGTCGTTGAATTTTTATACCAACATTTTAAGCTAAAATCCACATTGTTGAATTTTCCACAGGTAATGTTTTTGGGAAGGTTGTGCTCTGTGTTTGAGTTCTGTCAAAGTGAAATTCAGATTAAGATCATTTTAATAGAGTGAAGCAAAAAAGCCAGCAGCACTGAGAATTCATGTTAATTAGAAAACCTTGCTTTTAACGTTGCCACAATTTTGTATTTCATCCAAAACTGTTTGAAGCATCTATTGACTGACATTCGTTTCTTTAGGACTGATGTATTTACAACCATATTACATGATTTATACTCCTCCAAGGTAATATTTAGTTCTGAAATTGTTGGGCTTTGATCGCTGAAAATAGCTAGGGTTGAAGTTTACACGAGTTGCATGAAACATTATGTGGTAGGCCAATGTGAAGGGATTAACATTTACATGAGTTTTTGCTGTTTTTGTCAACTGTATAGAAAACAGATGGATCAACCCATCTTAAAGTAGCCAAGTAGCAAGATCCAGTCAATGTCCCTACAGAAGCGATTATTTATCTTGCATACAGATTGTCCTTTTAGTAATTTGTAAATGGTTATGCTTTTTAAAAACAAAAGCTGATAGATTGAAAAGTAATTATTACATAGCTGACCTTGATGTCAAACCATGCTACACCCATCTGCTGCAATTATAAATACTGGGCCATTTCAATAGGTACAGGGAGGAAATCTCATGTTTTACAAGTAACACACAGGGCAGTTTATTTTGTGTATGTTCCAATTCTAGCTTTTTTAAAGTGAGCGTGCACTTAAGGCTTAAGTAACTTAACTTTAGTGTTGATTGAGAATTTGAGGCTTTTATGAGATTGGGGATACATCTTTGTTTAACCTTGTTGAGAGTGTGCATTTTATCAGGCAAATACCAATTTCTTGCATTCAACTAGTAGTCTCTACCCTTTGGGGTTTAGCAACAAGAAATGTGGAAGGGAACTGTTATGCAAATCCAATTCACAGAAATATGGATCCGCACCATACTATCCATCATCTGACCTGTTTGCCGTGGGGTTTATACATTGCATTAGTTGTGTTTTGACTGTCTGCTCTAATCTAACTTTTTCAGATGCGCAAACGGTCAACAGAATTGCCTCAAGGTATGATTTACTCCATGCCGTCTGTCTCCATTGTAAGGTTCAGATGGTTGGGGAAGGAAAGAGGCAAATCCGGTTGTCCTTAGTTTAGTTAGATAATTACAATCTATCCATATATTTTTATGTATAACACCTCAATATTTGTGGGGATTCCTCTGTAAATCCTGACTGGAGTCAGTCATCTAAATTTTAAATTGGAGTTCAGACCTTTTCAATATTCCTTCCAAACTTAACCCAAAGACTTGGGCATGCCATACCAAGTGTGTAAGGTAATTAGACGCTGAATAGGCTGCCACTGGAGCTCTCAACTTGAAACAGATGAGAATTATTTCATTTCAGCGGTCGATAGAATTCTGAAAGAAGGTAATAAGATCAAAGGTTTCAAGATGGACTGCCACGTGATTTGAACACTTGCTTTTTCAAGCAAAATGACACACAGTTTTGAGTGGAGTTGTTTCTGGAATGTTAATTGCAGTCGTGATGTCAAGCTACACAAACATAATATGTCTGTGACATTTATGTAGCTGTCAGAACTGAGTGTCCCTAGAACAGACAATGGGCTAGACAGCAAGCAGTAATAGATTAAGGAGCCAGCCAGACTGAATCCAATGACAGAGTTCAAAATAGGAGCTTATTAAATGTTCTCATCATCTAATCTGCCTATAATCAACAAATGATGATAAGTCTTTGAAATGACTTTGAAACACTGCGTGTTTCTTTTTGAACCAGAATCTGTGATTGGATTACCGCGACATTTTTTTTCATCGAATTTTTCTGTACATTGTTCCAGTTCGACTGGATAGGATTTTCCTAAAATTACCAATCCCCTAAACAAATCAGGAAAAGAGTGATTGTGTCAGCAAGACCTAATGTTTCATTGCTGACACCGGGCCACTGCGGTTTTCAAACTTAACTTTACGGGGAAGCCTTTGCAAATCTTGACACAGTCTGTTTGAATCTGTAAAACTAACAGAGGGATAAATTTATTTGTGGGAAGTCCAGACTGAGTGTAGCCTTCACATGAAGCGAAGCTAGTGATCAGGCAATAATTATCCCAGACTTGGCAGGCTTGATTCATTCCAAAAATACACAAGTCATGAATTTTGCCCCTAATTTTATTAAAGTTGCATCTTTGACCAAGCTTCTGGTTTGCTCTCCAAAGTGTTCCCCTGAGTTTGGTAACTTTGCTTCAACTTCGCATTTTGCGAAACATTGTCTGTCACTTCGCTGGTAATAGTGAAGTTTCTTGTCACCTGCTAGTTTGGTTCTGTATTATTTATAATGGAACAGCTAAGATTTTGGAGGAAGCTTTGGTTGAAGTTCAGGGATTGGACGGAAACGCGAGCTGGGAAGCCGGCCAATCCAGTCAATGGGTATAACTGTGGTGTGGAAATTTTTACATTTATTTCCATCAATGAGTACAAGAATGTTTGAGGTGAAAACAGTGACAGAAGTGTAGCAAAAACATGACAGCAGTCCTGTCAGTCTTGCAGGTAGGAAGTGTTTGTGATGGAGGACGGTTACCTACTGTCACCTAAATGTGTGCATTTTCTAGTTCCACCTACTGTGGCATGACTTCAGTCTAAAGGTGAAGAAGTTCATGGATCATTGCAGACGTACCTGGTTGAACATGTGATGTGTTTTGTCAAGGGCACTTTGTTGATAAGCAAAATAATGTGGTGGGTCAGCAACCGTTGTATCTAGTGCAGGTCCTTCCCTGCAGTTTGCATGAGAAATGAACTGGCTTCTCTCCATGAAAAATAATGAACTCTCTGAAAAGTTGCACGAGTAGGAAAGATCAAAGTTGGTTGGTTGGGTTTCTATGGGAACAAAAATTCCAGTGTCTTTTCAGTTGCAGTTTATTGCTCGACTGTCTGCCTGGAGGAAGCCCTCTTGTAAACTCTGGGAATGGATGCTTTCAAAATCTGCAACTCTGGCACTTTCTGTCTCGGCACTAAGTGATAGTGTAAACCTGGAGTCAGTTCCGTGGAAATTTGTCGCTCGGGTTATATAAACACCCTGATGGAAACTGACTTCATCGTTTCACTTTGAACATCCCTGTAGAGTAGGGTCTATTGATGGAGGTGGGGATGTGGTCGGGAAGGACACCCGCAGTGTTTACAGGAAGGGACTTCTAGGATTTTAGCCCAGTAACTGTGAAGTAGTGGTGGTACAGGTCCGAGCCAGGATGGTGTGGGGTTGGGAGGGGAACTTGCTGGGGGGGTGTGTTCCTCTATATTTGTTGATCTTGTCCTTCTGGATGGTAGAGGTCGCAGGGTTTGAAGGCACTCTTGTAGGAGCCTTGATGGGTTGCTGCATTAAAAAACAAATCTTCTTTTCCAGTTTCTTTGAACACCTTTAGTGCTTCTGCAACTGTTAAACAGAGGTATATTGAATTGATAGTCAAGAATCATCCAATCAGCTCATTATAACTCTGCTCAATTGGTCTAGGAGGTTGCAGCTCTGGGAAGATGGACATGTCGGGCAACCAAGGATGGAAGGATGTGAAGGGAGATCATGTGATGGAACTCCATAGAGCCATAGAGATGTACAGCACAGAAGCAGAACCATTGGTCCAACTTGTCCATGGTGACCAGTTTTCCTATATAAATCTAGACCCATTTGCCAGCATTTGGCCCATATCCGTCGAAAATCTTCCTATTCATGTACTCATCCCAGATGCCTTTTTAAATGTTGTAATTGTACCAGCCTCCACCACTTCCTCTGGCAGCTTCTTGCATACGTGCGCACCACCCTTTGCATGAGAAAGTTGCCCCTTATGTCCCTTTTTATATCTTTCTCCTCTCACCTTAAACCTATGCCCTCTAGTTTGGACTCCCCCACCCCAAGGAAAAGACCTTGCCTATTTACCCTACCGATGCCCCTCATGATTTGAGAAACCTCTTATAAGCTCTGACTCTCCAGGGAAAATAGCCCCAGCCAATTCAGCCTCTCCCTGTAGCTTAAACCCTCAAACCCTGGCAACACCCTTGTAAATTTATTCTGAACACTTGGTAGTTTCACAACATCCAGAAGTGGCTGAACCAATGTCCTATACAGCTGCAACGTAACCTCCCAACTCTTATACTCAACGCACTGACCAATAAAGGCAAGTGTACCAAACTCCAGTGATAGGTCCAACTAAAGTTAGCAATTCTGACCATGTTCAGAATGATGAGGGAGAGCCTTACTCTACCTGTATTCTATACTTAAAAACGGTGGGTTTATTCTCAAAGCAATATGGTCCTTGTGCTCAACGGTTATGCCTTGAGGCCGACATCATTAATGCAAAGTTCTAAAACACTTTCAGCTCAAGCTATTCCCTACGATGGCACCATGCAGCTCAATTGCATGGGTAAACATATATTTTCTGTCCAAATTGTTCAGAGATGTAACGCACCACTGGAGTTTAGGTGGGACTTGAACCTGGGTCTCCTGGCTCAAAGGCAGGGACACTACCATTGCACCATAGGAGCCCTCACAAGAATAAATGTAACAACAAATTTAAAACAATGCAGGTGCAATATTACATTTCGAGTCAAGATCAAGCGAAGCTGACTTTCAGATAACAAACTGGGTTGTAAAGAGTAAATGAGTTCCCATTCTGATGTTCTGCATTTTGCCCTGAATTTTACATCTCCATCATTAATTCTCATGTTGATAACTATAATGGAAACTGCCAATGCAAGTTCATTGCCCGATTTTTTATACCTTCTCTCCTGTTGTGGTTCTGCAGTGTCTTCTCTGGTGGAGAATGGGCAATTGTAATGTAACAAGCTTACACGAGGAGTTTCGTATCATAAAAAGAGAGATAGGAATTTAGGCAAGGTGTAGAGCTGGATGAAGACAGCAGGCCAAGCAGCATCAGAGGAGCAGGAAAGCTGACATTTCGGCTCTGGACCCTTCTTTGGAAATGCATTTTATCTCAGATTCTCCAGCATCGGCAGTTCCTAGTATCTCTGAATCAATTTTAACCCCACTGCGAAGGGTCCAGACCTGAAACGTCAGCTTGCCTGCTCCTCTGATGCTGCTTGGCCTGCTGTGTTCATCCAGCTCTACACCTTGTTATCTCAGATTATCCAGCATCGGCGGTTCCTACTATCTAGGAATTTAGGCAGTCAGGTTTTTGCAGGGAAGTAGCATCTGCTGCACTATACAGCACACAATTACTTCAGAATCAGTGGGGAGCCCACCCAAAGGAAGTACAGTCATCGGTTTACCACTATCACTTTGGCCACTAACAGGTAGAGATTCCGCAGGCAGGCTGTCCCATGTTAAAGACCCAATGCATTGACTGGAGCTCAGTAGTCCCAGCAGCGCCAGGTGAAACAGTGGTCACTACTGGAACTACAGATGATCCCCATTAGAGCTCATTGCTAGAGCTGGACACCAAGGTCAGTGTAGAGGATTTTGCTGGGGTCAGGCTGGCAGGTCTTGATGCCCCTAATAGAGTATCAGCTCAGGGCTGGAGAAGGATGAAGGCAGAAAACGGGAGGAGTCTGATCCTGGGAGGATTGGGGTGGGAAGCAGTGGAGGATGGGAGATTTCCAGTGGGCGCAGTGAACTGATAAAATGAGGTCCTCCTGCCTGATCACAGCCCACGGAGCTCAAGTTGCTTGGCTTTATTGTAGGCTGCCTTCTGGTGATGGTTAAATGTATATGACTGGTTGGACCAAAGGGCCTGTTTCCGTGTTGTATTTCTCTATGAATCTGAGGCTTGCCTCTCCCCTTCTCATAAGACAGAGCACCTTTCTAATCCAGACACCAGTACAAGATTAGGAACTGCATCATTTACAGTTTGTTTAATGCATATTCCTGAAGAGATTCCATTGACATTCCAATCCATGCAGGATAGGCATATATATAACTTTTGTCTCCAGCTCTGAAAACATGAGTCAGCCTCATTCCAAACTTCTGAGACTTCAGCCATCCCCCGAACATCATTTGTACAATATTTTGTCTGGGTCAAATGGTCAGGGAGGGGATTAGGTCTTGTGAGCCATGATTCGGTGCAGGAGGACAGTTGTGATTAAACCAGGTGGACCTTGTTGACTGTTGGGTTCTTGATTGAGGTTAAGCTCTGGCCGACCAATGTAAACGGGCGACTTAGAATCTCCTCAGTTCAGGGGACTGACTCCACGCTGGCTGGTCACAGCCATTGTACTGTGCACCAGTAAATAAAGGAAGATTTGGTGACAGGATACTGGCCTCTGTGCAGTTAGTTCAAAGACACTGGAGTCAGGCTGATTCGAAGACCTGTCTCAGTTCTCGGGGACAGCAGCATAGATCCAAGTCCACCCCTCATCAAACTACATGTCACAAAGATCCAAGTCCACCCCTCATCCGTCCACGTGTCACATCCACAAGGAGGAAATTCCTTGTGAGCTTCCTCTGCATGATGGGAAGGGTCCATGTTACCTCTTCACATGGTGGAAAATTTAGCGACGTGTCACTGTAGCCAGTGTTTGATGTGTGAAGAACTGTCAGTGAGTAAAGCTGATATGTCAGGTAATTCTTCCTGAAGATAAAAGTATTGTGGAAAGTTAGAGGTTAAAAACAAACCATTTCTGCCACGTTCGTCTGTGAGGTTCCCGATGCCATAAAAAGCATGTGGTATGAAGAAAAAGTGCGTCGGAGTCATGTGTCAAACCATAGCTACTGCTGACCTGGCCAGCACTCTCTGCATCATTGCTTCCTTCTTGAATAGACAGTTGAAATACCTTGTCAGCACTGGGTATCTTTGTAATCTGCAAATGATGTGAATAAATAGCTGCCTGATTCTTATCGCTCACTTCCATCACTCTAGCGATGACATTACAGGCCTACTTACACTGAGCTCATTAATTTGGATCAGATCTGAAATTTATGGCTGTGTCAGGTGAAAAGGGAGTTGTCTGGTGGACTCGGGTTTTTTTTATATAAAACTACCTCGGCACTGTGACAATTTTTCTCGCCCCTGTTGCCTTGCGCATTTTGCAAGCTGGTTTCTGTCAGTGTGGAACCAGACATACCATGGAGTCTCAGGGTTATACAGCATGGAACCAGACCCTTTTGGTCCAACTCGTCCACGCTGACCCGATGTCCCAAACTGATTTAGTCCCATTTGCCAGCATTTGGCCCATATCCCTCCAAATCCTTCTTATTCGTGTACCCATCCAGATGCCTTTTAAATGTTGTAATCATACCAGCCTCCACCACTTCCTCTGGCAGCTCATTCCATACACGCACCACCCTCTGCGTGAAAAAGATCCCCCTCAGGTCTCTTTTATGTCTTTCCCCTCTCACCCTAAACCTATGCCCTCTAGATTGGGACTCCCCTACCCTGGGGAAAAGACTTTGACTATTCATCCTATCCATGCCCCTCATGATTTGAAAAACCTCTGTAAAGTCACCCCCCGGCCTCTGATGCTCGGGGCAAGAAAAGCACCAGCCTATTTGCCCTCAGTCCCCAAGCCCCTTCCACACGACTACTTCAAGTTGTCACTTGAGCAGATTCTAATAACTACCAATGGCCACAGAACCCTCTTCTGCCCCAGGGATGCTGAGGCCAGTTGATCTGTGCATCATTCACTTGAAACGCTTGGCTGTTTTTTTTTTGTGAACCTGCCGTCTCGCCCTATAAAGACTCACTGCCAGGGGACCCGAGCCAAACACTCACTGCTGGTATGTCTTGGCGTCGTGCCCACCATGATCATTCCCATTGCGGGCAGGCTCCACTTTCTGTATTGCTGCCACGGACCTACTCTCCTCAGCTCCCAGAGGGGCGGGCATGGGTAGATCCAAAAGGTCCCAAATAAAGCTGTTCAGAAAGGGTGCTGGTGTCATGCCATCCATTGCCACCGTATCTACTTGACAGGATTCATCACTGGAGTGATGGCTAGAATTAGTGCTGAACATTGTTTATATCAGCTGTTGCAATTTGGTTTTTGACTGAAAAACATGAGCTTCTGATGACTTGGCCTGAAGGAAGTAACATGGGCGCTGGAGCTTTTATTTCCGATACTATAAGAACTCCACAGGAAAAGTTGCAAACTTTAACTTATGGTCGAGCAAATTGATACACTTGGACACAACTTGTGTTGGAGTAGTTAGACTTGAAATTGATGTCCATATCAATTCACTTTGATATTATATGATAACAATGAGTACCTCCACCTGAGCTAGCTGCTCACAGTCCATTGTGCACCTTGGCTGTGCTGTGACTGTTAACATTACTGCACGCCAAAAATAATTCATCACTGGTGAAACACTCTGAGGCACTTTCTGTTCCGGTCTAAATGCTGCATATGTGCAAAATCTCACTGCATCTCCTGTCGGGACACGTATACATACACTCTTGAACCCTCCAAATGTTGTGTAAAAGTGGCCTCTACAATAAATGCATACACAATTTTAAAAAGAAACCAAGTTACTTTTTAAGTATAGGCCTGGGAGCCAAGCCATGTGGAATATCAAGTGATTACTGAGAGTCGGCGAGTCATTGGGATCTGAAGGAATGTTCTGTAGGCACTGAGCCAATGTCAAGATACATCTCTGAAAAGCATAACCAGATCGAGTTCAGTAATGTCCGAATTTATATCAAGGAACACCTTCTGGTGGCCTCAAAACGTCATCTTGTTTTGCTGCATTTGCTTCATTTCACTGTGAATTTTTGTCTTTGCTGTTTTTCTGTCTTGGCAGTGGACTTTGCTAGATGCTCAGGCCAGATTTGTTACCTCTCTCGTTGCTGTAATGTGAGCTGTTTGTGCCGGTGAACCTTTAATCCTCATTCTTTTGAAGGTGTAGGCTTTTTGTGCTGTCCCTGGAGTATGTATGTAGCTGGGGACATACCTGACCTAGTTCTGGCTGCATTGTGCAGCATGCAGGCTGTTGGGAAATGAAGCTAACTCTTGATGCATCTCTGCTGTCCAGGGCCAAGCAAACAACGACAAATGCTCGGAGCTGCCAAACCCAACTAACTCTGGGACATGTTCCTGTAGTGCATAAGTTGAACCATTTGGAGCGTTGTTTATTTTGTCAACAAATGCCAAAACCGACAGACAGTGCACCAGTGAAATTAGACCATCTGGCATTTAACCACAGAGCAACTCATCACAAAGCATTCAAGATAAAAGATGAGGAGATCCTGGAACATTTGCTCAAGTTACCACACACCACTGAACTTTGTTTGAGAATCTGATATTTCAGACAGTTGTGTTTTTTCCTCGCGAGATGAGGGTAGCCACTTGACAAATGTAACTTCCCCCACAGTCTGCTTCCATGTTTCGGCTTGACCTAGCAGTGAGTTGTGGGAACACGTCCCTGTGTCACTGCTAACCATGAGAAGCCAGATGAAAGCCCTGATCTGCTTGTCCAGCCAACATGACCTCGGTTTCACTCCTGGCTCTATCCAGCATCCTGGTCCAGAGACAAAGGAGCTCTGTGCTCAATTGCATTTTAGTTTAAGCTCATTTTCTTTTCTCTTTTATTCACTCTTGGGGCATTGCTGGCTGGGCCAGCATTTATTGTTTGTCCCTGGTTGCCCTTGAGAAGATGGTGGTGGTGAGCTGCCTTCTTGAACTGTTACAGTCCGTGTGCTGTAGGTTAACCCACAGTGGCCTTAGGAAGGGAATTCCAGGATTTTGACCCAGCGACATTGCAGGAGTGGCGATATGTTTCCAAGACAGGGTGGTGGGTGGATTGGAGGGGAACTTGCACGTGGTGGTTTTTCCTTGTTTGTGCTGCTGTTGTCCTTTTAGATGAAAGTGGTCACGGGTTTGGAAGGTGCTGTATAAGGATCATCGGTGAATTTCTGCAGTGCATCTTGAAGATAGTCCATAGAAACGTAGAAGATAGGAACTGAGGAGGCCATTCAGTCCTTTGAGCCTGTTCCACCATTCTTCACGATCACGGCTGATCGTCCAACTCAATAGCCCAATCCTGCTTTCTCCCCACAACCTTTGATTCCATTTGCCCCAAGTGCTATATCCAGCTGCCTTTTGAATACATTCAGTTTTTTGACATCAACTACTTCCTGTGGTAATGAATTCCACAGGCTCACCACTCTTTGGGTGAAGAAATATCTCCTCATCTCCATCCTAAATGGTCTACCCCGAAATCCTCAGACTGTGACCCCTGGTTTTGGATACACCCACCATAGGGAACATCCTCCCTGCAGCTACCCTGTCCAGTCCTGTTAGAATTTTATAAGTCTGTATGAGATCCCCCCTCAGATGCGTGAACTCTAGCAAAAACAATCCTAACCTAGTCAATCTCTCCTCATATGTCAGACCTGCCATCCCCGGAATCAGCCTGGTAAACCTTCGCTGCACTCCCTCGAGAGCAAAAGCATCCTTCCTCAGAAAAGGAGACCAACACTGCACGCAATATTCTAGGTGTGGTCTCACCAAGGGCCTGTACAACTGCAACAACACATCCCTGCTCCCGTACTCGAAACCTCTCGCAATGAAGGCCAACATAGCATTTGCCTTCTTTACCGCCTGCTACACCTGCATGCTTACCTTCAGCAACTGGTGCACAAGGACACCCAGATCTCGCTGCACACTCCCCTCTCCCAATTTACAGCCATTAGATAGTAATCTGCCTTGTTTTCACACTCCTGCTATTGAGCATTGGTGATGGAGGGAGTGGATGCTTTATGGATGTGGTGCCAATCAAGTGGGCTGCTTTGTCCTGGATGGTGTCAAACTTGTTGGAGCAGCATCTGTCCAGGCAAGTGGGGAGTGCTCCATCACACTCCTGATCTTTGTCTTGTAGATGGTGGACAGGCTCTGGAGAGTCAGGATGTGATTTACTCACTGTAGTATTCTTATCCTCTGACCTACTCTTGTAGCTGCTGTGCTTATGTGGTGAATCCTGTACAGTTTCTGGTCAATGGTAATCCCAAGGATGTTGATAATGGGGGATTCACTGATGGCCACACCATTGAGTCTAAAGGGGGCGCGGTGGTTAGATTTGTCTCTTCTTGGAGATGGTCATTGCCTGGCATTTGTGTGGCGTGAATGTTAGTTTTATTGAACCCCAGTTTTTATTCTGCCCAATGCCAAATTTACTCCGTGTTCACGTACATCTGCACAACTGTCGAGACTGACCCTTCAGTCGAGTGAATGCTCTTTTGGTACGAGGATTTAACACACCCAGTCCAGTTTGCCTTCTTGTTTGGACGTGAAAGTTATCATGGCGCTATTTAGGAGTGGAGAAGGAGAGTTATCACTGTTTCTATCGCCAACAATTAGCCCACCATCACCATGATGAAACCAACTTACCGTGTCGGGGGCGCGGTGGGAAGGGCGAAGCGGAGCGGAGTGGAGTGGAGTGGAGAGAGGGTGACAGAGAATGTAACAAACAAAGCTAAAAGAAAGGGAAGGAATGCGTGCACAGTTTGAAGGCGTTGAACTCCATATTGTGCCCAGAAGGTTGTAAACTGCCTCGTCTGTAGATGAGATCATGTTCCTCCAGTTTTGACCGTGATTCACAGAACACTGCAGCATGCTGAGGACATGCGAGCAGGACGCTGCGTTAAAATGATTGGCTATGGGAAGCTCAGGTCACAGACCAGAGATGTTCTGCAAACCAGTCACCCAGTCTGCGTTTGGCTTCTCCAATGTAGAGTGGGCCACGTTGGATGCAGTGAATACTGTACACAAGATTGGTGGAGGTACAGGTGAAATGCTGCCTCCCCTGGAAAGACTGTTTAGGCCCTTGGATGGTGAGCAGGGAGGAGTTGGGGGGATGGTGTGGCACCTCAGGATGTCCTGCTGCAATGAAATTGCTTCATAAATGTAACTTGTTGCTGAGGAGTAGTGTAAACCCTGGCACAATGCCACCAGACTGAAGTGTAAATCTGTTTCGGTGGTCATGAAGTATCACAATGGCTGCTGACGAACTCTTTCGTCCTGACCCCTGCCCCTTTCGCGCGATGCAAGCTGTGATCAAAATGGATGGGAGTGGGAGGTCAACAGTCCCTGACGTGTGAAAGAAATGTTTTCATTTCGAACCTGAAGGTAAGGGGTTTGTGGGAAATTGGGGCTGTGATACTCGCTGGGTCAAACGCCTCAGTTGCAGTTTGGAAGTTTACTAAACAGTGGAGCTCTGTGAAATGAGAAAAGCAGCACAGGTGTGAATTGTGAGCATATAGCATAGCCTGAGGCAGGGTCAGTGACAGAGGCTGGGAATGGAGCACTGGCAGAGACGGCTGCAAGGGGGAGAATCTTTTTCTGAGATGATTTAGCAGCTTTAGGCCATGAGAGTGTAGCTGGGCGATTGGCCTAAATCCAGGTATCTGGTGGCTGATTTAGTAAACCCGGTGAATTTTAGAGTCTATGCTCGCTTTGCTATTGTTAGATTCAGATGTTGGCAAAGGATATATGTTAACGTTGTTATGATCACTGCTGGACAGTTCAGGTGCATGGTGAGAAGTATACATGGTGTTGGCAACATAGTACCACTGGTGTCACTGTGCTACGGTGTACTCCTGGGTCGTAGAGTTATACAGCACAGAAATAGGCCCTTCGGCCCAACTCTTGCGTGCCAACCAGGTTTTCTCAACTGAACTTGTCCCATTTGCCTGCATTTTGCCCATATCCCCCTAAACCTTTCCTGTTATTGTACCTGTCAAAATGCCTTTTAAATATTCTAATTGTACCCACTTCTATACCTTCCTCTGGCAGCTCTTTCCATATACACGTCGCCCTCTGTGTGAAAAGGTTGCCCCTCTCACCTTAAACCAACGCCCTTTAATTTTGGACTCGCCTACCCTGGGGAAAAGACCTCGGCCATTCACCTTATCCATGCCCCTCATGACTTTATAAGGTCACCCCTCAGCTTTCGATGCACCAAGGAAAAAAATCCCAACGTATCCAGCCTCTCCTTATAATCAAAGCCTTCATTCACAGTTAACATCCTTGTAAATCTTTTTTGCACCCTTTGCAGTTTAATAACATCCGTCCTATAGCAAGGTGACAAGAATTGTACATGGCACTCCAAATGTGCCCTCGCCAGTGTTATGTACAGCTATAACATGATGCCACAACTCCTGTACTCAGCAGTCTGAAGGTAAGCATGCCAAACGTCACCTTCACCACCTTGTCTACCTGTGACACCACTTGCAACTTTCTCCCAAGTCCTTTCCATTAAACCTACGGCTGAATGATTTTGACGAACTGTCTTGTCCATAAATACTTGTGAAATTCACATTCTTTTCCCTAACAGCAACAGCTAAAAGACACTTGTTCAGTTGACCTATGTCCTCTGGGTTTGCAAAATACATCATGTGTAGCCTTAGGGTACAGTAATCTGATAGTATTGGACAGCTTGGAATTTCATACGCCACTGCTGGAAGGTGGAAAACTGACTTGATAATGTTAAAAAAACTATATATTGTTCTGATCCCAGCCAATGCTACTTCAGGGCAGATGCGATTCCAGTATGCAATCCGACTTGCTGAATCATAGCTTAAGTTTTATTTCAACTAAGGTAGTAGTCAATCACTGAAATATAGTCACACAAGGCTGTCGAGTTTCTTTAAAATAAAAAAAAAAGGAGTTTCATTCCAAGACAAAACATCAAGCTGCCGAGATGGAGAAGATGGTTTAGAAAAGTCTTTACCCAGTGAAACAAAAGTTTCAACCCATTTCACAATATCATCAAATTATAGCAATTCAAGTCAGAGAAATTGCACCTCCACATTAAACTTTAAAGTTCTCCTTAAAAGATTCACACTAATTTCTTTCCTGTGAACTGTATGGTCTTCTTGCATGGGTACCCACAAAGCTGAGTGCTTAGACTTTCTCACCTTCTAATAACCTAGTGATTTCTAACAAAAGCCTTCCAGTCTGGAAGTTGCACAAACTGGACTTCTGTTGAGATAACTTATTCTCTGAGCAGCACTGAAAAACTCATTGCCAGGAGATGAAATAATACTTGGTTTTGACCCACGACAATTCTGCTCCAAAAACCCGTAATCCCTGGGTTTTCTAAACTAAAATCAATCCTTGGTTATTCTGAATTGAAAGTAAGCGAGTAACCTAATTGAGTTGAATTAGCTTTATTGTCACATGTACTCAAACGAGTATAGTGAAAAGTTTACAGTTGCTGCATTACAGCACCATTTTAGATACAAAAGTGCAAACCTTCCATATTTACACCACCCCTCATAATCAACCACAGGATTAATAACTTTCCATTAACACTCCAGGGGTTTGCATTCACCTGCCTTTTGAGCCATTCTGATTAGGTCACTTTTTCAGAAGGACTTGTGCGTTATTGAACAAAACAAATTCTTCATAAAATCCATCACCTTTGAAATCAAAACTCTGAATTGTTATAAATATCACACACTTTTTTCATCACCGTGTGAAAACTTTGAGCTGCTATAAAACCAAACAATCTCATTAATAACCTCGGAATGGGACCTGCTGGCCTTGTTTAGTCTAACTCGTATACAACCCCAGTCCCACATTGTTGTTGCCTTCTAACGATCTCAGTACAATTAGAGACGGACAAGAAAGTGTGACCCTGCCTGTGTCAATCATATTCCCAAGCAGATTTAAATTATAATAGTTGCTTGGTAGTACAGAACTTAAGTGTTGTTGAGGGAAAGAAGGCATGCAATCAAAACTCTTCACCTTGCACTCGTCAGGACAGATGCAAGCGTGCCACATTTCAAAGGGAGCAATTTATACTATGTGAAAGAAGGGTGGTAATTGGTAGGCAAGTCTCCACTGATCAGTCAAGGTGTAACCATGGAGAATGAACCAAGAAACTATTGTGCCTCACTGTTCTGTGTAATTCCAAAAAGACGTGTTGCTGGACATGTTGCATTTTCCTGAACAGTACAGATGACAGTGCCTACAAAGCTGGAAAAGGTTCTATTGCTACTTAGTTTGATTGCACTGATAAGGAGACAACTGTGTTTACTGAGCCAGACAATTAGAATGGAACCTTTAATCATTTTCATCCCACTCCTACCAGGATCTTTTCCCCCAGTCCAAATCCATTGACTCCTGGCAGGTACATGGGTCTGCAATATTTCATAGTGCTCTGTAAAAGCCAAACCACCAGTACAATGCAAATGGAATTGATAATTATGTGGTTTTTGGATGGGAAGGTAACACAAGCCCCATTGGCATCTTTCAGTGGCTTGTTTGGTTTGTAAAAATTGAGGTTGCATGTTGAAAAATCCCAGTGAGTTCTTAACTGTGACCTATTGAATATCAACTCAAAGACAGACTCTGTAATCAGTTATCTCATTGCGTGCGAAATGCTTTGAGGTTTTTCTGATGCTTTTTTGTGTTCCTTCTTCCTTGAATTTATCTGACTAGCTGACACCAAAAGGGTCCTCGTTTCCAGCTGGGTGCCCCATTTCAACTGCTCCATTTGAGCAGGATATCTGCTGAATCAGCCTTTCGTACCAAATCACAGCTCGGAGGTAGAGATGCTTCTCCAAGGAGAGGAAGGGAACCATAAAGATGCTTTGATGCCATTAACTTGACCCAGGCCCAGACCCGTTCAGCAGTTAGGTATACCACGCAAGGACAGAAAACTGTGATTGACTTGTTTGCTGGGCCTTTGTTTTTGGGGGCCATGGACGAAAAGTTTTGAGACTTCTTTTCTCGTCAGCGTCCTAATAGAAGTAAAATATTCTCAGAGACTCAATTAATTGAGCTTCTGTCCGGGACATTCCTGGGTATTGTCTTTTATGTTGTGCAGGAATGATTGAGAGAAAGATAGACACCAGGTTTCCTCCAGTCGAGTAGGAAATCGCCGTGCGGTTGCTTGGGAAAATAGTGAGGAATTTCCAAACCATTTTGTTGGCATTAATGGGCATCCTGGGAATGTAACACTGTACCAAATAGGAGCAGGATTTGTCCATTTGAGCCATCCAGCCTGTTCCATCATTCAACTAGAGTATAACTGATCTTTTACTTCAGGGCTAGTTCCCTGTACTATCCGGCACGTCCCTTATGTCTTTAATATCTAAATTTTTTTTCCTTTATTCATGCAAGGGATGAAGGCGTCACTGGCTAGGCAGCATTTATTGCCCATCCCAAACTGCCCAGACAACAGTTAAGAGTCAACCACATTGCTGTGGGTCTGGAGTCACGTGTAGGCCAGACCAGGTAAGGATGGCAGTTTCCTTCCTAAAGGGCATTAGTGAGCCGGGTGGGTTTTTCCCCAACAATCAGCAATGGATTCACGGTCATCATTGGATCCATACTTCCAGATATTTATTGGACTCAAATTCCACCATCTGCCTTGGTGGGATTTGAACCCAAGTCCCCAGAATGTTATCTGGGTCTCTGGAATAACAGTCCAGCAATAATACCACTAGGCCATCATCTCCCCATCTAATGTCTTTGACTTAGCGCTGAACTTTATATAATCAGTTTTAGGTGAAGAATGTTGTCCCATAAATCTATCAGAGATAAACTGTACCGTTGTCGAGCAGGATCTGCCACGGTCAGATTGAAGGCAGGGACTGGGTTGAATGGCCTCCTCCAATTTGTGCATTCCTATGTCCCTCATCAAATTGGCATCCAAACAGAGCAGCATCATCAACTCTCTGATCAGAAAGTATCGGCTTAACGCGAGTGTGCTCAGTTAACGTGAATGAGGCTAACCAACTTTTAAACTCTGCTCTGTAGTGAGTTGGCTTGTTACTTGCGTTGGGGGTGACTGGATTATGATCCGAAAAGCGGAGTGGGGGGAGGTTACATTTTCTAGATCATTGAATCTACTGAAATAACAGAAGGTCACTTAACCCCAAAACAGACGGAGCCAAGCTGCTGCTCTCAACAAAGAGAGCAATATGAAATCTCAGTGGCCGGCAGAGTCAGTAAATATGAATGTAATTGGAGTGGATATGCAGGGAGAGAAGATGTTGCAGGCTTGTCACTAGTCACAGATCAACTTTAAAGGTTCAGACTACTTTACACATTGAACTGTGGGGCCTACCCTGAGTGAGGACAGCAGGTTACACAAACATGCTTGAAATACGGTTCTTTGTAGCTGGCAGACATTTGATGCTGAATTGTTCAGTTGCTGTGGCTAGTAATTTTTGTTTCCAATTACTCCGAATGTTTCTAGAAGCACAGCCAGTTGTCATTCAGAAACCAGAGAGTCTGCTTGTTTTACAAAATTGATTTATTCCCCCCACACCCCTGTTCATTGATGGGCACTCACTGTTAAGTTGCTTTTCTGCTGTGACCAGTTCTTTTTTTTTGCCTGACTGCTATGGTTTAGAGATATCTACAAGCTCGGAAAGGAAGGATCGGATCCTTCAGAGGAGTCCATTGTTGCTAGTAGGCTTTTCTGAGCAAAATGTTTGAGGGGAAATCATGGGGAAATGGATTGGAATTCAGTTTTCTCGTCTTTCATCTTGGCCACCTCTCTACCCTTCTCTAGTAGTAACTTGATGTACTTGAGTTAAAGTGGATTTTGCTATGTGCTCCTAATAGGTCATTGATTGTCTGAGGAGGCGTTATGTGCAGGATATTGGGGAGAAGGCTAGAGAATGGCATTTAGGTGCATTGCACATTCTGCGAGCTAGTGTAGACAAGATGGGTTGAGTGTCCATTTCCTGTAGTTTTCAAAGCATTTTTCAGAACATAAAAATGGAATGTTTTTGAAGTGTAATTGCTTGATGTTGGAAACATGGCAGCCTAATTTGTGCACAGCAAGCCCTCCACAATCAGCAATGTGATAATGACCAAATAATCTCTCTCTGTCGAGTTTCATTGAGGACTGAATAGCTGCCAGGCACCTTGAGGAAAGCCTGTTCTTTGGAATATTGGCATCTTTCACTTCACCCTGAGACAGCATACAACAACATGTCTGACAGTGCTGCACTGAATGTGAGTTTACATGATGTGCTTTTGTGTGAAACTTGAATCTTTAACCTTTTGATTCTGAGATAATATCGAATAAGCCAGGGCTGACATGATGCTGAAGGCTTTGTAAAGTTAAAGGTAAACTTGCCATAGGGGCTTCTCTCTCACTTGAGAGAGCCAGCTGATGGTAGTCATTTAATTTGAGGGTCACCGTGCCTCTGGCAAGGAGAGGGTCTGAGAAAGAGAGTCCTTCATGGTAACATCAGCCGATGCAGGAATTGAACCCCTGTTGTTGGAGTCACTGCGTTGCGAACCAGCCAACTGAGCTAACCGATCTTTAAGGCTCTGTCCAGAATAGGAGAATGCTTCGTTGAAGAAACTATGTGTTGCATTCCTTGTAACCACGGTAACATGGAGTCAGGATTCCCTCAATACTTGCAATCAGAGGAAAAATCATTGAACCTGATGCTCCAGCTAGTGAGACAACGCTTTGGCTATGAGAAAGGGGAGCGAGATCTTGTGGCAGCTCTTGGTCACCAGGGCATTGCCAGTGGAATACATTCATCAACACCGTATGGTTGGATATAGTTACAAAATAGTGATAAACACGTTCAAAAATTCTCAGGCTTGCATTTACAAAGTGCTTCTGGGGTTTAATTGACATCTCAAAGCATAAAAAGGAGGCAGAGGCCTAGTAGTACTGTCACTAGACTATTAATCCAGAGATGTAGGTCATGGGTTCAAATCTTCCATGACGGATGGTGCAATTTTGAAATCAACAATAAATATCTGGAATTAGAGCCTTATCACCATAAAACCATGGCTAATTGTCAGAAACCCTCATCTGGTTCACTAATGATCTGCAGGGGAGGAAGCCGTCTGAGATAGTCTGGTCCACATGAGACTCCAGACCAAAATAATGTGTTTCATTCTTACTAGCCCTCTTTGCATTTGTGAGTGGGCAATTAATGTTGGCTAAGCCAGCTATGCCTAAAATCCTGTAATGAATATGAAAGAAACTTTACATGCAAGGAAGTACTGTAAACTTTTGATTAAGGGGACCCCTATGGGACCAGGAGCGTGCCGGTGAATCAAATATTCTGGATTATCAAGAAGTAAGCATTACTGCAGTAAACCCTGACCAAGCGAAGCTTCGAGATATCAACATCCCTCAAAAAAATCGATGTTAAAAACACACAGTAAGTAATCGAAACTTAATGCGGGGGTATATGCATCACTGTTATGTTTTATTTATAGCATAAATAATCGCACATCGCGGTAGAGTCATAGAATCATACGGCATGGAAACAGACCCTTCGGTCCAACCGGTCCATGCCCCCAAGTTTCCCAATCTAAACTAGTCCCACCTGCCTGCACTTGGCTCATATCCCTCCAAACCTTTCCTGTTCATGAACTTATCCAAATGTCTTTCTAAATTGTAACTGTATCCGCACCCACCATTTCCTCTGGCAGTTCATTCCTCACACGAACCACTCTGTGTAAATAAAAAGTTATCCCTCAAGTCCTTTTTAAATCTTTTTCCTCTCGCCTTAAAAATAAGCCCCCTGGTTTTGAACTCCCCCACTCTAGGCAAAAGACCCTTGTCATTCACCTTATCTCTGTCCCTCATGACACTCAATAAAGTCACTCCTCGACCTCCTCTGTTCCAGTGAAAAAAAGTCCCAGTCTTTCCAGTCTATTTTTATATCTCAAACCGTCCATTCCCGGCAACATCCTGGTAATTAAGGGCTTAGCAAAAACAGATGTACACAGATGGCGGCTAAAAAAACCGAACCGGAAGAGACAGGACCATCGCACCAGAGGATCATATAAATCTCGAAGATAGCAGAACACCAACATTTTGATTAGAAGTCGCACTGATGATGTTGCCTGGAATGATAACAAAACGTCTGCACACCACAAAACAACCAGCTCAGCGAGCTAACGACCAGCAACATCCTGGCAAATGTTTTCTGAACTGTCTCCAGTTTAGCAATATCTTCTTTGAAGTTGATCATTTTTGCTGGTTTATCAAGAGTGTCAGTTGATAAGGTGCTGGTTAAAACAAGGTTTTGCTGTACTTTGAATTCTGGATGTTAATCTAATGTATGAAACAGGCAGTTTGGCAAGCTCACGCCAGCGTCACTGTGATGATGCCCAGATAATCTGTTTTTGAGGCTGTTGACTTGCTCACCAAGCTGGCTTGTTCTTGTTCAGATGTTTTGTCACCATGCGAGGTGACATCATCAGTGGAGCCTCCGATGAAGCGATGTTATTCTACTCCACTTGGAATTCATACTGTCCGGCCCGTTCTGGTAGTGTCATTTCCGGTTTTGATCTGTATGGGTTTGTTATGGGGTCCAATTCTATATGTGTGTTGATTGCATTATGGGTGGGGAACCATGCCGCTAGGAATTCCTGTGCGTGTCTATGTTTGGCTTGCGCTACTATGGTTACCTTGTCCCAGTTAAACTGATGGCCTTCATTGTCTGACTATACCGATATTAAGGAGAGTTCGTCGTGCCGTTTTGCTGCTAGTTGATGTTCATCTAGCGTGGTGACGAAACGTCTGAGCGAGAACAAGCCAGCTGGGCGAGCAAGTTAACAACCCCACCCACAACCGGAGCTACAGATCTTTGCCAAAACTTTAGATCTGTCTTTTTGCAATGTAGCTCACTGGCCAGGGCAGGTCACTGGGGATAACATCTTCAGAATAGTACTGTGGGATCTTCTCCATCCAGCAAAGATGAGACTTCTCTTTCAGTGCTACACCAGAGGGACTGCTTTGAGTTTTGTATCAAAGCCCTGGCATGATACTTGAACCTACAACCTTGTGACCTGAACGCAAGTGTGCCAGTGCCTGAACCATGGCAAGGCCACACGTTGAGGAGCGGAAAATGATTGGGCGACATGACACAACACTCTCCTGAGCACCCTACAGGTACAAATCAAAAAGCTCCTCAAAGTTGTCCTTTTCAGTTTTGTTTTCTGAGCGGTTTTCTGTGACCTGGAACTAGATGAAAGACCACCAGGGTCACAGAACACTTAGTTCTTTGCAAAATGACGATGCGGGATTTGTTACTCTTTGCTGTTTTCTGTCCCAACTTGAAATTCCATTTGTGAAAGTGCTGACAGATAGATGATTGGGTCAATGCAACGAACAAAATATTTAAAAAACAAACCCATTCAGTTTATCACGTGTACCCTATGGTGCAAGATCAGCACCGGCTCTCGGGCACAAGGCAGAAAGTGCAGAGGAACGTTTTGTCTGGAGAGTCAAGAAATGGAATGGCATTTAGTCCAAAATATTTTTGACAGTGACCTGTGGTTTATTTGTGCCACTCGTTAACCTCCAACCATAACCTTTGGTGATCTCTCTTCCACAATGCAGCAGAGATGTTGCTTTTGACCTGACAAGGTTATGCCCAGCACTGCAAAAATTAATGGCCAAATACTGTCATTTATTTGTGGCATTTCTGATGTTGAGATGTTTTTGTATTCATGCGTATCTACCATAACCATTGACCGTTGGTCTCTGGAACCCTTTCCAAGTATCTCCATTTCTCGATAACAAAGTGCATTCATGTAACGTTTCATCAACTGTCTTCAAATATTTGCAAATATTTGCTTCCCTCTCATTTTACATTTTGGTGATACTGCTTTTTGTGTTTAGTTCCTGTTTTTCTTTCTCCTGTATAATTCTTCTCCTCCTTTGTCTCCCTCTCGGTTTATTGTTCCATATTTCCCAGTCTGTCTCTTGTTTGTCTGAGCTGCATGTCTGCCTTCTGACTTGTATTTCTGTTCTCCTGCTGTTTGGCTTGTTCTCCTCGTTGCTTTATACTTATCTCAGACTTGCAATGCAGTTTGTTTATCATCCTGCACACGTAATGTCTCAGCATTGACAGGAGGAGAGGATGGCACCAAATTGGAGAGAAAGATAGAGGGATAGAACTTGCATTTATATAGCACTTGTCATGATATCCTGGAGCACTCAACAGGTCCTTTGGAAAACTTTGGAAAAGACAAAATACTGAAAACGCACAGCAGGTCAGTCAGCATCCATTGAGAGAGGAAAACCCAGTTAATGTTTTAGATCAACACTTGATCTTCTGAATATTGTAGAATTTTCTGTTTTAATTTCTAACTCCTCTAATCTACAGCATTTCCCTTCAGTACATCTATTTTACAAGAGTGAAAATAAGAAATTTGTGATCTGCTACCAGCAAGCCAATAAAGACCAGATTACCTGTTGTATCATCATTTAGCTTGAGAGATAAATATTGATCAGGATTCGAGGATCACTCTTCTGTTCAGCTCTCAAGAGCTTCATGGTACATTTTAGACTACCTGTGGGAGCAGATCAACTCTCTGTCTAACATCATGTTTGACTTAGGACATCTTTGACGTTGCATTATGTGTATTAATACGCATTGAAAAGTCAGCTCTTAGAATTTATGCGAATCTGACTGATGTTTGGACCTTCTGACGTGATATTTTTTGTGAAGTATTTTTTTTTTGAAAAGAAAACACGCACTTTTATTGAATATCAGAAAAAAAGATGCGTGTTCTGGAGGGAGGAAGGAATTAATTCTGTGGAGGGGTAATCAAAGAAAAAAGGTTGGAAAGACATTCCAATGAATAAAAAACATTGAGGAATGGACCTACCATCTCTGGTTAAATAGAATGGTTCAAGAGAGTATCAAACTAAAATGAAAAGTATATTATCGTCCAAAAACTAGTGGCAGGTCAGAACATAGTTTTTAAAAAAAAGCAACAAGTGACTTTAATAAAAACAAGGGAAAAATTAGCATATGAGAGAAAGCCAACAAGAGTTTTAAAAACAGTGCGTTTCTATAAATAATTTTTTTAAAAAGGGGTAAAGCCGTGAGCATTGATCATATGGGAAGTGATTCTGGAGAGTTAATAATTGAAAATGAGGAGATGGGTGAATTGAATGGATATTTTGCATTGGTCTGCATTATTAGAGGGTACTGGTAAGATTCTAGAGGCAGCAAGAAATCAAGATATAGAAAGGATGGAACTCAGGAAAATTACAATCTCCAGAGAAGTGGTACTGTGTAAATCGCTGGAGGTGCAGGCTGCCGATTGCTCAGGTCCGGATGGGTTTCATCCTCAGGTGAGATGGTTAGTACATTTCAATGTTCTCTTAATTCTGGGAAGGTCCTGTAAGATTGGAAGATAGTAAATTGAAGGAGACAGAAAGCAGAAAACTATCTGCAAACAATCTAAGTATCAAATTAGACATAATCTCTTGAAAAGGTGGACCAGGTTGACTGGATTAATTCTGCTCCTCCTCAATATGGCTGTACGTGTGTGTGCTTTTGAACGGTTTGGAGAGATTCCTAACAAGTAGAGGAGAGATGTACCTTAAGGAATGCACTGTGGGCCAGAGGAAACAAACCACCAACTCAGCGCAGCGCTGTCATTCTTCAATGAAAAATAAAACTTGTCTCTCTTTACCACTGCTCTTTTACCTTTATCTTCTTCCCATGTTGAACAGTCCAACTATTCCACCCAGAAGTTGTGGTATTAATCAGCCAACAGACTACCTTTCATTAAAATCATATTTCATAGAAAAAAAATTCATAGAATCCCTACAGTGTGGAAACAGGCCCTTTGGCCCAACAAGTCCACACTGAACCTCAGAGCATCCTACCAGACCCATCCCCCTATAACTGACCTAATCTACACTTCCCTGAACACAATGGCAATTTAGCATCGCCAATCCACCTAACCTGCACATCTTTGGACTGGAGTAGGAAACAGGAGTACCCAGAGGAAACCCACGCAGACACGGGGAAAATGTGCAAACTCCACACAGACAGTCGCCTGAGGGTGGAATCAAACCCAGGTCCCTGGTGTTGTGAGGCAGCAGTGCTAACCACTGAGCCACTGTGCCGCCCCAAATTTGTATTTGAAATACTGAAATTTAACTGAACGCTCCATACGGTAACATTAAATAGCATGTGGAATATTCAGGTAGTGAACATGTTGATGTTGGATCCAGATAGCATTATGAACTGGCTATCATTAATCCTCGCATTAAACATCCCAAAGGGGCAACACGGTGGCTCAGTGGTTAGGACTGCTGCCTCTCAGTGCAAGGGACCCAGGTTCAATTCCAGCCTTGGGCAACTGTCTGTGTGAAGTTGGTACATTCTCCCCATGTCTGTATGGGTTTCCTCAAGGTGCTCTGGTTTCCTCCCATGGTCCAAAGCAGTGAGGTTAGGTGGATTGGGTGTGCTAAATTGTGCATAGTGTCCAAGGATGTGCAATTTAGGTGGATTAGCCATGGGACATGCAGGATCACAGGGGGAGGGGGTTGGATCTGGATGAGATGCTTTTCAGAGGATCAGTGTGACTCAATAGACAGAGTGGCCTGCTTCCACGCTGGTGGGGATTCTACAATTTTAATCATCATTTTTATTCTTTACAACTAGCACATCTCATTTTTGTGTCCTCTAATTGTGCATTGTGACCCATTCCTTACTTCAGTGATTACAGAGTCAAGAGACTCACTCTTTAAGAAACCTGGATCTTAAGCCACTTAACATTTTACGATGTTGCTCATCATCAAGGGGACGTTGGTTTGTTTTGAAGCTTTCAAGGCTTTCACCAAATTCTGCCTTATTCTCACCACAGATGGTTAATGTGTGATAACAGTTTGTAATTTTGCAAAATAGTAAAAGAAGAGGAAGAGTTCATATACCAGAAAGCAGAGCCATAAAATGCTTCAGTAACTGTTTGCAGGTCTGCAACTATTCTGCAGACAGATGTCTGCATCTTGAATATTGTATGTGAAAAATAATACTGAAACAAAAAGGACAGTTACAGCATTTAAAAGGCATTCAGATAGGGACATGCATAGAAAGGTTTAGAGGCGTATATTTGCCAAATGCAGTTTGGGCTCGTTTAATTTGAGAAACTTCTTCAGCATGGTCAAATTGGACTGAAAGGTCTGTTTCTGTGCTGTATGACTGTATGGCTATAAAGATGCTGATTCAGTGCTGATGTGACAAATTCATACATTCTTAAGAGGTTGGGCGATATGAGCCTTAGGTTGATCAGCGTTGCAAGTTGTATAGATTGCACTTTTTAAGCATAAAAGAAAGTGGTGTTGCTACATTTTTCCTTCCAGTTGGGCTCGTGCAACCTTTTTTTTGTTAGTTGGCATTTTATTGGTAACTGAACCTAAAATTACATGAGATTTATGTTTCCAATATTATCTAGTTTATTTGGTGGCATAGTGGGTGAAGTCACTGCCAAGTGTGATACTGACTCATACACGTTTCAGCTATAGGCAGAAGCTGAATAAGCTGGGGCTGTTATCCCGGGAGAGTTGGAGGTTGAGGGGTGACCTATGAGAGGTTTATAAAATCATAACGGGCATGAATAGGGTGAATAGCCAAAGTCTTTTCCCCAGGACAAGAGAGTCCAAAACTAGAGGGCATAGGTTTAAGGTGAGAGGGGAAAGATGTGAAAGGGACCTGAACGATAACTTTTTCATGCAAAGGGTGGTGCGTGTATGGAATGAGCTGCCAGAGGAAGTGGTGGAGGCTGGTACAATTACAACATTTAAAAGGCCTCTGGATGTGTATATGAACAGGAAGGGTTTAGAGGGATATGGGCCAAATGCTGGCAAATGGGACTAGGTCAGATTAGGATATCTGGTCGGCATGGACAAGTTGGACTGAAGGTTTTCGTGGTGTATTAGTCTATGATTTGATAAGTCTTAAGTCACAGATTCCCTGACAATATTGGCTGGCTTTGCTGATTTCAGCCAATGCAGCATTCAGCTAAAAGCCAAAAAAGTTGTGGATTCTGTAAATCCGAAACAAAAACAGAAATTGCTGAAAATGCTCAGCAGATCTGGCAGCATCTGTGAAGAGAAACCAGAGTTAAGGTTTCAGGTCCGGAGACCCTTCCTCAGAACCCAGCAGCAGTTAGCTGCTGCTTGTGGGCCCCGGACACCTGTTTAATTAAAGCTAACGGCATCAACAATGCAATGCTCCCTCAGTATTGCATGGCAGTGCCGACATAAACCACCTGCAAAATCGCTGCAGTGGGACTTGAACCCAGAACCTTCTGACTGAGGAGGGACAGCTACTATCCGGTCACAGCTGATGTCTTGGGCTTCTCGTGCACTTGGTGTGGAGTGTACTGCAATTTGGCTTTCATAAGGCAAGCTGAGGCACATGAGCACAGTGCAACTGCTTGTTACTTGTTAGGCCAGTGATCCCTGCTTGAAGCTGTGGGTGGATGCTTATTGAAGACTGTATCACTGAACACATTGGAATCATAGAACCCGTACAGTGCAGAAAGAGGCCATTCAGCCTATTGAGTCTGCACTGACTCTCTGAAGGGCAACCCAGCCCCCTATCCTATCCTCATAAGCCCACATTTCCAATGGCTGATCTACCTAACCTACACATCCCTGGACACTGGGACAATTTAGCATGGCCAATCCACCCTACCCTGCACATGTTTGGACAGTGGGAGGAAGCCGGAGCACCCAGAGGAAACCTGGCATTGTTAGGAGGGGGAGTTGCTACTTAGCCAGCCAGTAGTTCAGTGGAGAAAATGGCCAATTTGGGTTAGATGCCAGAAGGTTTGGTGGTGTGTGTAATTGTCTCCAGGACGCGAAAGGAGGAAGGACCATCGGGAAGTGGGACGGAATTTAGTCTGTTTGACAAAAATCATAAAGAAGAGCAAATGACATCAGTGACTTCGATCACCACGACAAATCCTGCTGTTTGCTTTTAAAACGAACGTCATCCTCAACATCTTTCCACCTGGCTGCAGATGATGGACCTGCAGTGTATCAAATGCTCAGGCTGGCTTCTTTTGTGTACCTTTGCTGGTGACTGAGGTGGGGGAAGCCATGGGAAGCAGGATCTGCCACAAGTGTTGCACTGCATATGCAGTGGTCATCTATCAGGTATAACTGTCACTTGTACCTTTTCAATAATTGTCCATTCAGTCAGCAGCGAAACCAAACCTTGAAGCTCGCGTTATTTTGGCACAGGTTTAGAAAAAGACGGCTGGAAGTTTTGCTTCATATCAAATATATGGTGCTTTGCCCCAGTCCTTTGTTCCAAGCTGCTGTATCAGACTGTCTCGAGGGTCATTCTGTCAGAATAGACCAATCTTAAGTGGGATGCAATCAGATTAGGAGATTCTCAGTAGGAGAGCATTGGATTTTGAATTTCCTCTGAAACGCTAAAATGTAATTGTGGGAGAGGAACTATTTGATTCTTATCCGTTGGAATTTAATGCATTTTCTCTCTGTGGAAGAAGCCTGCTTCTGTGAAAGAAGGCAATGAGCCATATAATGGAAGATATTCCTGGGAGACAGAAAGTATTAGATAGCCCAATGAGCTTAGCATGTGTTTATTTTATACCAAATTTAGAAGGATATGTCTTCTTAAACATGTTGACGAATTGAAGAGGAAGTTTTCTGTTGATGTTGGATGCCTGACAACTGCAAATGTCTAATAATCTTGGGGAAACTGTCCCAGATGATGTTGAATCGATATGAAAGACAGCTGGCCACTGATAAAGGAGCCGAGATTTCTTCAAAGCCACAGTTTTTTGATATCTGGCCATTTTCCCTTACTGACACCCTTCGAGACCGCCCCCAAATGGGCAACCAAGGAAGGTGGCATCTGGTGCTGCCCCAACGATCAGTGCTTATGCACAAGGACTGGCCAATGCTGATCCTCTGGTGCAGGCAAATGTTGACCCTGTTATTCTGTGATGCGACATGTGAATTAGAAAGATGTACATTGATGTAAAGCACTTAATGACCTCAGGACTTCCTGAAAATGCTTTTGAGCCAATGGAGCACTTTTGAAATTTAGCCACTGTTGTAATGTCAGGGCCAAAGTAGTCCGTTGATCTGCAGAAATCCCCCAAGGGTAACATTAACCAAATAATCTGTTTTAGAGGAACACGTTGCCAGGACATCAAGAGTTACTCACTGGAAATATTACCATGGGATGTTTCTGACTCCACATGAGAAGATGATGCAGTATGCTTTCAGAATTTGCCTGGGAGTGTCACTTTGTTTTTTATGCCGTCGAGTCTCCAGTGTGGGCCTTAATCCCACATCCTTCTGACTGAGAGGCCAGAGTGCTCCCCACTGATCCATAGCTGAACCTGTTAAATGTGTGAATCGCTAAAGGGGGGACGGGGCGAGCACTTCTCTAAATAGCAAAGGCAGTGCTTGGGGGAAGCAAAGACAATTATAGGGACAGCCATTTTGAATTCTGTTTAATAGGCCATGCACATTCTTTCTCTGAACTAATCTTAGTTCAGTTCATAGTGTCTGGATATTTAAAGAAAATGACGACATTAGCGTGTCCTATATCTGCAGGGTGGTTCAAGGGAAGGTGAAGTCTCAACAAAAAAATAATAGTCAGATGGAAGCAGTATGCTTCATTTGAACACTGTGAAACTTTCTGCAACATAACAGGAAACTTTCTGCAGGCACCAAACTCCACCTTTGCTCAGCTTGATGTCATATCTAGCTGTATGATCTGAAAGCTCTGCATTTCTTCAGTTCTAGCCTTGTGCATCGCCATTTTCTTCACAGCAGCATTGCTAGCCATGCCTTCAGCTGTCTGGGTCTAGCGCTCTCAGATTCCTACTGAAACTCCTTGGCTCTCTCCAGCTTTAAAGTGCTTCCTAAAGTCTCCCTCTTGGAGCAAACTTGGGTCACCTGTCTTTGCATCTTCTGCATAGGCTACATGCCAGTTTTATTGTCTTAGAATGCAGCTCGGGCTGCTTTCATTACATTGTAAAAATGGCAGAAGTGCAGTTGTTTCAACTGCTCCAGAGGTGCTTTGTCCAAAGGCACGAGTTCAGGACAAGCATTACAGCAGACCTGCCAATGGATAACTCCTCCATGAAGCTGGCTGATCTGAGGTAACTGTAACATAGGACATGAATTAGGCCAGAATTTATGAATGAGATCAACTGCTGGAAGTTTGAATTTTAAAAAAATCTTCTGACTGCCGCGAATAAGTTCAGAGAGCTCAGAATGCACCAAGGGTTAGCGCAGGGTTATAGACGGGTTAAACAAGTGGGTAAAACAAAAATAGCAGATGGAAGATGATGTCAGAAAGTGAGAGTTATGCACTTTGCAAGAAGATTAGAGGAGCTGAATATTTAAATGTCAGAAAGGGCAGCATGGTGGCCCAGTGGTTAGCACTGCTGCCTCACAGTGCCAGAGACCCCGGGTTCGATTCCAGCCTTGGGTGACTGTCTGTCTGGAGTTTGCATTCTCCCTGTGTCTGTGTGGGTTTCCTCCGGGTGCTCCGGTTTCGTCCTACAGTCTATAGTTGTGCAGGTTAGGTGGATTGGCCATGCTAAATTGACCATAGTGTTCAGGGATGTGTGGGTTACAGGGGGATGGGTCTGGGTGGGATGCTCTGAGGGTCAGTGTGGACTTGTTGGGCTGAAGGACCTGTCCCCACACTGTAGGGATTCTATGATTCTTACAAAGGCTGCGGAATAGAAGGCTTTGGGAATCCTCATCCTTGAATCAAGGAAACCAAGCATCTAAATTCAGTGAGGAATAGGGAACACAAAAGGACTGTCGGTCTTTATTTCAGAGGGAATGGAGCATAAAAATCAGGAGGTATTGCTCAAACTCTGAAGGTACTCCTCAGATCACAGCTGGAACACTGAATGGTACCAAGTCAGCTGTGATCTCGGAGATGGCAGAGCTGACTTGATGGGTTGAATGGCCAGTTTCTTTTCCTATGTCTGCTGCTTATATTACAGCAATTTATTGACTTCCAGAAGCTTATTCAAAATCATTCAGGATCTTAAACATTTTAGTCAAGTTGTCGCTCACTCTTCAACGCTCCAGTGGAAATGAGCCCAGACTGTGCAGCCTTTCCCCATAAGGCAACCTGCTCATTCCCAATGCTAATCTCAGAAACCTCCACGGAACTGGCTCTAATGCATTTACATCATTCCACAAATACGGGGACCAAAACTGAATAAGGTACTCCAGATGTGATTTCACAAATGCTGCGCACGTTCTCTTAAATGTTCAATTATTTTCATAGCAAAGAATGATATACCATTCACTTTCTTAATTACTTTCATGTGGCACTCACTGTTACGTCAGAATATCGACCACAACTGTATTTTCAGGTCCTGGAGTTTCTTTTGAAATTGTGGTAGTGATAATGCTGCACTTGCATATTGTACATTTGACCGTGAAAACTAAGTGGAATAAGAAATCTGTCCTTCCAGTAACTCTGAGAAAAGAGCTGACTTGTGGCTACCTGTCACAAGAGTCCAAGAGAGATGATCATCAGCTGCTTGTCCAGCTCACAACAGCTGTGTGGAATGTATCCTATCCACAAATATCTTGGCGTGCTATTCTGTTGCGATGAGATAACAAGCAGCTGTGGTTGAGGGGAGGAATGAAGACAACACACAGGCAAGAGGTGCTGCTGTTCTTAGACAGTGTACTGCGATAATGGCTTCCATCTTTTACCACGTCTCCTCGTCAGACTCAAAGGGGGTTCCGGTGAGATTGTGCATTGTGTTTTCCGGGTTTGCTTTGTTGAAAAAGACCAAGGCAAAATCAGCAAGACTTCAGTTTTGACACAAAAGTCAATACAGCATGGAAGCAGAACCTTCGGTCTAACTAGTCCATGCTGACCATGTTCCTAAAATAATTAGTCCCACCTGCTTGCACTTGGCCCATATCCCTCAATCTTTTCTTTTCATCAATTTATCCAAATGACTCTTAAAAGTTGTAACTGTACCTCCATCCACTACGTCCTCTTGCAGTTCATTCCATGGATGAACCACCCGCTGTGTGTATTAAAAAAAAAGTTGCCCCCTTTTAAAAACTTTACTCTTTCAACTTAAAAATATTCCCTCTAGTTTTGAACATCCCCACCCGAGGGAAAAGCCCCTCCCTGTTCATCCTATCTATGCACCTTCATGATTTTATAAACCTCTGTAAGGTCACCCCTCAACCTCTTATGCTCCAGTGAAAAATGTCTCAGCCTATCCAGCCTCTCCATAACTCGAACCATCCATTTCTGGCAACATTTTGGTAAATCTCTTCTGAACCGTCTCCAGTTTAATAATATCTTTTCTATAGTAGGGCAACCAGAATGGCATGTGGCACCCCAGAAGAGGCCTCACCAATGTCCTGTTCAACCTCAACATGATGTCCCAACTCCTATGCTCAGTGGTTTGAGCAATGAAGGCAAGCATGCCAAACACCACCTTTACCACCCTGAGTCCCTGTGATGCAAATTTCAAAACATTATATACCTGAACCCCTAGGTCTGTCTACCCAGGGCCTTCCCATTAATTGCGTAAGTCCTGCCCGTGTTTGTTTTACAAAAATGCAATACCTCACATTTATCCAAATTAAACTCTACCTGCCACTTCTCAATCCGTTGACCCAACTGGTCAAGATCTCTTTGTAATCTTCGATAACAACCTTCACTGTCCACTATGCCACCAATTTTGGTGTCATCCACAAACTTACTAACCATGCCTCTTATTCTCATCCAATCCGCTTCCATGAATGACAAACAAAAGTGGACCCAGCACCATTCCCTGTGGAACACCACTGGTCACAGGCCTCCAGTCTGAAAAACAACTGTCCACCATCACAGTCTGTCTCCTACCATGAAGCCAATTTTGTATCCAAAAGGCAAGCTCGCCCTGAATCCCATGTGATCTAACTTTAGTAATTAGTCTACCATGCAGAACCTTGTCAAAGGCTTTATTGAAATCCATGTAAGCAACGTCTCCTTGTCTGCCTTTATCACAAATTTTGGTTACTCCCTCAAAAAACTCAATCAATTTAGTGAGACACGATTTCCCTCCCATGCTGCCTAATCTCTAAACATTCCTTGCCTCTCCAAATGCATGCATCACGTCAGCATTGTTACTCACGCTGAAACACCCCTCCCTGTGCAGATGGCCTGGAGAGTTTTAGTTAGGCAGAGAGATTGGACAGACTGGGGTTGTTTTGTCGGAGCACACGAGACTGTTGTGGGGGCATGATTGAAATATCTAAAATTATGAGGGGCATTGACTGGTTGAACAGGAAGAAACCTTTCCCCTTAGCAGAGGCATCAACTACTGGGGAGGGGGCATAGATTTAAGATGAGGGGCAGGAGGTGTAGAGCAGATTTTTCACCCAAAGGGTGGTGGGACTGTGGAACTCCCTGCCTGGAAGGGTGGTAGAGCCAGAAACCTTGATAATATTAAAGGAATATTTAAATGTGCACTAGCCATGCCAAGGCATGCAAGATGATGGGCCAAGTGTTGGAAAATTTGATCAGAATACCAACGTGTTTGTTTCTAACCAAAACAGACTTGGTGAACTGAAAGGCCCCTCGATGACTGTCACTAGAGAAGTGACACCACTTGGTAAACACTGCCACTTCTGTTAGTTAGTGTCGGATGAAAAATGTGACAGCGGGATGAGGAGAACGTCACGATTGAGTTTTGTTTGCCCCTTTTGTGATTGATAGACAGCGCACCAAAAAACGGACACAAGAGCAGACAAATGCTGAGAATACACCGCCTGTCTGGTACGAATTGTGGAGAAGTGTGTTGTGGAGCTGAAGTTGGGGGTGGGGTCTTAGCTGCTCGCTGGAGAGTCCCACTTTGTCTCTTTGAGTTTCGTCCACTTGGGCCGGTACTCGACAGGTCCATGGCAGGACTTACAGGATCAAGCCAAGAGGGGTGTGCTGAAGCCCAGAGAGGTGGGATGTTGTTTCCGTGGACTCCCTTCCTTTCTTGTGCTCAACGGGGCGCTCTGTCCGGGGCAGGATGAGGTCTTTACTTTGGCATTAGTTGCCCACTTCAGGACCTCCATTGGTGACCTAGCAGAGGTCTTCCTGCCACCGATTGAATCTGCCACCCTCCCACCTAATTGAGAGTCACGATCGTCTTACCAGACCAAAGAGCTGCTCTCTCATTAAAGACAAAGAGAGGCGGATGGGAGGACTGATAGTGGTTCAGATGAGGGGGGTAAGTTGAGAAGGAGAGTCCTTCATCATAACATCAGCCAGTGTGGGAACTGAGCCTACGCTGTTTGTGTACCACTGCTTCGCAAACAACGCATCCAGCCAACTGAGCTAATCTGAAGTGCTTCTCCAACACCAAACTCGCTGTGAACAAGTGATACATTATTTGGCCCTTGTTTTTCAGGTCTGTTCCCTTGCATCAGAACCTGTTGGGAAGCATCAAATCTCGCGAACACTGTTCGCTATCAGTTTTGGATCAGCCTGCAGAATCAGTATGAGGACAGAAGAATTATTTGAGCTGTTACTTCAATGTGGCTTTGCTTTCTTGAAAAAAAAAACCCTTTCTGTGTTAATTGAATTAACGGGCAGAGTATGATACTATCGGCTATAAGAATTTGCAAATTGTCATTGAGGTTAGAAAAATATCTAAATTGGATTCTTTTGTCAGATAAATAATCACTGGTATCTGCTCATCAGTAGGTCTTGTAATAGAGCAATTACAGTAATTTAGTGTAAACTTCAACCTGGTAATTGAGATTCTAATTATGTATAAACATTTCTTAGGAATGTGACAGCAATCAAACCTTGGCATACAGTGGATGGTGTGCAAGCTATCTTGTAATGTTCTGCATGTCTGCATGACATCTTGGCATCAGGTTTGGAAAACTCTTTGTGAATCTTTGTGAAGAATGACCATGAGATGAGCAGTCAGGTTTCTTTGATTGGTTATGGGACTGGGCTTGGGCTTGTAACTTTTTTAATATTTGTTCTTTTTGTGGAACTGATGGAGTTGGGGTGAATGTAAGTGAGATTAGACATTACAATGTCAAACATCAAGTTAAGCAGCGAGCCAGATGTCAGGAATACTTCAATCGATGACATTCTCGACACTCGAAGACAAAACTCCAGCTGTCCTGTCTGCTGGGCATAAAATCAACCATGGTACTATTTGAGGAAGAGCAGGACAGTTCTCCTGGATTCCTATTTAATATTGATCTCTCAACCAACATGATGAAATCTAATCGATCTGCTCTTGCATTTCAGTGTTTTTTGTGGGATTGTATTGTGCATACCATAGCTGCTGTGTTTTTCCAAACGGCAACAGTGAACGCACTTCAGAATCGAGGGACTGTTAACAAATACATAGCATTTCTCTATCTTCCACTGGCTCTTGTGGTTTTATAGATCCATTGGACCTGTGTGATGTCTCGTGGTCAGTTTGGCATATATCTTTAACCAACCTCCTCTTTGTACCATTGCACATGACCTGAGGGTAGAAAGATCTCATACTCCACCTTATCTCTGATCACCTGAAGCATGACGCTCTGTACGGGAAGCACTCTAGTCTTGTAACCAAATAGTGTAACGTTAGCCCAGACACTTGTGTGTCAGAAGAATATAATATTTGTACATTACAGTTAGCTCTAATAAGTGTCTGTTGGATTCTTTAATACCATGATGTCCATGTCCATTTTCTCACACCATATCAGGTAGATTGCCTTGTTGGAAGCAAACTCAGACCAGGTTTTCCATCAATAATTCCCGTTTGACCAATTGCAGGGTGAAGAATTTCACTATGGCATTACCATAGAGTCATTGAGCACGGCAACAGACCCTTTGGTGCAATCAGTCCATGCCGAGCATAATCCCAACTTAAATTAGTCCCACCTGCTTGCTCCTGGCCCATATCCCTCCAAACCTTTCCTATTCATAGACTTTCTGAAGAAGGGTCCCGACCCAAAACATCAGCTTTCCTGCTCCTCTGATGCTGCCTGGCCTGCTGTGTTCCTCCAGCTCCACACTGTGTTATCTCTGACTCCAGCATCGGCAGTTCTTACTATCTCCATGTATTTCTCTAAATATCTCTTAAATGTTGTAATTCTACCTGCATCTACCGCTTCCTCAGGGAGTTCATTCCACACACAAACCATGATTTTTCCAGGTTAATATATTGTTACTGTGGAAGATATCCATGGGATTTTTGTACATACTTGGCAGCACTGGAGAACCTTAGAGACTGAAAATAATCAGCAAATAGAAATTAACATTTCAGTCAGAGTTGTGCATTGAGGCCATTCTCCGAGACAGTAAATATAACTGCAGATTTAAGTCTGTTGCACATACTGACTAAATGTTACGTGAGTAGCGACTCAAAGTGTAATACTCATGCTGCAGACTCAGACTGCAAGTGGTAGGGATCAATTTGTTGAACAGGCATTACAAGAAGTTTATGGCTTGGCGTCTATTTCGCGTTTATTACTGCTGAGCAGGTTCTTTGACAGCTAACTTAGAGCTTGGTAGGATGGGGCATGGAATAGTCAGCACGCTAGCAGCTGGAAGTTGAGCACGTGGATCTTGCAAGGACCCTTTGCAGGTTTGAAACAGCAATGTGAGCTTCAGATTGGAAGTGATCAGTCCCAGGAAATTCTGACCTGTCCTATTCCTCAACAGTAGTTTCACAGAGTTAATATTGTGGAAGTTTGTCTGGTGTGAGATGAATATTGAATATACCTGTATATCTCTCCCTCAGTCATATTAGCATTTGCCATCCTTGTAGATGTTATCCCTTAAACCGATGGAAACTGGGTGGGGTGGGCACTTAAAATGGCCAAGTCAGCGTCAGCCCTTCTCCACGCCAATAGGCTGCGTTTCCAACCTACATTTTCTGAGCTCTCAGCAGAAGGCTGATAGCTGAACTGTACAGAACAAGTCTCTGATAAAGGGGGTCACTGCAAACCTAGACTGAGCTCTTTGTGAGAACATCGATGGATTGGCAACAGCTTCCTTCTCGGCTCCAGCCCACCAACTGCATCCACATGTCGCACCGGCTCGTGCTCCACGCGCCAGTCAAACTCTATCCCTCGCTAATTCCCCTGGTGCCCGCAAGGCGTTGGTGAATTGGTGAGTTCTATTCCCTCCGACTGAGAGGTTCATAATGGGAGTTGAGAAGCCAAGCTCACATCGCCTTTTCTGTCAAAGCAATGGTGTGGGAATTCATGGAACAGCTTTCGGATGAAGTGATTCAGGTCATAAACGTTGAAGCTAACACCATTGGGGAATTGTTTGGGTCAAATTTGAGAAGAATTGTTCGCAAAACTCATTTACCCCAGTGGGCAGTTGGTCTTGCAACCAGTGTCATGTTACTCTGGTGTTCCAAAAAAAAACAACTGGTGATTTTGCTTTCGAATCTTTTTTCAGGTCAGCTGTTCAAGTCTGTTAGTTGTGATGTCTCTGTGACAGGTTTCCTATCGATTCTATTCCCAATTTTCACGATTGGATTTCACCAGCTCCCAACGGGATCCCTGGCTGTGAGCACCAGGTTACTGCAGTGGTTGTGTTTTTTTTTTAAACATTTCCTTGTGTGAGACAGCAGGCGAAGTCAATCGTAATTGACCTGAACTGAGGCCTGCAACATTCCTGTTTAACCCTGGCCTGCAACATTCTTGTTCATCCTGACCCCCCTGAAGCACGAAACCGTTCTAAAGTGGACTTTACTTCAGTGCCCACAGCCGTAGGCCACGTGCGGCCCAAGAACACTGAATGGGGTAGAAATCGAGCTTGAGACAAGGAAGGCACACACTGCCTGCTTTGGGTAGGCCCTTGTAAGTTAACAACTTCTAATTTGGCAACCATAGAGTCATACAGCTTGTAAAGAGACCCTTTGGTCCAACCAGTTCATGCTGAACGTTATCCCAAACTGAACTAGTCACACCTGCCCGCTCCTGGCCCATATCCCTCCAAACCTTTCCTATTCATGTACTTAGCTAAGTGTCTTTTCAATTTTGTAACTGTATCTGCAGTCAACAGTTCCTCAGGAAGTTAATTCCACATGCAAACCACCCCCGGGTAAAAAAATTTTGCCCCTCTTGTCTTTGCCAAATCTTTCTCCTCTCACCTTAAAAATATGCCCCGAGTCTTTGAATCCCCCCACCCGATGGAGATTTCACCTATCATTCACCCTATCTCCCCCCGTCATGATTTTATAAACCTCTACAAAGCCATTGGTCAACTTCCTCTGCTCAAGTGAGAAAATTCCCAGCTTATCCAGCCTTTCGTTATAACTCCAACCTTCCATACCCAGTAACAATCTGGTAAATCTCTCCTGAACTCTCTCTAGCTTAGTGATATCCTTCCTGTAACTGAGTGACCAGAAAGTGGAATTATGGGGAAATTCAGCATGAACGAGCATAAACACAAACGCGGAAGAATGCTGGAGAAAGTCTACACGCCTGGCAGCATCAGTAGAAAGAGAAACTGAGTTAATGTTTCAACTCTGTCTTGTGAAGAAGAGTCACACTGGACTCACAACACTGAACTTTGTTTCTTTCTCCACTGACGTCGCCCGACCTTGTGAGTTTCTCCGGTATCCCCTGTTCTTGCTTCAGGTTTCCAGCATCCACAGTACTTTGGTTCCATGTTAGAGATTGTGATCTTGAATTTGTCTCGCCCACTCGACGAATCGAGTTTATTTCTCAAAAAAAAAGAGGGCCAGGCGTGATGAGATGCAAATTCTCCCCCATACCTCATGGCTGTATTGTACATGATCAAGACCTCTTTTCTCGTGATTTTAAAAACTCGATTTTGTCAAGGTTTCCAAGATGATTGAGGCGTTTTCTTAATCTGTCACAGGCTGGCCAGTGTTGTGCGAGCATAGTTCATGGAATAGAAAATGAATAAGATTGAGCTGGCCCTATTAAACACACTGTTGGCTGGTGGAAAATGTGAAAATGAAGCATTTGAATCAAGTCCCAATGCACAGCCCTCCAGCTCTGCATTTGGAGTTAACATATCCAGCAGATAATCAGGGCAGGAAGCAATGCTGAGATGTCAAGGTTACAAACTGATCTGAAACATATGTTAAATGAGACTGCAACGATACAGCTGCTTGCATACATTTGTTTCAAATCACTATTTTCAGCGCAACTCCACTTTCACTGAGACATTAGGAGACAGTGATTTTAAGCAACCAGCCCACTGTGAGCCCAGAGTGGATTTAGTGCTGAGAGTGACAGAGGTGTGCAATGTTGGCAGTTAACAATTTTCCCCAAGTCCCTTTCCTTAGGGTCAGAATATATCGAGATTTTATGAAGCAAATTTGCACACACGTGCAAAGAGAAGTCACTGCAACTGTCATTGTCAAATAAGCAAAAGAGTAGTGTATATCTTACAAAGATCATTTAACACAGTGAGGTAGCTTCTATGTTTAAATAATCACAGGTTATGACTCGACCAGATCTTTTTAATATGAATGATTTTCAAATGTTCGAGCTCAATGATTTATATGTACTTCTGAAGTCAGCACTGTTGGAATGTTTCATGTTTAAAAGAAAGAAAGAAAGAACTTAGCATGCATTTAGTGCCTTTTGTGACCGCAGGGTATTCTGAAGAGCTTTGCATCCAGTGAAGCATTTTGAAGAGCTGAAGTCGTTGCAGTGTAGGAAATTCAGCAGCCGGTTTACACACAGCAAGATCCCACAAACAGTTCGATGACACAGGAGTAGACCATTCAGCCCATCGAGCCTTCTTCACCCTTCAATATGATCCGTTTGTGTTTTGAATTCTACACTCACAGCTGCCCCCTTCCCGTTAACCTTAGATTGCTGCTAAGCAGGAGAGTAAATATACCCCTGCCTTCAAAATTTTTTAATGTCCCTGCCTTCTGAGGCAAGAAGTTCCAAAGTCTCACAATTCTCTGGAGGGGGAAAAGCATTTTCTCCTCCCATCTGCCCCAAAAGTGTGACTCTTAATTTTTAAAGTGTTTTCCCCTCCCTGGTTCAGAACAAACCAGCAAGAGGTAACATCCTTTCCACATTTGCCTCGTCAGGCTGTTCGGGATCTCGTATATTTCAATCAAGTCGATTTAAATTGTGTTGGTTCAGGAATGAATACCAGCTGGAATCCTGGGGAGTATTCTCCTGTTTTTTGAAAGAATGCCATAAGAATTTTTTTTTAAGAACCGCAGAGAGGGCAGGTGAGACTAAGGTTTAACATCTCACCCAACCAATGGCACTTTTGATAGTGCAGCATTCCTTCATTGGAATGTTAACCTAGATCTTTCTCAGATAACTCATCATTAGGTTACCATGTAGCACTTTACTGGATATTAACCTGCTATTGCCGTGAATTCCCATTCTCCCACCATTTTCAATTTTGTCACCCCCTACCCTGGGGTTCGTACAGCATTTCATACCCACCTACAAATATCAATGTGCCAAAGGCCTTCACAGCCAATTGATTACTTAGGTAATGCAGTCACTTGTTGTAAGCAAGCCTGTTTCTCTGGAGCAAGATCCTGCAAGCTGTAATGAGGTAAGTTTCCAGCTGACTGATATTTGGGGATGTTCGGTGAGGGAGAAACTTTGACCCATTTAACCATTAGCATGAGATCTTTCATGGGCTCCTGAAGAAGTGGGCTGGACCATGATGTGACATCCCATCCAGAAGCTGGCCCTTCTGATAATGCATCCATCACTGTCCCATCAAGTGACAAACCGGATGATGGGCGTGTAAGAAATTAATGCCAGTAAGAAAAGCGTGTTGGGTGAATTGTAAAAAGGGCTTCCAGTTTGCTGCTGCCCATTTCAGTGCTATTGGTGCAGACCAATTCCTCGTGTTGAACGCTGATGACTCCACTGTTCGCCTCGAGCCACCCAACTGAGTTGAGAGGGCCACCGCGGAGCTAAGCCGAGACTTGTGTCACTCAGTTGTCTGATGTTGGGGCAGGCAACCAGCTCCTTTCCCAGTGCAGTTCTGTGACTGAGTACTGGCAGACAGAGCAGAGCTAACTGTTTTCAATCACCCTCCCCTACAATGGGAGTGGTAGTTTGCATTTCAGTCTTCTACTGATTGCTTTGCCAAGATTGGGAATTGGCAGCAAGGCAACTGGTGACTGCAGGCCGACAGCTTATCACTCCAGGCTATGGTATATTATGTGAATTGTCTATCCCAACAGTGGTCCTTTGAGTTGTAGCTCTTTGTTTTATATCGAATTAACTGCTAAAGGGATATCAAATCATGGATGAAGGGGATTAACCTCGACATAAAGCTCTCTTACTCATTTTTTTTTGTAGTTTTGAATGATAACTGCTGAAGTTGGACCAAACAACATTGGCCAGTTTTAATAAAAGAAAATACAGTGAGAAGGAACAAAATTAAAACCACATTCAAATTTGGGCCCTGCTCCAACTTAAATATAATCTTAACCCCCCTCTCCCTGCTGACAATTCTGGAGCTTGTTTTGATGTGTAGTGATGAGGCACAGTTGGGATTTGACATCAGAACCTCACAGTGAATGATGTACATATTCTGTAAGTTGACTTTTGACACGAGGTTAGAACTTAACACCGGGCCCTCCTGAAGAAACCACTGCTGTTCAAAATGCTTGTAGACTACGTGGGATTTGGGGAATGTCCTTCATATAAAATAACAGCATGTTGACCCCCTCTCCCACCTTTGCCTTCTCATCTGCTACCCGGGATTGTCCTGTACAATCTGACCTTTTGACCCAATTTGGTCACTTGCTCGACTTGTATTCTGCACCATCGCTTTGGGCCAGTGGATAATCCTCTTGCATCCTAGAGCTCCTGAGCACCAATCTTTTGAAGCTCAACTGTGCTGTCTATACCTTGCTGCTGTCTAAGATTTAACTTCAGTGTACGGGGTTGTTCTTGAATCTGTTCGAAACGGATTGATCCAACACTCTGAATGCCCAAGAATCTCACTTAGGTTGTGCTTTTCCATAAACAGAGCAGTGAGCCAGACTCCTCCCAAATGCTCAATTCTGATAGTAGCCTTGAAAATGGGCCAGGTAACATACGGGAGGCGATAGGGTTGGTGGTATTATCGCTGGACTGTTAATCCAGAGACCGAGATAATATTCTGGGTACTAGGAGGGGGTGGTGGCAAGCTGCCTGGTCTGTGGTAGCCCAGTGCTGGGGTCATAGACACAAAACAGTCAGCAATCAACACAATGAGAAATATCTTTGCCCGGAGAGTGCTGAGAAATGGTGGCCTGCACAATCCTATAGAGAGGTAGAAGAGAGTAGGATGGATGAATTTAAAGGTTGGGTGGGAAGCGGTGATGGAGAAAAGTAAACGCACGAGGAGGAATGGAGTCCTCACTCCAGGCATTGCCAAGAGTCCAGACTCTGCCTGACCACCACCAGAACTCCTGGTTCAAGTTGCTGACCCTGTAGTCACTGCCCCGCCAATGCCGCTCCGGCCTCAAAGGTGAAGAACAGAGAAAAGACACAATGTACATAGAGAAACCGATGCCACCAGCCTGGAGCGCACAGGCTACAGTGAGCCTGACCTCTCCCTCCCTCATTGACTTCCTGGAAGAAAGCAAATACCAGCTGTCCTTGCCCATCCTGATCTCCGTGTCCTATTCTGTGTTCGACTCTTAACCAGTTGCTTGGGCCAGCTAGCAATGGACTGCAGTTGCTGGCCTTGCTGGCAGCGCTACATCCTATAAAAGTTTTTTTTAAAACCAAGGAAAATTTATGACATTCAAGTCTATTTGCTAAATAGACAATTAGTACGAAGCCCTCAGGCCCCTGGGTAGTTTAACATGGTGGCTGTGTGGACACTGAATCAGTGTGCAAGCTCAAACGAAATGCGGAGGCCTCCTGTGCCTTTGGACACACATTGCTGCCAGTCTCCTGCTGTTGTGCCAGTCTGGCAAGATGACCCCAATCAAGAATGTCAGGTCATTTGTTCGCACCCAGTGACATAGGTGTTAAGGACATGGCAGAACACGTGCTAAATCATTCTGTTTTACAATATGTTTAAGAGCAAGGGATGAACTATCTTTGAACATTTGAATGATCTAAAAGTGACAATGAGACTTCTCTGGAACAGAGAAGAGTGGATATTGAAGGTTAGTCAGTAATCTAACCAGCATTTTCGATCACACACTATTGGACAAATGTTCACATGTCTTATAATAGTCAGCGGAGGTTCTGAGATTTGAATTTTGCTATCTGGTTGAAAAAGTCAGAAAATGTTAGGAGAACATAAAAGCCACGTGTCATAAAACCATTGAATGGTAGTACGCAGGAAGAGGTCATTGAGCCCTTCAAATCCATGTTTGATCTTTAGAAGAGCAATCTCGTTGCCTGCGTTTTCCCCATATCCTTGCAATTGCTTCTCCTTTTAAGTATTTATCCAAATCTTCTATGAACCCTACTTTTGAAGCTTTCTCAGAGAGTGCATTTCAAATTTTAACACGGTGCTTTCCAAACTTGCTCCCACTTGAATCCTATTTTGCAACTTAGAAAGTGTTTTCGCCCCTCAGTGAGAGATGTGAGATGGAGGTTGGGGGTGGTCAGTGAATGCAGGGGTCTCTTAAAGAGGAAGCCCAACTGTTAGAATTTGGTTGGAGCTCCATGATACCAATTGCTTCCTCAGAGCTCATGACCCTAAAAGTTCATGACAATACCACTGGTACTTGAAAGACCAGTCAGACTGGAAGAACGCAGATAGACTTCAAAAGTTAGATTCTCTTTGAGCTGTTTTCTTTTTCAATTGAAACATTGAGTTGGCGGTCAAACTTGGAACACAGTAATGTTGGGAAACATCTAGGAACATCAGGTAAATTAAACTGATGCAATCAGATGGTGTCCAAACTTGGACTTTCGAAATCTGCAGCTTGCAGGAAGACAGACTGACCAAGGAAGGCAAGGAGTTCCATAGTTTTGAGTGTCCCAGGAACAAGTGAGATGTGAATGTACTGGGACCAACTTCAATTTAGTGAGAACACAGAGTATCATTGTTACAGCTCAGTGGAAAGAAAAGATCAATGTACAGGGGAGAATTGATAGTCTTGGCATGAAAGAAAGTCCTTCTTTATATTGCATCTTTCACTAAGTCAATGTCCCTGGGCTAGAAAACCAATGAAATACTTTGGAAGGATAGATGCTACTGTTTTAAAAAAAAAATGGGCAATGGAAAGTGAGAGAAAGCACAAAATTGGAACTGAAAGGCAAAGGCGTTCGTTGATTTATTTCTTGTACTATGTCCAAGTTTCTGAAAGAATAATTGGATGAGTTTCCTTGAGATTAGATATTAATATTTGGTCTTGGATGAATATGGTTTTTATAGGCTAAACAGTTGTTGGGGAGAAAAGCAGTGAGATACGTGGAGACAGCTATTGGAAATTGTATTTGAGAATGAAGATGGACTTAGGACTTCCTTGCCCAAATGACAATTTTAGACACATTCAATTGGACCTCCCAGTCAAGAAATACACAATTCACTGAATGATCAGTTGCAATATTGCCTCTGGCTTCGATGTTGGGTGAGGGAGGACTAAGGTCAGCAGGGTACCTACCAATAGTTATCCATTCATCTCTGCTGGGAGTTGCATGCCTATCAAGGACAGGATAGAAATGAGATAATAGGAACTGCAGATGCTGGAGAATCTGAGATAACAAGG
>NC_063349.1:8736414-8789634 GCF_021869965.1 Rhincodon typus
CAGGATAGAAATGATCTTATTTTTTAATGTAGGTTTTCTCATACAGGCTAGCAATTATGTCAGGGTGAAGGGGCAATGGAAGATCAGCAGCAACTTCAGGAAGTGTATTCCAGCAAGAATGGTCATCATGAGGATGGAGATAAATGTGTGCACATTTGAAAATTGAACAAGTTACCGTGAGAGGTTGTTTTCCCAGCATTTTGCAAGTAAATCCAGAATATGTTTTCTCTGAACTTTGTTTCTGTGGTACACTGGATATTACTGCTTTTAACCTTAAATGGTTAACTAATGGAAGCAAGCTCTGATTCTTTCAGTCCATCTGAACACGGAGTAGTGTGTACTCAACAAAATGGTTAGTGCTGCATGCAAACTACATTACTATTTGGTAATAAAAGACTGTGATGCCTAATATTGGGGATCCAGAGAGTCATGCAAATCAAGGTGTGTACTCAACACATTGTGTAATCAAGAATTTACCTCCTTTCGTGACCTTGCACTGTGATCCAAATACTAGAGTGCTGTTTTCTCAGTTCAGTGTGTCCTCTCAATGATTTGAAAGATTGGCAATTGATGGTCACTCATGGGAATGTAGGACCTCCAAGAATGAAAGTGACTTTCTCCTGTCTCTCAAACTCTGTCTTTTGTTGTCGAAGAGAAAGTTGTAATCTTTGATCATAAGGGCTTTTTTGAACTTGGTGGGTCATTTCTGAAGTCAGAAGATGGTGCTATTTGTATAACACAGAATATGTGAATGGTTATAGCTTAGAATTCTCCGAGCATTGTAGAAGAATTGCAGAAAGTGTACTTCAGTGCAATAACTTCACTTGAAAATTGTTTTAGACTCGGCTTCGACAGGCGTCCCAACGAACCAGTGATCATAATATAGACAAGCAGAAGGGGGAGGTTTGTGAAGAGTTGATTGTCCAATCGCACTGTCCTGTGTTTGCTGCTAGGTTCATATTGACTGACTATCAGCAGCAAGTGTGGGAGAGAACCACTTCGTGGTTGGAAAATGTAACTGAGGCCTGACTCCAGAGGAGCAGTGGTCCGTCTGTGGGAGAAGATGCAGGGTTTGAGGGAAGGGGAGATTCCACCTGTTTCTGGGAGGGTTTTGGTGAGAGACTCCTTGCTGTTAGGCGAGTGAGTGAGGAGAAGACAAGGCTTTCGCCCTCCCAGGCACATGCTGGCACTGAAAAGGCTGCAGTCAGGACGATAGAGCAGAGCTCCCAGGGGTTGTAAGTGAGAAAAGATAGTGTGACGGTGTGTTTCTGAACTCCAAAACTAAGAATGAGCTGAACACAGGCACTCTGCCACTCTCCACAAACCTATTCGAGTGCCTGGCTGGAAATCCCAAGCTGGAAGGCAACCTGTCGCCATTCCCTGTTCTTGAATTTTGCCAAAGCCAAGTGCAGAGGTGGCCGCAAAAGGTAATTCCTTAGTTTGGCCATGGTCCTCTTCCCCTTCAATGGGGTGGGGCACGATGGCTCAGTGGTTAGCATTGCTGCCTCACAGCACCAGGGACCTGTGTTCTATTCCACCCTCAGATGACAGTCTGTGTGAAGTTTCCATATTCTCCCCATGTCTTCATGGGTTTGCTCCAGTTTCCTCCCACAGTCCAAAGATGTGCAGGTTGGGGTGGATTGGCCATGCTAAATTGAGCCATAGTGTGCAGGCTGGGTGGGTGAGCCATGGGAATTGCAGGGGTTACAGGGATAGAGTAGGGGGGTGTGTCTGGGTGGGTTGCTATTTGGAGGGCTGCTGCTAACTCAATGGGCCAAATGGGATTGTCGGGATTCTGTGATTTTATGCGGTCAGAACTTGGGGCCTCAACCGCCTCACTATAGTTCTGCTTCTTAAGTGAAAACACATAAAAGGTTTTATTTGTTAGATCCGCTTGGCACCTTTTTAAATTATCATGTTTATTACAGTTTTTTTAAATTATTAATTTATCTGCTTTGATTTTTGTTGTTCATTCTTTATACCACAACTTTTATTGTGAAATTCATGTTAAATAGCATGCCCACTCTTACCTTTCCAAACATTGAATTGCCTCTTGAATGAGAATAAAATTGAGTTATGGCCCCCCAGTGTGAAATGGTTGGATGACAATGAATTACACATTCTTGAAACACTATGTCGGCCTTTCCAAATCTGAAACAGATACTTGTTCTTTATCCCAGTTTTTGGCCTGACCTTTTTCATGTGCGTAATCCGCATTTTATATATAACTGAGTGTGCAGCTATATTTATATATGAAAATATTTTCAAAATAAACTCCGGGAATCAGCTTGGTGTGCTTGGTCGTGTATTTCTCTGTAACCTGAGTAGTGCACTGTCCAGGTGGCTCGTTGAATTTTGGGATTATGTCCCTCAAGGGACTCTGTCAACTGAGAAGCATCTTACCCCTAAGGGACAGAGGAACTCAGCTGTGCAGTGCTCAGGCTGCATTATAAACGATTGAGACTCTATGGTTATTGTCACAAAATGCCCTGTGGGAGGCTTCGTGGACACAGAAGTACATGACCCAGGGAATTGCACGAAGCCTGTTTTGCCTGGAGGGCTGACAGAGGGGATATTCAGCAGGGAGCGTGAACATTGAACCAAACTGAAGCCACCAATCAGGGAAACTTTCACATCTGAAAATTTCACGTTTGACCTGACTTCAGACAGCCATAAGCAAGGAAGGGGTTTTGCAATACATTGTTATACAGAGACTGATTTGGACATGGAATGACTGACCAGCTGGTCAAGGCAGAACCCCGAATAGTTTTGATCAAGAAATTTGGATTTAAAATAGAAAACTAGACATGTCTGGGGCAGTGACAGGGGGTGCTTGTTTGGAGAATTGGCTCAAGTACATCAGGCTGAATCATGTCTTTTGCATCTGCAGCCCTGCTTTCAATAACACTCTGAAATATCTCACTGTGCCCAGTCCCATGTTCTACTCTCTACCTTTCCCTGCAGTGACTGTGGCAGAAGAAAACTGTTCCTTTGAGGTTTAATATTGTGGAAATTTTCTGATTTCATGGACGTACTTATTTCTTACGGAGGATATCAGCCAGGTCAGTCTCCTGTGCCAGGCTCATCTTTAACCAGGGTATCACTGTGAAGCCAGTTTGTGTTGTTGCCAGCCATTTAAAATGGCACTTCCAGTACGTGTATCATTGGCTATCGACATTGTTGGGACCCCTGTCCAAAGGTAGAGCACTAAATGCAGGGAACTGAGGCCAATTGTAGGGTCTTCTCTTTTGCGTTCGGTGACAACAGACAATGCAACATGAACAAGCACAATCCATTCCCAGCCCCTGCCACCTGACCCTCCCGACCTCTGTAACCCATATCTAGTTTATTCGCACATCCTCAGTTTTCTTCACCGTTATTGGTCGTGCTGAGGCCTGAATCTCTGAAACTGCTGTCTTAATAGCTCCTTTATAGGACATGGCATCAAAGTTTGTCTGAAAATGTAACCTTCAAATGCACTAAATAAATACAATGTGTTACTCTGTAAAACTTGCTTCTTCCTTTCAGGCCGTGAGCCTCATTCTTAATAAGTAGTGGAAGGCAAGGAATTTTTTAACACACCTCAGTCCGTGATTGGCAAACATCGGCCTGATATCGATTAAAAGTGTCCATAGTACAGCAAAGGAGAATCTTAGTTTGTAAACTGCTATGCTGAATTATACTGTCTAAAGTTGCCTATAAATGACTAACAATGATCCATCCTGCATTTGTCTCTCACTCTCTCTTCACAGCTATTTTTTTTTAAACAAAATGCCATCAGTCTCAAGTTGTGCTGATCAGTGCACAATTTCAGGACTGCAAGATCAAAACAGATTTTGAGTGACAGTTCTTTTCCTTCGCCTTTATTCCATTCATCTTGTGAAGAGTGATTAACCTCCAGTAGGCTGAGACATTCAGACGTCAGGACTTTGCTGTATCAAACTCTTCAAATGCCTTGTTCAGAGAGTCCAGGCAGTGGAAATTGACTGTGAATGGCATCGCAGCCCACACCCTCGCCTTATGTCCACACTCGTGTGTTTCAACAGAAATGAACAAAACTGTAGGTATTAGAATTCCTACAGTGTAGAAGCAGGCCATTTGGCCCATACTGACCCTCTGAAAAGCAGCCTACCCAGACCCATCCCTTATGCTGTATTTCTCATCAATAATCCACCCAGCCTGCATGTCCCTGGACACTTTCCCATGGCCAATCTACCTAACCTGCACATCTTTGGACTGTGGGAGCAAACCAGAGCACCTGGAGGAAACCCACGCAGACAGTGGGCGAATGTGCAAACTCCACATAGTCGCCCAATGCTGGAATTGAACCCAGGTCCCTGGCACCGTGAGGTAGCAATGCTAACCACTGTGCCACCGGCTAGATGTCTTAGAACCACGACAGATGGGAAACCTTCAACACAGATGGAGCTGAGTTCAGAGACTTGCTGGTTTGTGTGGTTCTGTCCTGTGTGACTCACTGTCGTTAGCTATTCAACTTTCCAAAAGATCTGACGTGAGATGTACCACTGATTTGTTTGTGTTTGTGTATTACAGGAATTCAAGTTGTATTAATTACATTCTTGATGCAGATTTTTTTTGCGTGTGCACATGTGTCCTCCAGCTGCAGCTTCATTGTGATGGCTTCAAAGTGCCAGGAGAGGGCAGACATTGCCTACAGGCAGAAGTGTTTGTGTCGATAAAATTGACCCAAATAAGCAGAAAGAGAGCAGTCTTTCCAGTTTTTTTTCTTCTTGTTTCAGAATCAAATGTTTTCAGCTTGTTAGAGAAAAATCTGTCAACTGGATCTAGGCTTCTGAGGAAAAATACTTTAACCTCCACCAGAGTGTGTGCAAAATGATCAGAGGTATAGATAGAGTAGACAGCCAGAGACTTTTTCCGAGGATGGAGATAGCTTTTACGAGGGGACATAGTTTTCAAGTGAAAGGAGTTAGATATCGGGGAGACGTCAGAGGAAGGTTCTTTACTCATAGAGTGGTAGGGGAGTGGAATGCATTGCCGGAGATGGTAGTGGAGTCGGCCTCATTTGGGGCATTTAAGCGGCTATTAGATAAGCATATGGATGATAGTATAAGGTAGCGGTGGAAGTTAGATAGACCTTTAGGTTTAAGGTAAAAGTTCAGCACAACATCGTGGGCCGAAGGGCCTGTACTGTTCTATGTTCTATTGTTCTATGTTCTAATAATGTGTTTCACGAGTTTCACAGGAAGTTCCAGCTCCCCCCTCTCCCACCATCTAAAGTCGCAGGGACGCTTGTCCAGTGAGGAATTGTGGTGAGGTTTTGAACCTTACCTGTGTTCCCTGGTTCTGAGAGGATAGGGAGGGTGGATAGGAAGAAGAGCATCCCAGGTTAGGAAGTGTTGATTGTCGACCTTAACCAGCGACCAGTGGCTGGAATTGTACAGAAGAGAGCGTGGGCGTCCAGTATGGCTGGGATGTTCTTTGTGGGTAAGATTCAGAGCAGAAACTGTCTTCCCTCGGGGATAAAAGGTCATAACGTGAGGAGGGACAGGGAAGAGGAGAAGGATCAATTGAAACTCTGCAAAGACCATGTCAGTCTGCTCATTCCCAACTCATGGTGCAGGGTTTTGTTTGGTCTTTATGACCAAAGTTTCTGGAGACTCTTTTGAGATATTCCATACTTGTCCAACAGAATGTTTTAGTGGCAGCTGGAAGTGATCAGCTATGCTCATGGCCACTGCTGCGGTTGACAATTTTTCTAAAACTCAGCGGCAGGTTCAATCTCTTCAAGAGGAGCAGGAATTAGAAGTTCTCTAGTTCGTATCATGCCCCGCCGTTAGGTTTTAGGATGGAATTCAAATAGGTTGGCGATTGACTGCAGAGATACTCCCCCTCTGGTTTGATGGACATTGCTATAGTCTTGCAGAGTCAGGCTGTTGAATGGTCGATTCGGCCTACCTCGCAGTGACAGTGGGTCATCATGAAAGGTTCTGCAAAACATACATCTTGAATGACCAGGAGTAACGATCGTATTTTACGATAAGCAGTCAATACACCAGATAATGTTTAACCAAGAGAATACAAGAATATGAAGGAGCCATTCAGGTTCCTTCTGTCTTCTGACACACACAGAAAACAGTGCAAGAGCTGCTGATCTCTCTTCCCCTCTGCCTTAGCATTTGTAATTCCAGAGGGGCACTCCCTAAGCACGTATTCTGCCCCATCTTCTGGTTGTAAAAGACCATTTGAAATCCATTTAAATGCCTGGAAATGGACCACATTTGGCCTGACACAAAATGAAGGCTCCGTATTGAATGTCTGAGTCCTGATTGGACTGGTGCTTACCCCGTGCCCTATGGCGTCTCCGTGGCCATGTGACACTTGACTAGTCTCAAGTGGCCACTCTTGCATTCGTCCTGTATTTGTCAGTGGGAGCTCCTTTGGTGTTGAGTGCTGCACCGCGCGAAAAGAAAGCGTGTGCAATCTATTGTTGACGCGATGTAATAGAATAATTTTGGTAGCAATAATATGAAGGTGGCATCATTGGCATCCTCATCGAATAATGAACATGGCGGGTAAAGAATGCTTTAAAGCCATGCTTTATTATAAAAAAAGGCACAGGAGAGACTTACACTCGCTCTTGTTCCTAACCTTATGTAAGGGAAACCTGCACCCCCCCACCCCATTGCCTCCTTTGTGCTGGCTGAGCTCCTCCTTGGCCACCCAGTGATAGGCTCCTGATCACTCGTGCGAGTGCCACAGCTCGACTGATGAAATGCTTTTTAATGCGTGGTGGGCTCGGCTGGCCGGTTCTAGCTCCATGGCCCTGAGCCAGGGTTCTGTTCGTGCGCAACGTCTTTCAGCAGAAAATTTGTCCCTGTCACTCAGCTCGCTGTGAGATTAATGAGGCCCCTCTCAGCAGAGTGATGGCTGAAAGCCTTCTTTACAGGCGGTGCCAGTCACTATTTTACCAGGACGTCTCCCTCGCCTGGCGCAGTGTTGACGCGTTGCCTGGCACCGTTTGGCATCAATATAAATACCCTTTGCCTGTGGGGCTCAAGACTGACCCGATACGTTTAGTCACAGGCCTCCAGGGATTGTTGCACTTGGTTAGGAGCAAGAGTAAGAGCTGATCAGAGGAGAAGAAATAGTAAAAATCCACGTTGAAAATGAGAATTGCAAATTAATTTGTTTTCACGAGTACCAGGCCATGGTTTGTTTCCATAGTGATGACTGCAAGGTCAAGCATAGAAATCACCTCAGCAGTGCGCCATTGGAATTAACATCAGTAACCCTGTGTCACGACTGAAATTCATAAAAGTTAATAAAGCGATTTGTATTTTCAACTTGGGAGACTTCAAAGTGCTTTTTTCTTTAAAAACTATCGGGTTGTGTCACAGGGACAGGGAGGTTCCTGGGTGCACAACTTCAAAGGAAGCAGAGGAGACTTCCCTTACGCTTCAGTACTCTTGTTCCTTTTTGCTGTTTGGCTGTCTCTTGGAATGCAGACGAAGGGTCAGGAATCCTTCTGAACCCTGGCCCTCTTAATTGTCGAATTCTGGCATCATCTTCACAAAAATCCACTTGCCTCGCTCTTGCACTCTGGCTGGATGTTCTGTGACCAGCCGGTGATCTGACATCGAGCAGTTTGCAGGGAAACCAGCCATCCCTCTGTCTCAGTCCCCAAACCCCCCCCCCCCCCGCAAGAATCTGCATAACATTTCACTCCTCTAGCCCCCTGCTCGTTCACTGTTCCCTATCCTGTGTCGTTGTCAGCTGAAGAACATAAAGGCTGGAGAATCACTATCACCATTAATAATTGTCTATGGAAATTGAACAATGGTAGAGCTTAATGCACAAGGAGGAAGCTATTCATCCTATTGTCTGGCTCAGTGCACGAAATGCTTGCCACATGTCAGACTACAGGTTCAGGCCAACTCCAGGGATTTGACAACACAATTTGGGGGGAGGCTTCCTTGGCAGTGTTGAGGGGATGCGCCACTGTCTGATGCATCGACTTTCAGATGAAAGTTGAACCCGTGCTGCATTTGCCCCTTGAGTAAGTGTATACCATCCCGAGGAACTGTTTGGAAGCAAGGGGAGAATGCTGTGGAATTAGGGCAAACAGTTATCCTTCAAATCAAAGCCTTAGCTGTCTGTATTTATTTACTTGCTGGTTCCATTCTGATCTTGCTAATCATAACCAGAGAATCACTTGCAGTGGCTTCTCTTCCTGACACCCCAGGGATCCATGCTTGCTGTCCCCCTGTCCTGATTCTCATCTACATACTGTCCCTAGGCCACATTGCATTTGTATATACCCTGAAGACACCCAACCCTTCCTTACCTTCCAGTCTCTTACTGTTGCAAAATTATCAGACTCCCTATCTGACAATCAGTGTGCAGTGAGTGGAAATGTCCATCCATTAGTTATCGGGAAGAGCAAAGCCATGGCTTGTGGTCCCTGCCACCAACTCCATTCCCCAGCTACCAACTCCCTCCGTCTCCATGACTGGGATCAAGGCAGTCTGTTTGCCTGTTTCGGTGTTATCGTAGAATTCCTACAGTGTAGGAAGAGGCTGCTCGGCCCATTGAGTCTGCTCCAACCCTCTGAAGGGCATCCCAAACCCCCTCAAATTTTATAGGTTTCTAAGAGATTCCTCCTCAGTCTTCTAAATTCCAGTGAAAGTAGTCCTAACCGATCCAGTCTCTCTTCATACGTCAGCCCTGCCATCCAAGGAATCAGTCTGGTCAACCTTCATTGCACTGCCTCCATAGACAGAGCATCTTTGCTCAGATAAGGAGACCAAAATTGCTCACTGCACTGCATGTGTGTTCGTACAAAGGCCGTGTACTGTAGCATGAAGACATCCTCACTCCTGTACTTGAATCCTCTCAGTATGAAGGCCAACATACAAATTTTGCTTCACCACCCTGCTGTACCTGTATGCTTGCTTTCAGTGACTGGTGTACCAGATCTCATTACACCTCCACCTTTCCCAATCTATTGTAGAGCCATAGGGTCATTCAACACGGAAACAGACCCTTTGCTCCAACCAGTCCATGCCGAACAGAATCCCAAATTGAACTAGCCTCATTTGCCTGCTCCTGGCCCATATCCCTCCAAACATTTCCCATTCAAGTCCTTATCCCAATGTGTTCTAAACGTTGTAATTATGCCCCACTTTCTCACAAAGTTCATTCTACATGTGAACCACTGTCTACGTATAAAAAAGAAAATTGCCCCTCGTGTCTTTTTTAAATCTCTCCCTTCTCACCTTTAACCGTGTGCCCACTAGTCTTGAAATCCCCCCTCCTAGGGAAAAGAAACCTACAATTAACTCTGTCTATACCCCTTATCAACTTCTATGAGGTCACCCCTCAACCTCCAACACGAAAGTGGAAGAAGTCCCAATCTACCCAGCCCTTCTTTATAATTTAAACCTTCCATATTAATAATCTGCCTCCCTATTTTTGTTACCAAATTGGATAACCTCACATCTGTCCACACTATACTTCGTCTGCCACGCATTGGACCACTCACCCAACTTGTCCAAATCACACTGAAGCATCTCTGCATCCTCCTCGCAGTTCACCCTCCACTCACTTGTCAGTGCTGTTTGGGGGAGCATTTGTAGCTGTAGATTGGCTGCTGTGCTGCTTATATTAAAGCAGTGACAACCCTTCAAAAGCACTTGATTGATTGTAAAGCACATTGATAGTTCCTGTTGTGGTGGAAGATGCTATATAAATGCCAAAGTTTATTTTCTTTCTCTTTGTAACTGAAAGTGTCTGCTGTGACACGCGCAATAACTCATTAATGCCAGACCTCCCCCTGCTCCTGAAACCGTCAACACTCCCTGCAGTGACCAGCTTCGTTTGTGACCGTTGTTAGTCACCTTCCTGAAGGACTGAGAAAAGTAACTGAATCTTGCAGCAAATTAAAAGTTCCAGTCAGCTGGATTTTTTAGTTTTAAATATTTCAAGGAAGTTTGGGGAAAGATTCCACTCTTGATGTCTGGTCTGCAGTCATAGGGTTTGTTTATCAGCCAGAGCAGGCCAAAATTCTCACCACCCAGGAAGATTTCTTTGCTTTTGCGGCTGTATACAGCTGCAAACATGGAGCATCCTTGGAGTGGGGTGGGGAGAAAAAAATCTGATCACAGCTTATCCAGACACTTCAAAGATGCCAGAATGGGATAACACTCCCTGATTTTGTGAACATTTGGTTGGAGACCATGCTAAATTGGTCAGTGAAGTGGATTACTTGACTGGAGGTGTCTGACACTCAAATCTGACACAGCCAAGTTCTGACACGAGGTCAAGCTTCTTTGGTGTCATACTTGGGTGACATGTAACCATTCCCTTATAAGAGAATCCCCATTTTCCAGTCTATCTGTGGATGGAAGTGTATATTTTTGGCTATTGTGCAAGCTAGAGGCCATGACTTGTGATTCATTGTCAGGATGTGATGTCATTGTGTTGTGAATATCTTCTTCATGTTACTATGTTCGAAGTAATGTTTAGTCCTGTTATGCAGGTACGGTAACATTTCAGCTATTGCCAGAACAGCTAAAGAAACTGCAGTTCATAAAGTTACCCATTTGATTGCTTATTGGAGTCAGCTACGAGACAGTAAAGTGGGCTTACGAAGCTGGAGAAATTGTAACTGACGAATAGCTAACTTAAAAGCTACTTAGAGGATAGCCGCTTGTAGGTTACACCATGGTGGAGATGGGTGGAAAGCACTTTTGTTTGCAGTTTGGACCACATGTGGTTTTCTGTTCAGAGATATTAGCCAAGATGAATGACGATTAGTCAGACCTGCGTTGTAAGCAGATTAAAACATTAACTTCATCATTGACTGCATGGAAGGCGGTTGAGGTTTAGTCTCCAGTTTGAACAGAAGCTGGAAGATTGTCGCATTTGAAGGTAGTTTAAGAACTGACATACTGTCTCATTGCAAAAGCAAGCAACAAGCAGTCATGTTTTGAAGTCTTGGAAAAGTAACCAGAGCCAGAGGTTGAGGCATTGACCGTCAAGAGAGGGCACTTCTGAGGATAGCAAGGGCTGAAGTGAATTCTCCAAAGCGATGTGGCATCCTTTGAGATGGCCATATAAAAGGAACTAACTGTCAGATTCATAAGAAAATTCTTGGAAGACGTAGGAAGTGAACCAGACTGGGTAATCAACATCATGAAAATCCATGTTGTCAAGTTAATAGTGGCAGTTTTCTTTCATTGTTCTTTGTATTAAAAAAGTGTTTATTTTTGTTTTCTTCTAAAAAAAAAGACAAGATCATATTGTATTGATTAAAATGTGGTATCCGGATTTAATGGCAATGGTCCTTAACAGAATTGTGACCACTGGTCAGTCTGGCATTTCTCGACCAATCCAAGTGCCTTGCAGAAGGCCACCTTAAACAATATGACCTCTGCCAGAGAGCTCTGCGACTTACCCCTTGACCCTTGACCCTGCATCTCCTTCTGCCCATTTAGGTGGTGACACACACTGGCGAGAACTGTAATGTGCTCAAATTTAAACAGCAGCCTGCCACTTTTTGGCAGGCCTGGACAAATCTGTTCCTGTAAAGGCACTGACAAGGTTGCGGGAAGGGATGAATAAAGAACCCTGGAATTTCGAAGCCCAACTATTTAACATGAGCCTTATCTGCCTTCCAATTTCAAAACTAAGAAAGGATTCCATTTGAAAGATTATCTTAAATTTCTCTCTTCTAACCTCAGTTCATCTGCTGTAGAACAATAGGTCCCTGTTTCCTTTTTGATCTCTGGAATTTTAACTGGATTGATGATTGGTCTTTTTTTTATTGTCAATAATTATAAACCAATTGTTTTGAGTTTTCTTTAGATATCAGTCGATAAAAGAGGTAGTGTGTCTGTTAATCTCCCTATTGCAAACTCTACCATGCTGTTGCCACTAATACTGGAGACAAAACATTTACCAGCCTTAACGTGGCCTTCTTTTGTCAATCTGGTGTGATTGATCATAGCAATGAGTTATATATTCACACTAGATAGAAAGTTCTGCCAGAAGATGAAGTTTCACTTTGAGAATTAGTGCCTTGGCCACAGGTATGTATTACATCAGCCAAAAAAAAAGTAGGTTCTACTTTTGGGTTTCATGTCCATAAAGTTTTTCCAAAACTACACCAGCTACAACTTGCGTTTATGTAGCACCTTGAACACAAGAAAACAACTTAAGTAACAGGCAAACAAAAGTAGAAACTCCAACAGGCCTGGCAGCATCTGTGGAGAGAGAAACAGAGTTAATGTTTCGAGGCTCGGCCACTTTTGGAATACTGTGTTCAATTCTGGTCTCCCTGTTATAGGAAAGATGGTGTTGAGCTTGACAGGGTTCAGAAAAGATGTACAAGGATGTTGCCAGGGCTGAGGGCTTTGATTTATAGGGAGAGGCTGAATAGGCTGGGGCTATCTTCCCTGGAGCTTCGGAGGCTGAGGGGTGACGTTATAGAGGTTTATAAAATCATGAGGGGCATGGATAGGGTGAACAGTCAAGGTCTTTGCCCCAGTGTTGGGGAAGTTGAAAACTAAAGGGTGTAGGTTTAAGGTGGGAGGGGAAAGATCTAAAGGGACCTGAGGGTCAACTTTTTCACGCAGAGGGTGGTGCGTGTATGGAATGAGCTGCCGGAAGAAGTAGTGGAGGCTGGTCCAATTTCAACATTTAAAACGCATCTGGATGGGTGTGTGAATAGGAAGGGTTTAGAGGCAAATGAGCCCCTGTCAAATGGGAGATTGATTTAGGATATCTGGCTGGCATGGACCAAGGGGTCTGTCTCCATGCTGGACAACTCAGACTAATTCCAGCAACCCTTCTTCAGAACTGCAGTTCACATTTATGTTATGAAGCAAAGTTTTTGAAATAAAACTGCATAAAGCAATATTGGGGAAAGTGGAAGAAAAGTCGCCATAAGACATGGAGAAACATCCAGAAGGAGGAAAGAGGTGAAGAGATTTAGGGAAGCAATTCCAGAGCAAGGGAACTGAAGGCCCATAAAGCAGTTAAAGTTCGATGATGCTCAAGAAACTCGGGTTAGACGAGTGCAGATTTTTCAAAGGGCTGAGAGACTGGAGGAGATCACACAAATACGGGTGTGATGAGACCATAAATGAGGTCAAACAAGGAAGAGACTTTTAAAATAAAGGTTTAGCTTGATCACAAGGTCAGTGAGAAGGGGGAATGATAGGTGAACAGAACTCACACAATAAGGACCTGGGTTAGAGAGCTGAAGTTTAAAGGGGTTACAATGTGGGACGCTGGCCAGTGGCCAGGAGTCCTTTGGAACAGATTAAGGTGTAGATGAAGGTCTCAGCACCTGATGGACGGAGGCAGGGGCAGAATACAGACTTGATGAATATGCCTACATTTCCTTGAGTGGACCTGAAAGGTCTTCTGAGGGGAATAAAAAAAAATACACAGAGCTGCAGGGAAAGACCAGGTTGGACTGATTTTCCAAAGAGTCAGTACAGATATTGTCCCTTAAGACTTCCGGAGTCAGAAAAGCAGCATTTCGCAAGGATAACAATCCTGGAATACAGCAGATGATTCATTCTGTATACGAGAATGCATGAGCTCACAGAATTCGACACACAATGTTGAAATGGAGTGGGGCACTAGTCATGATCTGACCATGAGTCTAAGAAAGCATTTGTTCCTGTGGAGGATCTAACAGGAAGCTGAGAAGGATTGGGAAAGTCTAAGATTGGGAGACTGGATCGGAGAGTAGTGTGTGTAGGAATTTGGGCGTGGCGTGGAATGGCATATCCTTCTAGAAGATGTCACCAGATGGGAGATCCATTCAGAACACAGCTCTATGTATGTACAGTACCAGGACGGAACCACTAATTATATGTACTGCTACATTTATGCAACTTTCCAAATAACTGTAAGCCCTCATCTGCGATTAACAAGTTAGTTATAAAGTCATAGAGATGTACAGCATGGAAACAGGCCCTTCGTTCCGACTCGTCCATGCCGACCAGATGTCCTAGATAAATCTAGTCCCATTTGCCAGCATTTGGCCCATTTCCCTCTAAACTCTTTCTATTCATGTATCCATCCACATGCCAGTTAAAGTATTGTAATTCTAATTACCAGCTTCCTCCACTTCCTTGGGCAGCTCATTCCATGCACGCACCACCCTTTGCATGAAAAAGTTGCCCCTTCGATCCCTTTTAAACCTTTCTTTAAATATTGTACTCGGGTGCTGTGCTTTGGGCATGTTGAGGTCAATCCCTGCCTTCATGTTGAGGTAAGGATGTTTGTTATACAGGATGGAAGCCAGGCATGTTCTGAAGAAGGAGCTGCTCGAGCCTCCAGTGAGCATGTGCAGATGGTAATCTACGCTGCACACATCAGAGAAACTTAAACACACAACAAAGTTACTGCATTTCAATTTGGGATTCCAGATCACCTATCTCGTTGAGCAAAATGATGGCACGTGCATATGGTGGGATTAATTTTGTTCCCTCACTACATCCTGCTCAGAGTAGAAAAGAGCCACAACGGCTCTTGCACTTTCTGGGTGATGACAGCAGGAGGGAAAGACGGCTGCTGTATCTCTGTGGTGTTGGCTCTGTCTCCTGCTGATGAAACAATCCTTTTTTAGTTTATGTTCTTTCCTGTAAATGTTTGGCTTGAAGAGGCTGTTTCTACACGTGGGGAGACTGAGGCTCTCGTCTACTTACTTTCAACCAACCTGTTCAAACATGTAATGACACCAGTGGAGCTGGTAGTACCTGAAAGTGGGCCTTCTAGCCCAGTGGTAGGGATGCTACCGCCGTCTTATAGATTTTAGTAGATAGTTTTAATCAATCTGCTCAGATATGTTATGACACGTATCCCAATGAGATAGGCCTTGAACCCAGGGCTCCTAGCTCAAAGGTAGTGACACGACCACTGCACCACAAGGCCACTTCATACGTTTTCATAGTTTCTAATCCCCTGTTCAGAGACGCTATTGCATATCTACCAATGTGCCCAAGAGCACTTAAAACCAAATGTCCAGCCGAGTCATTCTGATCGGATCAAACAAAGGCGAGACAGAGTACAAAAAAAGAGATATGGTGTTGTTCATGGATTACAAGGTCACTGTGGCAGCTGGACTTCAAGACTGCTATAGTTGTCTGTTTTATCAAAAGCTGGTCATTTCCAGGAGGCTGACTTGGAACGAGCTGCTAAGTGTCTCCCACTTTAGGAAGTAGCTTAACTTCACTGATAAAGGGAGGATGTTACTAAACTGGAAGATTTGGAAGGATGTGACTGAGACTGGAAGGGTTGAGTTCGAAGGGGTGGCTGGATAGGCTGGGACCATTTTCCCAGGAGCGTCGGAGGCTGAAGGGTGACTTTATAGAGGTTAAGAAAATCATGAGGGGCATAGATAAAGTGAGTAGCCGAGGTATTTTCCCCCAGGATAGGGAATCCAAAACTAGAGGGCACATGTTTAAGGTGAGAGGGAAACGATTTAAAAGGGACTCAACAGGCCACTTGCTCATACAGAGGATGGTGCATACATGGAATGAGCTGCCAGAGGAAATGGTAGAGACTGGTACAATTACAACATTTAAAAGATATTTGGACAGGTACATGAATCAGAAATGTTTAGGGGGATGTGGACCAAACATGGCAAATGGGACTGGTTCAGTTTAGGAAACCTGGTTGTCATGGACTAGATGGACTGAAGAGCCTGTTTCCCTGCAGTGCGACTCAATGACTCTAACTGCTGCATCTAAACATTAATTCATTAATTCATTGTCGTATCAAGTGTCTGCTGTAACCGAGTGACCAACAGCAATATGGTGTCAGACTAATATTATCTCCTACGGCCTCACTGTTTTCATTCGAACTTTGAAAGAAAAATTCTCAGTGTGCAGACGTTAAGCAAAAGGTTGGCATATATTACCTTTGCAAAGGTGGTTCCTTGTAATCCTGGTAACAGGTGTACCCTTCAGAGGGCAGTTAAGAGACGGCTATATTTGTGTGTATCACATATGGTTGAGAGACCGGGTGTGGACAGCAAGAATCCTTCTCTGAAGCATGGCTCAAAAAGCAGTGTTTGAGCATCATTTTACAGAGATGGCTTAATAACTACGTAATACTCCCTGTCTACCCATGATTATTATTGTCAATTGGTCACACTATGTAATACTCTTAATCTGCAAATATTTTTTTCAAACAAAATTACCCTCCTCTTTGCTGAGCAGGATGAGCCTAGCTCGTGTCCAACACTGGCCTTTGGCAATTGAGAGCCTACTTGACAATCTCTGTGCTATTCTCAGTGCTCCCCACTGGGAGTTGAGGGATGTGTAGATTAGATGGGTTATAGGGGGATGGGTCTGGGTGGGATGCTCTGAGGGTCGGTGTGGACTCGTTGGACCAAAGGGCCTGTCTCCACACTGTAAGGATTCTAAAAGTCTAAGGCAGAAACAGTGTTTTAGCATAAAAATCCAGTACCTGCATTCCACATCATGCATTGTGTTGGTCAGTGCATGAGGGTGTGAGTGCTTTCTTGAGCTTTACTTTAATCTTCAGCCTTTTCCACCCACCCTGCTCCAAGACCAGCCACACCTTAGCGAAGCCAGGCTCCCATCATAGACAGTCTAGTGTACTCTGTCCAGTTGTTGTGGTCAAAGCCAGACTACTCCTACTACAACGTAGTTCCTGGTTCACAGTCCTGCTTTTAATGACTTGTTGGGTCAGGCACTGGAAACCTGTGTCTAATGAGAGCATAATTAAGTCAGGAAGATAATTGGTTTTGAAAACAGACAGTCACGACAATTGACTCCCACCTTCCTGAAGAGCTGAACTATCTCGAATGAGTCTGTTCTCCTATTTGAGTAAATCGGCTGCATTAAAACGATAGTGCAAAATCAATGAATCGGTTAAGAGCACGCAAATGGAGCAAAATCAATCCATCTACAATTAAGTCCTATGGGCTAGATGCTACCAATAAATTACTGGATTTATTGGATCGCAAATTGTGTTAACACCAGGTGGACAGTCATGTTGGCACCGTCTGTTGGAAGTTGTTGACTTCAGTGAGCAATCTTGCCACTTCCACATCCCTGTTTGCGGATGAATGCTGTGAAATTCCATCCCTTGGTGTGAAAGAAACTTTCAGTCAGCACCATGGTATTCTTAGGAAGAATATTGATAACCGGAAGACCACACCAATTGAGTGGAAGGATCCAATATACATGTGTCTGTCTTGTCACACTTGCTCAAGCCTTTCCCAGGGATTGGTCAGTTGAGTGCTAATTTGCAAAATACGTACATCAAAATCTTTTTAAGGATGCACAAGAACGATCAAGAAACATGAGGACTTTGGGATGGGGGCCCCAGTGAAAGAACCTTCAATAATATCGCTTTGAAGTTCCCTGAAATTGTAAACCTCCAGCCCAATTGAGGTACAATGGTACATTTTGTACAGTCTGTGTGTGTGTTCATTCTCACTGAGTGAAGTTTAAGGATGTGATACTTGGCTAAAGTTCCCACTCAATGGCAAGGACATTACTTGTTCCACGTTGCTATGGAGCTAGCTCAGGGCCAAGTGTGCACGTTGTACCAAAATAGCAAATATAGCTATATTACAAGATGGTCATTTAAAAAAAAGATGTTGCTCCACCCATTTAACTTTTAGTGAATGTGCACTTGAATTTGTGGTACGCTGTACAAAGTAAAACCTCATAAGGTGTTTTGTTGGTGTGCAGGCAAACAAAATTTGGCACTGAGTCAGAAAAAGAAGATATTAGGGCAGATACCCAGAGAGGTGTTGCTTCTAAGGAGAGGTTTAAGAAGTTGAGAGGGCACGGCACAGGAAGTTGAAAGGTGGCCAGCATTGGTGGGCTGAAGGAAAATAAATCAGCGCAGGAGGGTCACAATTTTTGAAGGACTTTGGGGCTGCAGGAGCTAACTTATTGGCCGCTCGGGAGGTGTGTATTCAACAAAGACCCAGCTGGTTTATTTTGATTTCACTTTTAATTTTAAAATTAATGAGAACACGTGAAAGAAAGCCAAGACTTTCAATGATCTACCCATTACGAGCAAAGTGTTATTCGGAAAGGGCTATTTGAAGAAGGCTGAACTCAGTTTCATGCTCCAGTCTGACCAGCAGGTGGTAGAAGCAGCTCGGTCCAGCATCTAACACATTTAAAGTTGCTTCAGCATTGTATTGAGACCACTAGCAAGAGTCAGTATTAACATAAAGTAAACTTGACAGCAATACATCAAAGACTAAACTAATTTTCCTTTTTAAAAAAAAATCCTAAGTTTAAAAACTGCATTCATTTGGTTCCAAACTTAACACAGCTGGTTTATAAAACAAGTTATTGCATTCAGTAAATGAGGACAAATCCGACATCATACAACTTTCACACTTCGGTCTGGCAAAATATTTTGGGAGCTTTGTTTTTCTTTATATTTTTCAGGCTTTTGTAAGGGAGGGAGCACCAATCCCTTTGCTCCCCCCCCTCCCCCCCCCCCCCATTCTCCTCCCAGCCCCAAACTAAATTATCTTTAAATGACATTTGGACAGCACCTTGCTATTCTTCATGAAGTGACATCCTAAAAACCCATCTCTGTGACCAATCTTTTATCTGAGTGACCTCTAATGCTCAATGTCTGCCTTTGCTTTGTAATGTTCCTGTGAAATGCCTTGCAATATTTTGTTTTACTACATGCTCTATAACAATATAGGTTTGTGCGTTAGATGCAGAAGTTTGAGTTATAAAGAGAGGCTGGATAGGCTGGGATGTTTTGCACTGGAGTGTAGGAATTTGAGGGGTATTATTATAGAGGTTTATAAAATCATAGATAAGGTGAATAGCAAAGGTTTCTTTTCCCCCAGGGTCTGGGAGTTCAACGCTAGAGGATATAGGTTTAAGGTGAGAAGAGAAAGATTTAAATAAGACATGAGGGGCAACTTTTTTTTTTACACGAGTGGTTTGTGGGGAATGAACCTCCAGAGGAAGTGGTGGATGCACGTACAGTTAGAATGTCTAAAAGACATTGGGATAAGTACATGAATGAGAGATATTTGGAGGGATATGGGACAAATGCAGGAAGAGACAAGTTTAGTTTGGGATTATCGTTGACATAGACTGGTTGGACTGAAGGGTCTGTACCTGTGCTGCATTGCCTCTATGACCAAGTGCCATAGTTGTTGAGCAGATATGAACAAATTTTGAACCTTGAGCTGGTGCTGTTCCTAACAATAGGATAGTTACAGTAAAAGAATATTTGACCTTTTCTCATGAAATCTAGTATCCCTGTGCAGATTTGATCGATCGTTCTGAACGATTACAAAAACAGAGCAGAATTAGAACCTCCACAGTGTGCTAGTTCTACAGGAAAGTTGTCATTGTACTTGAGAGGGAGTCTGGGCTGAAGCGAATCAGCAATGAGGAGAAGCAAGATGATCTAAGAGAGCAGAGAAGGGTGAGGGGGGGATCCTGATTGAGGCACATTTAAGTTACAAGGGTCATAGCTCAGGTAGATAGGGAGAACCTTTTCTGTAGGTATCTGCAAGTTAGTGCTTAAAAAGGTGTTAGAGGTAGGAACCCTTAAGATATTTAAGTGAACACTTGAAATGCCATAACATGCAAGGCTGCGAGCCAAATACTGCATAGTGGCCCTTTGGTAAATTAAAACATCGCAAAGCATTTTACAGGAGCATGATAAAACAAAGACACTGAACCTTTATAGGTCACTTAGATACAGACATGGTCACAGAAATGGGTTCTCAGGAAGTCTTTTAAAGAATATCAAACTACTGTCCAAATGTCAGTTAAAGGCAATTCAGAATAGATGGGTGTTTGATGACTAGCACGAAACAATGGCCAAAGGGCCTCTTTCCATGCTGTACAAACTCTGACCCCGTGACTTTAAATGAATGTTTCACCATTGAGTTTATTGGATGTGAATATCGCGTTCTGGCTGGTAGGGAGTCCAGGATGCTTTTCTTATTGTGTTCCGGCAATTTAAACCAAATAGGCTGTCAGAAAGCAATGTGAGTTTTTTTTTCTCTCTATTTTGATGCCTTGGTATCACTTGGCCACGTTTTGTTTCATTAGTCAGAAGCCTCGGTGTCATCGCCAAACAAATGGCTTTCTGGGGAAGTGACATAATTTCTTGTCCAGTAATTGCTGTGTACACCCATGATGTATGGCCACATGTCGAGTTGCATGTTTTAAATGAGAATGGAATATGCAGTTTTCATAATTTATTAACACTGCAGTGGTCAAATAGTCGCCTTATGAATAATACAGAGATTTACATGGGGCAGCATGTTGCTAATAGATGCAGTTGCTCCCCTTGACTGCCAGGAGACTTGTAAAGCAGAATGCATTACTTCTGCTGTGTAATAAATCATTGTAGTTTGTTGGTGTCTCCTGACGACTTTCTTTTTCCCCTCTTGAGGTCCTGAGTCAGCTGAGATCCTGGATAATGTCCAAAGTACTTCCAGTAATTCAGGATTTCTGGGGTGATTGTCTGAAGGCAGTTTGTTGGTCTGATAACAAGTGGTAAAAATTCTCAGCTATCTCATCACCCTATTTTCATATTTTTAAATGCTTGGGGTGGTGAACTTAATTCTAATTGCAAGTGCAGCCGTGCTTCTATGTTTCTGTTCAAGAGTTATGAAGCCCCTACAAGCCAATAACGAGCTGAGTGAAAGCTCTTTATCTCCCCTGACAGAAACATCCGATCGCTTAGCTTTTAGTATCACTTAAAGGCAGAGAATAATTCTCTCAGCAAAGCAGCTCTCGCGAGTGCACACTGCTTGGAGGAAAGATACCATTTCTTCAACCTTGATCCAGAAATAACCCTCAACAAGCTGGCCTGCTGAAAACTGATTTGCAGGGACCAAGCAATCAGGTGGCTGTTTATTTTGCGACTGTTCACCTTGATTCGGAGTGACCACCAGGAGATGGCAGTATCCCTGTTTGCTGTGTGTTTGAGGTTCCAGTGGTAGTGCCTCTGAATTCTTGATTCCAGTTTCCTTTAAAGAAGCTGTAAAGACAATATAAGTAGATCATAAACCTTTTTTTTTGGCCCTTCTACAGTCTATTACAGAGCTTTGACACGCAATCCATTTTTCTCCCTTTGCTATCCCCATTACCGTAGGTCGTGATACACAGCTCACATGTCAGCAGAATGTCAGACCTTTGAAACTCGTTGTCTGGCATGAGATAGCTCAGCCTCAAGCGGAATATGCTTCTCTCTATTTTAAGTAAAGCGCAGTGTAAAATTCAACAGTTTCACCAGTGTACGCCCTGGGAATGCTGATTGTCTGATCTGGTTGTGACACATAGCAGAGCTTTCTTGGCCAGGCATGAGAGCTATTTTTCAAGCATGGCAAGTTTAAGAAGCACCCACCTGCAGCAACAACTGTCCCCGTCCTTTCTCTAAACTCAGGCAAACAGAAGTCATTGGCTAATGCCTCAAAAAGTATTAAATAAATGTAAACATTTTCTTCCCTTCCTTCCTTCCTTGCCTTCACAAATTGATACGGGGAAGAATGAGGCATTTTGACCCCTTGTGCCTAGCCTAGCTTTATTCAGGCAGTTCCATTCTACTCTCTCTCCCCATAGCTCAACAAATATTTCCCCTTCAAAGATCCAATCCCCTTCGAAAGTTACGACAGAATCTGTGTTTTTTCCCCAGCCTTTCTGGCAGTGCACTCCAGATCTTTGAAACTCTCTCCATAATTTTTTTTTAAAAAGCCTCCTCATTTCCCCCTCGGGCTTTATAGCTAATTACCTTACATTTGTGTCCTCTGGGAGTCAGCCCTTCTGTCACTGAAAACTATTGCTCCTAATTTGCTCCACTGAAACCCTTCGTGATTTTCAATACTTGTCGCATGTTGTAAGATCTGAGTCTTTTGTTAGCCTACCTCTGCTGCTCTCTGTCTGTTGTGGAGATGGAAATGAAGTTGGTTAAATGAGGTCTACCTACCTGTGTTGGCTTGGCTTGGCTTCGTGCAGTTCACAGCCAGAAAGATGGTGATGAGGGTTGGATAGAATTTTCTTTTACATTTCATTTGAGAAATTAAAAGTTTGGAACTCTCGATGTTAATTTTGAAGCTTTTTTTTAAATAGGAAGGATGTTAGTCAGTTATGTTATTATCATTGTTGTCATTTTGTTATTATGCAAGTAAGATGGAGAGGGTTCCAAAGAGATTTACCAGGATGTTGCTGGGAATGGAGGGTTTGAGTTATAAGGAGAGGGTGGATTGGCTGGGGCTTTGTTCATTGGAGCGTAGGAGGTTGAGGGGTGACCTTATAGAGGTTTGTGAAATCGTGAGGGGCATGGATAGTGTGAATAGCAAAGGTCTTTTCCCTAGGGTGGGGGATTTCAAGACTGGGGGCATATTTTTAAGGTGAGAGGAGAAAAACTTTAAAAACGACATGATGGGCAATTCTTTTACAAAGAGAGCAGTCCGTGTGTGGAATAAACTTCCAGAGGAAGTGTCGGATGCGAGCATGTTTAAAAGACATTTGGATAAGTACATGAATAAGAAATGTTTTAGAAGGTCGTGGGCTGGATGCAAGTAGGTGGGACTAGTTTAGTTTGGGATTATGTTTGACATGGGCTGTCCAGATTGAAGGGTCTGTTTCCGTGCTATATGACTCTATATCCTTTCAAAGGATGTTAGTGTTGCTGACAAGATCAACACCAGTCGTCCATCCCAGATTTGCTCCAGAACTGAGTGGCTTGCTCGGCCAGGTTAGAGAGTAGTTAAGAGTCAACCACATTGCTCTAGGCTTGGAGTCATCCATAGGCTAGACCAAGTATGAATGATGGGCTTCATTCCCTGAAGGATGTTAATGAACCAAATGGTTTTTGCAGAAATTGACAGTCACCATTATTGAGGATAGCTGTTCAATTGCAAACTTGCTGCTGGGTTTCAAATTCCAACAGTAAGCACAATCAGTTTGTTAGATGGCTGTCTGTATACTTTATATTCAGTGAGTCAGCAACATATGTAATTGAAACAGCAGGAAAAACCAATTTGATGTTAATCCGGGAGTTCTACGCTAACAAGGTGGACTGGTGAATTATGACTGGAAGTTACAATATTTGGCTGAAAGTGAGTAAAATAGATAGGAAAATAAAGGAACTCATTTCCTCACCATGATTAGGCCAGTTGTTTTCTAAAGTAGTGTCAAACTACTTTTGCCTGAGGCCCCCGGGCTGTGGACTGTTCCGAACTCAAGTCGTGGCTCGACGGACTGAGATTCATATGGAGATACCAGTGTGGGACTCGGGTGGACAAAGTCAGAAATCACATGACACTAGGTTGTAGTCCAACAGGTTTATTTAAAATTACAAGCTTTTGGAGTGCTGACAAGGGAGCAGCACTCTGAAAGCTTGTGATTTTAAATAAACCTGTTGGACTATAACCTGCTGCTGTGTGACTTCTGACTGAAATTGCACTGAGAGTTGTCTTCTGTGAGGGGATTTGTCAAGTGCGACTATGACAGAATGCTTTCTCAAATTAGAAACACTCTCTTGATGGGCTGAATGGGCTACCTTTGTTCCTTTGTCTAATGGTCTCCAGTCACTGTAGGTTTAGCACAAATTTAGAAATCACCCTGAGAGACATGTTTGTACAGCACAATCCAAGCAAGGTAGTTGAATAAAGGCAAGAAACTGACATGGGAGGAAGCTTTGGATGAGGCCAGGGCCATGGAAATGGTGGAAAAAGAGAGTAGCAGATTGCCAGGGATTTCATTTCCTGAGCTGATAAGGCAGGGCCTCCAGATTTCAGCAGGATCAAGGTTCAGCACAAAGACCATAAGATATTGGGGCAGATTTAAGCTATTAGGCCTATCGAGTCTGCTCTGCCATTCGATCGTGGTTGATATGTTTCTCAACCTCACTTGCCTGCTATCACCCCATAACCCTTGATTCCCTAACTAATAGAGAGCCTGTCTATGTCTGTCTTAAATACGCTCAATGGCTTGGCCTCCTCAGCCTTCTGTAGCCTTGAGTTCCACAGAGTCACCACCCTCTGGCTGAAGAAATCCCTCCTCCTCTCTGTTCTAAAGGGTTCTCCCTCCATTCTGAGGCTGTGCCTTCGGGCCCAAGTCTTCCCCCAGTAGTGGAAACATCTTCTCCATGTCCACTCGATCCAGGCCTCTCAGCATTCTATAGGTTTCAATGTGATCCTCTCTCATTCTTCTAGATTCTGTCAGACCCAGAGTCCTCAACTGTTCCTCATATGACAAGGCCTTCATCCCTGAGATCAGTCTTGCAAACCTCTTCTGAAACCCCTATAAGGCCAGCACGTCCTTTCTTAGATACGGGGCCCAAACTGCTCACTATATTCAAAACTAATCAGTTTGACTGGCTCTCTTTGTCTAACTTGCTTGTTAACTCCTCAAAGTATTCTGACAGATTGGTCAGGCATGAAGCTGTGCTGACTCAGCCCCATTTTACCCGCACATTTCATAACAGCAGAGTTGGAAATTTAGATGTTACCATTGCCATGGCAGCCATCAACTGTATAAGTGCTCCCATTCCCGGTCAAAGTATTAGGAAGTCAGTCATAGCTATTATATAAGGTAGCTGGTCTAAAAGAGTTAACTCTGAAGCTTTTGTAGCTTTACCCTTATGAGATGTATGTGTTGGTCTCTGGGAGGAATTTGTCATTTCTAGTTTTCTGTTGTACTTGCTCCAGTCTTCTGTTCTTACCTCTACTGCTAACAGCCACGTAACTTAAGTTAGCCTAGATACGGTTTTGATAATGATGGGAGGAATGCAGTGATAATCAAGGTCTGTTGCTTCACAAGTTGCATCATTAGTATAAATGTTTTGGTTCCATCACTGAAATGACCCATTGTATGGCTATCCAGAAAAGAAGAGACTTTCACAAGGTTTCTTTCGTTAACTCAAAAATAATCCATTTGTTATAATATTAAAGTCTTCTCTAAAAGCAAGTGACAAAACTGGTTAACTTCTAAGCTATAATACAAATTTGAAACTATGTCTTTTCAATTTCAACACAAGCACACCCTCACAACACAACAGATGGCAAAGCCTTCGCACAGTTAATATTTTGGAACTGACAAAAGAAAAATGCACTTACTGGCCAATGATCTGAAAGAAAAAGCTAGAATTTGCTGCATTATCACAGTTCACTGATTTCTTGTTGACTAAATTGAATTTGCTGACAACTGTGGACCAACGGAAGATTTTCCAAGCGAGCTTTGGATTGGACGAGTTTTAGAAAGAGTTCACGGTTCAGTTTCTCAGGGTCTCCAGGATAGTTGAAATACTGAGACTTGGAAACATTGTCAGGTTTCCAGTTTCTTCAACCAAGTCAGGGAGAGACAGAGAGAGACTTGCAGCTTTTGTATAAGCTTTGGGGGCATTCTTCCTTCTGACTCCACAGGTCTTCATAAAACGTAAGCATCAGAAGTAATTGCTAGACAACCATGAGCATGTGGGTCCCATGGTCCCTTCCATTCCAGGTTTTCTAGCAATTAAGAGCAGTAGACTGCATCTCGTATCTCCATAAAAACTTTGCATGGCTGTTTTTCCAAAGTTACTTGACTTCCTGCAGTTAGCAGATGGATCACAGCCTACATTATATTGTTGACCTCGTTTTCAAGAGATCATAGGTTCCCTCCTCACTATATTTTAAAATTAAATCCTGTTCAAGCCAAAACATGCCGAAATGATACACTATCTTGCAGCTTTTCCCAGACATTAAATATGGTTTGGTAGTCCCTACAGTGCAGCAGTCTGTTATTGAGTGTAATATAGATAGATTCCAGTCTGAGCGAATGTAACCTGTTATCTTGCATGTAACAAACTGGCTTTTCTTGTTGCTTAAGGTCATGCCTTTTCTGCTGCAGTCTTATTGGTCATTAATCCTTCATCGCGAATATTAGTAAGTCCCATAGACTAGAATTGCAAGGAGGATTAGTGGCAGCATCTTCTTGTGGTGCCAGCTACAGGTAAATCTTGCAGCAATAGCTAGTTGGCATAAAGGTGAAGTGCAAACATCAATGCTGCAGGTCGTGGCAAAGGTCCAGATCACAGCCCCATGAGTGAGGTTGTGGTGGACCTAAAGCTGGTTTAAGAGCCTCAAACTCCTGTATGATAGATGTAGAGAGCAGAAGTTTTGATGCTGAACAGGAAGACAAAGAATTTTCCACAGTCAGAGAGCAAGGAAAACAGTAGGTGGAAGTTGAGGGTAAAGGTGCTCGTGAAATGTTTCCATCGCCTACAGGAAAAATGAATTTCAGAGATTGACAACATTTTTTCATTCTTGATTTAGCTGCGACAGTATCTGCTATCTTGGAAGGAGAGGACAAAGAAGCTGTGTGTGACATTGCTGTTACAATAACGGTGTGAAGCTGAATGGTTATTTCCACTAAAAGTATTGTAGTGTTAAATCAAATCAGAATAGATTGTCCTAATTGTCCTAATGCTGTGACTAGCCACCGGCAGGACAGCTGGAAGTCTTCCTCAGGAGAAGGCATCGACTGTAGGAGAAGGATGACATGGTGGCTCAGTGGTTAGCACTGCTGCCTCACAATGCCAGGGGACCCGGGTTCGATTCCACCCTCGGGCGGCTGTCTGTGCACTCTAAACACAGTCGATTCAAAGTCATTAGCAAGTTGTGAAAGAGGCTTTAGCAATCATATATTGTGTTACTAAGTTCCTCAAGTACTTGGATGGTCAGAAGTTCACTTGGGTAACTGACCATCAAGCCCTTGTGACCAAATATGTATCAAAGAAGGCAGTAGTATCCATAGCAGCAGCTTAGTTTCAGAGATGGGGCATTGATTCTGATTGTCTATCAGGATGAGATTAAATATCATAAATACAGATGATCTTCCAATATTTCCCATTGAGTTACCTGTGAATGACCCTGCATACGCAAATGACATGCCAGTGTCTGCCAAAAAAATTGACGGAAAATTCACAGGATTGTGGGTCCTCAGGCTCAATTATGATTGAGTGACATACAGCGTGTGATAATGAGAAATTCCAGGAGTATTTGACACATAGAAATGAGCTGAATATAGATCAAAGCTGACTCCTTTGAGGTTGAAGAGTCATTATTTCACCAAGATGTGGAGAGAAATTGATTCTTCTTCAAGTGCACACAAGGGTAGTCTATAAAAGCAGTGGCAAGAAATTATTTTCATTATCCAAAGGTAGTTGGAGATGTTGAAGAGTTGGTTAAGCATTGTGAAGTTTGTTCCAGAATGAGAAATGATCCAACCATGATTCCTTCAATTTCATTGTCAAACACAAGAAAACCACAGCAGTGAATATCTTTGGTGCCTTCCAAGTGGAAGGGAAAGGGAGAGTCCTTTGTTTTGGCCAATAGCTAAAGCAAGTGGATAAAGTGTTGCTTCTGTGCCCAATACCACGAGTGCCAGAACTGTGTGGGTTTTAAGGAGTTGGGTTCACTGGGTGTTGGTGTCAGATAATCGTCCACGGTCTGTGTTCCAAGAGTTGATAGATTTCCGAGTAACCCTATAATACCAAGACATCGTTCGGTATCAAATGGTAATACAGAAAGAATTGTACAAATTGCAAAGAGATTTTTTAGAACATAGAACAGTACAGCACAGGAACAAGCTCTTTGGCCCAGCACCATTGTCAGTGCTAACCATGATGCTATTTTAATCCAATCCCATTTGCCAGGACATGGTCCATATACCTCTTTTCTTTGCCTTTTCATATGTCTGCCTAAATACCTCTTAAACTTTGCTATCCTATCTGCTTCCACCACCTCCCCTGGCAGCACGTTACAGGCACCCACTACCCTCTGTGTAAAACAGAACTTTCCTCACACACATCCTTTAAACTTTCCCCATTTCACATTAAACCTGTGGCCCCTAGTATTTGAGATTTCCACCCTGGGAAAGAGACTGTGATCGTCCACCCGATCCATGCCCCTCGTAATTTTACATAGTTCTATCAGGCCGCTGCTCAGCCTCCGATGCTCTTGTGAAAACAATCCAAGTTTGTCCAATGTCTTGTTATAGCTGACACACCCTGATCCATGCAACATCCTGGTAAACTTCTTCTGCACCCACTCCAAAGCCTCCACATCTTCTCTATAGTGCAGCAACCAGAGCTGCACACGATACTCCAAATATGGCCTGACCAAAGTCTTCTACAATTGCCACATGACTTACCAACTTTTATACTCAGTCCCGCTACCGATGTAGGCAAGCATGCCATATGCTTTTTTTCCCTCATCCACTTGTGTTGCCACTTGCAGTGCGCTCCAGACTTGGAGCCCAAAATGTCTCTGTATGTCAGCGCTCCAAAAATTTACAGTATATGTTCCTCTTGCATTTGACCTCCCAAAACTCATCACCTCACACTTGGCAGGTTAAATTCCATCAGCCATTTCTCCACCCAACTTTGCAGCTGATCGTTTCTACATTTGTATGACTATTTTCTCCGTGACATGCTTGACTATATGGACCACGATTCTCTTTCACACAGGCTAGAGAATTCTCTGTTAACCCCACAGTCCACAATGAATCAGTAACCTTATGTGTGAGAGTTCCAACATGCTTCTGGCTTGACATCAATAGCAGCATAAGAGAACAGTCAAGACAAAATGAAGATTATTGTGGATGTGTGAGCCATGAAACTTAGAGAGTCCAGCGTTAGTCAGAAGGTCATGGTGAGAAAGAGAACTATGTGCTTGGAGTTGTTGCAAAGAGCCAAAGTGTATTTGTGTATCTGTTGAGGATTGTAGACTCTGGAGAATGTTTGTTTGAAGGAGGAAATCTGTTGACGAGCATAGGAGAAACCTACAATCCAAATTACCCCACCAACACAAAGTGTAAGCAGAAAGAACATAGAACATCGAACATTACAGCGCAGTACAGGCCCTTCCGCCCTCGATGTTGCGCCGACCTGTGAAAACCAATCTGAAGCCCATCTAACCTAAACTATTCCATTATCATCCATATGTTTATCCAATGACCATTTAAATGCCCTTAAAGTGGGCAAGTCTACTATTTTTGCAGGCAGGGCATTCCACGCCCTTACTACTCTCTGAGTAAAGAACCTACCTCTGACATCTGTCCTATATCTATCACCCCTCAATTTAAAGCTATGTCCCCTCGTGCTAGCCATCACCATCCGAGGAAAAAGGCTCCCACTGTCCACCCTATCTAATCCTCTGATGATCTTGTATGTCTCTATCAAGTCACCTCTTAACCTTCTTCTCTCTAATGAAAACAGCCTCAAAACCCTCAGCCTTTCCTCATAAGACCTTCCCTCCATACCAGGCAACATCCTGGTAAATCTCCTCTGCACCCTTTCCAATGCTTCCACATCCTTCCTATAATGCGGTGACCAGAACTGTACGCAATACTCCAAGTGCGGCCGCACCAGAGTTTTGTACAGCTGCAACATGACCTCATGGCTCCGAAACTCAATCCCTCTACCAATAAAACCTAACGTACTGTACGCCTTCTTAACAACGCTATCAACCTGGGTGGCAACTTTCAGTGATCTATGCACATGGACACCGAAATCTTTCTGCTCATCCACACTACCAAGAATCTTACCATTAGCCCAGTACTCTGTATTCCTGTTACTCCTTCCAAAGTGAATCACCTCACACTTATCCGCATTAAACTCCATTTGCCACCTCTCAGCCCAGCTCTGCAGCTTATCTATGTCCCTCTGTAACCTACAACATCCTTCTGCACTATCCACAACTCCACCGACTTTGGTGTCATCCGCAAATTTACTAACCCATCCTTCTACGCCCTCATCCAGGTCATTTATAAAAATGACAAACAGCAGTGGCCCCAAAACAGATCCTTGAGGTACACCACTAGTAACTGAACTCCAGGATGAACATTTCCCATCAACCACCACCCTCTGTCTTCTTACAGCTAGCCAATTTCTGATCCAAACCGCTAAATCACCCTCAATCCCATGCCTCCGTATTTTCTGCAATAGCCTACCATGGGGAACCTTATCAAACGCTTTACTGAAATCCAAATACACCACATCAACCGCTTTACCCTCATCCACCTGTTTGGTCACCTTCTCGAAGAACTCAATAAGGTTTGTGAGGCACGACCTACCCTTCACAAAACCGTGTTGACTATCCCTAATTAAATTATTCCTTTCTAGATGATTATAAATCCTATCTCTTATAATCCTTTCCAACACTTTACCCACAACCGAAGTAAGGCTCACTGGTCTATAATTACCAGGGTTGTCTCTACTCCCCTTCTTGAACAAGGAGACGACATTTGCTAGTCTCCAGTCTTCTGGCACTATTCCTGAAGACAATGACGACATAAAGATCAAAGCCAAAGGCCCTGCAATCTCCTGTCTAGCTTCCCAGAGAATCCTAGGATAAATCCCATCCGGCCCAGGGGACTTATCTATTTTCACACCTTCCAGAATTGCTAACACCTCCTCCTTATGAACCTTAATCCCGTCCAGTCTAATAGCCTGTATCTCAGTATTCTCCTCAACTACATTGTCTTTTTCCTGCGTGAATACTGACGAAAAATATTCATTTAACACCTCTCCTATCTCTTCAGACTCCACGCACAACTTCCCACGACTGTCCTTGACCGGCCCCAATCTTACTCTAGTCATTCTTTTATTCCTGACATACCTATAGAAAGCTTTAGGATTTTCCTTGATCCTACCTGCTAAAGACTTCTCATGTCCCCTCCTGGCTCTTCTTAGCTCTCTCTTTAGGTCCTTCCTGGCTAACTTGTAACTGTCAAGCGCCCTCACTGAGCCTTCACGCCTCATCTCTACATAAGCCTCCTTCTTCCTCTTGACAAGAAATTCAACTTCTTTAGTAAACCACGGTTCCCTCGCTCGACCACTTCCTCCCTGCCTGACAGGTACATACTTCTCAAGGACACGCAGTAGCTGTTCCTTGAACAAGCTCCACATTTCAATTGTGCCCAGCCCCTGCAGTTTCCTTCTCCACCCTATGCATCCTAAATCTTGCCTCATTGCCTCATAGTTGCCTTTCCCCCAGCTATAACTCTTGCCCTGCTTTATATACCGATCCCTTTCCATCACTAAAGTAAACGTAACTGAATTGTGGTCACTATCACCAAAGGGCTCTCCTACCTCCAAATCTAACACCTGGCCTGGTTCATTACCCAGTACCAAATCCAATGTGGCCTCGCCTCTTGTTGGCCTATCTACATACTGTGTCAGGAAACCCTCCTGCACACATTGGACAAAAACTGACCCATCTGAAGTCCTCGAACTGTAGCGTTTCCAGTCAATATTTGGAAAGTTAAAGTCCCCCATAACAACTACCCTGTTACTTTCGCTCCTATCCAGAATCATCTTTGCAATCTTTTCCTCTACATCTCTGGAACTTTTCGGAGGCCTATAGAAAACTCCCAACAGGGTGACCTCTCCTTTCCTGGTTCTAACCTCAGCCCATACTACCTCAGTAGACGAGTTGTCATCAAGTGTTCTTTCTGCCACCGTAATACTGTCCTTGACTAACAATGCCACACCTCCCCCTCTTTTACCACCTTCCCTGATCTTACTGAAACACCTAAACCCCGGAACCTGCAACAACCATTCCTGTCCCTGCTCTATCCATGTCTCCGAAATGGCCACAACATCGAAGTCCCAGGTACCAACCCATGCTGCAAGTTCACCCACCTTATTCCGGATGCTCCTGGCATTGAAGTAGACATACTTCAAACCACCTTCCTGCCTGCCGGTACACTCCTGCAACCTTGAAACCTGATTTATGACCTCACTACTCTCAACCTCCTGTACACTGGAGCTACAATTCAGGTTCCCACCCCCCTGTTGAATTAGTTTAAACCCTCCCAAAGAGCATTAGCAAATTTCCCCCCCAGGATATTGGTACCCCTCTGGTTCAGGTGTAGACCATCCCGTTTGTAGAGGTCCCACCTACCCCAGAATGAGCCCCAATTATCCAGGTATCTGAATCCCTCCCTCCTGCACCATCCCTGTAGCCACGTGTTCAACTGCTCTCTCTCCCTATTCCTCGCCTCGCGAGCACGTGGCACGGGTAACAAACCAGAGATAACAACTCTGTTTGTTCTAGCTCTAAGCTTCCACCCTAGCTCCTTGAATTTCTGCCTTATGTCCCCATCCCTTTTCCTACCTATGTCGTTGGTGCCTATGTGGACTACAACTTGGGGCTGCTCCCCCTCCCCCTTAAGGATCCCGAAAACACGATCCGAGACATCACGGACCCTGGCACCTGGGAGGCAACACACCAACCGCGAGTCTCTCTCGTTCCCACAGAATCTCCTATCTGTCCCCCTAACTATGGAGTCCCCAATGACTAATGCTCTCCTCCTCTCCCCACTTCCCTTCTGAGCAACAGGGACAGACTCTGTGCCAGAGACCTGTACCCCATGGCTTACCCCTGGTAAGCCGTCCCCCCCAACAGTATCCAAAACGGTATACTTGTTTTTGAGGGGAATGGCCACAGGGGATCCCTGCACTGTCTGCCTGTTCCCTTTCCGTCCCCTGACTGTAACCCATCTACTTTTTTCCTGTACCTGAGGTGTGACTACCTTCCCGTAACTCCTCTCAATTACCCCCTCAGCCTCCCGAATGATCCGAAGTTCATCCAGCTCCAGCTCCAGTTCCCTAACACGGTTTCCAAGGAGCTGGAGTTGGGTGCACTTCCCGCAGATGAAGTCAGTGGGGACACTAGTGGTGACCCTTACCTCCCACATTCTACAGGAGGAGCATACAACTGCCCTAACATCCATTCCCACTGTTCTGAATTCCCAAACAGACAAATTAAAAAAAAAAAAAATACTAGTAGCCTTACCAAATCAGCGCTCAGAACCTTTTTTTTTGGTTAGAGGAGGAGGATGGGTGGGAGACACTACCTAGGTAGTGTTTTGGGTCAAGCAACCGCCCAAATATATTACCTCACTTCCTCCAAAAATGGAGTCACGCGAGGCAAGACTTTTATGACCGAAAAGCTCACCTTCCCAGGCTGCCCTCGCGCTTCCTCCCGGACTCCCGCCGCTGAAACAACTGCAAGTGCAAGTCGCCAGAAAAACGAAAGCTTGTTGATATCACAGGATCCACCAGTCGAGTCACGGGAGTCAGGGTCCTTGAGTAAGTCAAATCAATCATTGCTACACTTCCATTAAATTGAGTTTGTTGCCAAAGTTCAGATTTGACACAGTCAGTGATGTTGAGAGTACAGAGTTAAGCTAATGGAAATAGAAAGAGATACCCAGACAGAAAGAGAAAGATGCCCGATAGGTTAATTGAGAATATGTTGGAAGGAAGAATAAAGTGGTTCTTTCCATTATTTCTTGTGATAAATGATATTTTTGTTAAAACATATTGGAGTTGAGGAAAAATAATGTTTTATATGCAAGTTATTCTGACATCGTTATTGGTCCTGCATGTTTGATTTGTGATACAAACTTAGAAGCCAATCTGTTAAATTTCAGGTTTTGTGGATGTTTGTTGACTTGTACTGTATTCTGAGAGTACAGCATGTGAGATCTGAGCATTTTGTTATACTGCCTCTCTGCTGCCCTCCCTGATGGTGAGATGTAAATAAAACAACTTCAATCATGGTGACCTGCAGCTGAACATGTTTTCATCATAGTGGGTGCAATGTGCAACTGCCCCTCTCTTAATACTCCCCTTAAAATTCTTTGGGAGAACAACTCCAGTTTCTCCACATGCTGGCAGTCCAATATCCCTGGTACCATTTAAAAGAATGTGTCGCAAGCAGTTGATCAGGGAGAAGTGGAACCATTCTTATTGACCCTCTCTAGGTCGGAAATCACACGACACCTGGTTACAGTCCACCAAGTTTGTTTGAAAACACAAGCTTTCGGAGCCTCACTTCTTCTTCAAGTTCACTCCACCTGAAGGAGGAGTGAGGCTCTGAAAGCTTGCGTTTTCAAAGAAACCTGTTGGACTATAACTCGGTGGCGTGTGATTTCTGACCTTGTCCACCCCAGTGCAACACTGGCACCTCCACACTTTTGCATGTCGCTATATCAGATGTCAATTAACAATGTAGCTTTCTCAATCAAAATGAAGGAGCCGAAACCCAGCTTTCCTCAGAGAAAGAGAGAAGAATTTTATTGTCTACTGATCCTGAGAGAAACAAATTAGACAATATCAAACAACATATGCTCCACTTTTCACTTTTCCATGCTTTGTGAGCCCAAATAATCACCTCCGTCTTGGGATACTTCACCCGCCTCATCATGTTTTCTTTGGTCTTCCTTCCCATTTTCCCTCTTTACTATTCAGCAGTGAGAATCTGAGCAGGAGGTGGTTTGCAAATGAGTGGTAATGTTGCAAATAGTAATGCTGCAAATTTTGCTTGGTGCAGGCTGTTCCTCCCATGGTACTGTCCTCATTGGAGGCAGGATTTATTGGGTGCAGAGTGTAAAGGTCTTGTAGTCTGGTGAAGAGTTCTCATAAATACGATGACTTGCTCTGTTTATTCAGTACGTGGTTATGAGCTTTTCCACGTTGAGAATCTTTTCTGATCACTGACTACACAGTAACATGGAGTGAACTTCCCTTAACAGTTATTTCCACTTTGCAGAGCCATGCACATGTTTAAGTTAATGTATCCTGTTCACAGAACAATCCCATGAATAGTGCTTTCCCTGATCTCTCCTTAGTCGCTGAACACTGATAGACCAACTGGAATTTTGCTTAATTTTGGTTTTCAGTGTTTGACATTTGTGCAAAATGGTTATCATTTTCTTCGATATAAATTGGCTTTATATATACCAGAGATTCCTGACTCCTCCCAAAGCTCAGTCCAATTGTTATGAGTTTTCTGCATCAAAAACAGCCTTTGGCATTCATAGAGCATCTTGGGAAGAGTCACGGGAACATTATCAGCGAAAATTGAGCGCTGAGACATATGAAGAGAAATTGGAATGGGATTTTAACAACATGGTCAGAGGTAGATATTTTTAAGTAGCACCTTTAAAGGAGGAAAGGTGACAAAGTCAAAATGGTTTTGGGAGCATATTCCTGAACTTGAAGCCTACGGGTTTGAAATCCTGGCTGTCAGTGGCAGGCTGAAGTAAACTAAGTGTATAGAAGAGACCAGAGTTGGACAATGCAGTAACCTCAGAGACTGTACAATTGGAAGAGACTGCAGATCTGATGGTGGGTCTGAAACATTCACACCCAACCCCTATTAAGGTCAAAAGGAAGGAGAAGAGTAGGCCATTCAGCCTTTTGAGCTGCGAAGACCATTCCCAGCAATAACCTCTGGTACTCCACCTGTTAGAGTTTGTCAAATTGAAAATAATTCATTCATCCTGTCTCTTTTTTTGGTTTCCCGATCCTCTGTCTATGTTAAGACGCTCAACACCATGAGTTCTTCTGCGAGCAACAATTCTGTGTTTGGTACCTTTATCAAATATCTTTTGTAAATCCAAGTACACAATCTCTATTGTCACTCCTTTCTCCATCCAGCCTCAAGGAAGAACTCCAATAAAGTTATCAAACACAATTTCCCTTTAACAAAACCATGTTGATTCTCTTTGATTGTTTTAGAATTTTAAATGCCCTGTTATTAGCTTAACAAAGGTTCCTAGCATTTTCCCAGTGACCAATGTTCAGCTAACTAGCCAATTGTTTCTTTATTCTTGTCTCCCTCCTTTCTTGAATCAAGGTGTTCCATTTGTGGTTTTCCAGTCCACTGGGATCATTCCAGAATATAGGAAATTCTGAAACATTGTTCCAAAGATATGCTCCGGACAGTATATGCTCATGTGGAATGTGATTCAACCTATTCCAGTTCAGCCTATCAGAGAGTCAACAATTGCCCCAAATATAACACACAAACCTTTCTAAACTGCTGGGAAAATTTCTGCCTCTGACTCTAACCAGCAGACTACTCCCTGCGTTAAGTCTTTGTATGGACAAGTTTGTGGCATCAGTTCTAATTTTCCTCACAGAAAACTTCTCCTCTTCCCTCCTTCCTACATTCCATCCCTTTCCCAAATTGTGTTTTTGCTTCAGATGTTCAAAGCTAGTCTTGGTTTCAAAGATTACTGTGGCTTTTTCGTTGACCGTTGCTCAGGAGGTACATTTCTGTGACCTAGTCTATCAATTTTGAATAGGAAGGTTTAAAGCATGGGAACTCCCAACATAGGGAGTCTGAGCCTGTCCTCCTGATGATGGATACACCTGGTGCTCAGCAAAGAAACTCTGCAGGAAGGTCGGAAGCTCGATTTGCTCGTTCTTTGTCTAAGCCCCACCTGCTGGTATAATATGTACGTGGGAGGTGAGATGGAGGTGGAGGGGTGGGAAAGGGGAATGGGACTGACTGGATTGCTGTACAAAGTGCTGGAATGGGCTGGATATACCTACGCCCTCATGACAGCATGGTAGTATCAGTTTCTGACTTTGTTTCAGATTATGGTGATAAATTCCTCCCCTTGCCCAAGGTGTGGCAGCAACACTGAATTTCAGCACAAACCCCTTGCACCAAGTATGTGCAAATGAGGAATGTGATTCAACCTATTCCAGTTCAGCCTATCAGAGAGCCAACAGTTGCCCGAAATATAACACACAAGCCTTTCTAAACTGCTGGGAAAATTTCTGCTTCTGACTCTAACCAGAAGACCATTCCCTGCGTTAAATCTTTGTATGAACAAGTTCTTGGCATCAATTCTCATTTTCCTCACAGAAAACACTGCTTCCCAGCGCATCCTCTCTCCCCACCGTTACATTTTCTTCCACGGTATAACGGCATTATGGACGTTACTGGTGTCCTTTGTCCCCGTGCTGGCTTTATCAGAGCAATTTAGCAGCTCTAACAACCCTACTGCCTTGAAAGTGATTCCTTTCGAAATACATATCCAGTACCCTTTTTTTTAAAACAGTATTAAGTCTGTTTCAGCCATCCTTTTACGACAGTGCAGTTCTGATCACACTGAGTCCCATTGTAAACACACTCAGGCTCATTCAAGGTTGCAAAGCCAAAAGTGTCCTGGTCAGAGCCTTCCTGCTTAACTGCAGCTGACTGTTTCAAGGACAGAGCTAGGAAGAGGTATACCAGTCTTGCTTCGAACCTGTTTATAAGTCAGCTGAGAAGGATGCAAGGGACAAGGAAGAAAGAAAGAGATGCAAACTTTACTTGAACGGTTCGCCGAGGGAAAATTACATTTTTTCCGAAATAGAGGGCCTGTTGAACCTGAGGAGTATGGACTAATGTGTCCTGATATTAAATTAATGGGATTAGGTCTTTTTATGTGCAGACAACTAAAGACTATTTGCATAATGCTTGTGATTTTCATGCATGCAGCCAGTGTAATAAAAATGTTGTCACGACTTATTACGTTTTTGTACAAATGCTATTCTCTTGTAAATGCTCTGTCAGTAGAAATGAAATTGAAGCAGTGACAGGAAAGTGCCATCTCTGGTGCTAAGTTGAAGACACTAAAAATGATCGACTCCTGCAGAGCAACGAGATGTTTACAGCAAAATAAAAATTGACAATTTAATCTGGATTTCTGACTTTTTTTTAAGCAGATGCAATCTGAGTTAACTGTTCAAGTGTCGTAATAACCAAAACAAGATTGATCACTTTGTTCCAAATGACATGTTGCAGTTTTGCTTTTGAACTAAGTGGAGTTTAGGGACTGGGCATTGCTCAGCTTGTTGGATGCTGATCTGAGGGTTAGTTCTGTAAACCCTTTGTGATGGTCCCGGGTCAGTCCCCTGTGGATCAGGCAGCTGAACTCAGTTCTGTGTGTTGTCACAGGACTGTATCCTTCCTATCATTAAAAATATCACATCAGTATGGAGTGAATCTTTCTCTGGTCGCCCTCAAGAAGTATAACTGTTCAGTTTCACGGTCACTTTCGCAGATAGAACTTTTCACTTCAAACTGAGTTGAAAGTCTGAAGTCATAGAGTCATACAGCGTCATACAGGAAACAGACCCTTCAGTCCAAGCAATCCATACTGAACATAATCCCAAACTAAACTAGTCCCACCTGCCTGCATCTGGCCCATGCCCCTCCAAACCTTTCCTATTCATATAACCAACGAAGTCTCTTTTAAATGTTGTAATTGTACCCGCATCCACCACTTCATCAGGAAGTTCGTTCCACATGTGAACAGTCTTCTGTGTAAAACATTTGCCTCTCATGTCTTTTTTAAATCTCTTTCCTCTCACCTTAAAAATGTGTCCCCAAGTCTTGAAACGCCCTATCTTAGGGAAAAGGCAACTGCATTAATCCGATCTGTACCTCTCATTATTTTATAAACTTCTAGCAAGGTCACCTCTCACCCTCCTCCTGTCTGGTGGAAAAAGTCCCAGCCTATCCAGCCTTTCCTTAAAACTCAAGTTCTTTGAATTATTAGTTGAGGACTGTTACGTCAAAGGTTCTTTCAAGAAAGAAAGCCAATCCACAGACATTATTACATCATTGCGCATGACATTAAATGTATGAACGCATTACACTGCTTCTCCCTTTTCTAAGTGCTTTGGTTGTCTTCAATAATCTTGTTTCTATTTTTGCTGTTCATGTAATTTCAACATGCAGTGCAAGTAATAAAATCTTTACGAACGTGCATACTTGGCAAGTGGTGTATAGTAGGTGTCTTGTAGAGGTACTCTGAGCCAGAAAACACAGATTCATGTCCTTCCTGCCCCTGAGGTGTGTCACTGCATGTTCAAACAGGTTGATTTAAAATAACTACAAGTGGCATTTTTTCTTTGAACTGTGATGACAAATCAAGTTTAATAATTTGTTTACAAAGTCTTCCTGAGCCCCTGACAAGTTTTGGTGTGGATTCATATTTTGTTCAGTTTGGTTTCAGCCCAATATTCTCAGAAGGTCCTTTAATCGTTCTGAGGACTTGGTTCATCAAACACTGAAATCTGAACTGGTTTTAACTCTGGCTTGAGTTTGTGATCAAGTGGATCATGCTCGCTTTTGGGCATAATTCCTTCCAGGGTCAGTGATGGACATGATCATTCCACACCTTTTCAGCCAAGTATTTTTTGTTCCACACATTTAGCGTGCTATTTCCACTTCTCTGAGGGGAGCTCAGAGCAGCAACTTGTCTAAAACTCTGTTCCCTCATGCGTGTTTGTATCATACTATAGTTTGACAAACTGTTCTAGGCAAGATATTATTAGACTGGAGAGGGTTCATAAGAGTTTTACCAGGATTTTGCCGGGACTGGTGGGTTTGTGTTACAAGAGAAAGTATGGATTGGCTGGGACCTTTCCACTGGAGGGTAGGAGGTTGAGGGATGACCTTACAGAAGTGTGTAAAAGCATGAGGGGCATTGATATGGTGAATAGCAAGGGTCTTTATTTTCATAGGGTGGGGGATTTCAAGACTGGAGATCATATTTGTAAGGTGAGAGGAGAAAGATTTAAAAAGGACGTGGGGCAGTTTTTTTTAGAGTGGTTTGTTTGTGGAATGAACTTTCAGAGGAAGTGGTGGATGCGGGTACAGTTACAACATGTAACAGACATTTGGCTAAGTAAATGAATAAGAAGGGTTTGGAGGGACATGGGCCAAGGACAGTCTGGTGGGACTAGTTTAGGTTGGACTTGTGGTCAGCATGGACTGGTCGGACCGAAGGGTCTGTTTCCGTGCTGTATAACTTTGACTGTAAATTCTGATTCATGTGTGGCCACTTTATTTTTAAGATTGCTTCTTCATCAAAACACTCTGGGTTTATTTCCTGTCATGAAGTGTGAAATCTTTCAATACTTGAGCAGGAAATTAGCCCACCACTGTTTCATCCTGAGGCTTGAATACCTGTGCGACACACAGTTTTGGAGTTGTACTTCAACAGCCCTAAGAGAGCTTTCAGCTCCACCATGTGATGCCAGACTGTGAGGAGGAGTGAGACTATTTTTGTTACTGTATTGCTTCCTAACAAATTGGAATGAAGCTGAAGTGAATTGAGGCCCACTTTCTGAGACAGCCTTCTCAGGTGAAGAACAACTGCAAAAACAGACAGTTGTGTGTCAGTTGTTTTGATGCTTGGATTTTCCTTCAATCCACTTTGAATGCCTGTCAATGTGTCCCAGGAACAGGTTATTTTCCCCATCAAGGAAGCCAAATGATCTCTTTGCATTGGTCAGGCAGCTGGTCCAGACCTGTAAAGGGTTTTCCTTACGTGGTTTATTTCAATAGTTTTGGCAGATTTCCATCCATTGATGACAGATTACTGTCGAGACCGGGTCAACAAACAAACCCTCTTGCTGTACATGACATACTGAATACACCGGTAGAGTCAGTGTGGAGTTTTCACAGAATTCTCTCTCTCAAAGAATTCGGTGCCACCGCTCTGTGACCTTCCTTGATCCAGCCCTGCTGATTGCAATGATTGCAGAATGCTTTCACTTGCTCGTTTACACACTGGTCAATTCATTCTACCCATCCAATGTCAGTCCACATATGCTTTTCAATCGAACCTTTGGGTTTAGCTATGATTTGAGTTGCATTGATTTGTCATCATCTACCAGCCCTGTTCTGAAGACTTCCACACCACACTGTGTCTGAGTCCTCATGCAGCAACCCAGTGAGCTTGTTCTCTTTCAATTATGATCTTCAAAGTTATTGCTGTAGTGTACTTTCAGTTAGCTCAGTTGGTTGGACGGCTGCATTACAATGCAGAGTGACACCAACAGTGTGGGCTCAGTTCATACACTGACTGAGGCTGAAGGACTCTCCTTCTCAGCCCCTCCCCTTAGCTGAGGTGTGGTGACCCTCTGGTTAAACCAGCACCAGTCACTTCTCCAATGAGAAAGCCGCCCTGTGGTCCACTCGGACAGTGGAGATTTTACGTCTGCTTTCACTGAGAAAAGAACAGCCTTGCCCGCTTCTGATGTCGGTGGTATTGCAGATCTTGTCCTGAATTAACTTCTAGGGAGTTTATGACTTGACATGAGTGAGGATTTGTTACACATAAAGAGCTGGTGGCACTTTATCATTCATTCTGAAGATTATTCCAAGTGTTTGCCTTTCTATTTGCACAGAGTTAAATGAATGTATGTAACACAAGTGCTTTGGCTTCTCTTGAGTGTTATTAATGACATGTCTAGTTCCTGCTTCAACAATGTTTCGAAGCATCATGTGCCAGCTTCAGATTGAGGTTTGTGTTGTGCATCACTGGTCAAGCTTCCCTTCCATGTATCTTCGGCATCATTGTGCTTTACATAATTCCCACCCACACCTTTCTTCGACAACCCATGTAGTGGAGCTAACACAGTTGAAAGCTCAGACGGGATATTGGTGAATATTGACCCATGTCTGGAAAAGATCTGGGCTCAGATCCATCTTTTGGTTTTGAGTCATTAACCCGAGTCAGTTGGTGGTAATAACCCCTTCTCATTGACTTTCAGGCTTCGGATTGCAAACTTGGTTCCTTTTCAACTTCACATTGTGATTATTGGACTTTAACTCTTCAAACGACACTTTGAAGATTCTCTTCCTCTATTGTTGGTCATGACCAACATATCCTGATTGCACAAGCAAATGGGTACTCCTTGAACAATCTTATCCATTGAAGCTTGGAAGGTTTTTAAAGAATATGTCACACATTAGGTCGGCTTTGCGGAGGGTTATAGCCTTGTGTGTTTATCATGAGATATTACTAACACTGCAGTTATTTGCCTGAGTTTAAGGTAAATCCAACAGTTGTGATTATCTTGGCTTCTGCGAGCACCCCATAGAGATCTTGGCAGTTCAGTGCTGGATACTGCTCTGCCTCCCCTGCTGGGTCGACTGTATGTTTGTAGTAACCACATTGATCTGGTTTTGTCCGACTTAAAACTAAAATAATTGGAGTTACCCAATCACTGTGATTAATTTTGATGAGTTTCTCTGTGTCTTATTTAGCTCCTCTCCATCCTGGATTTTGACAGCATGTGGAATTGAACCAGTCTTGCAATATCTGGTTTTACACGAGGTCTGATCCTATAGTGTGCTTCTGCACTGATTAAGTCTTCATAACTGTTAATAAATGTTATATCTATGCGATTGCTGATTAAGCTTCTTGGTCACCTTTGGAAAGCATACTCCAACTCCAACTTCAGTTTGCAAAGCCAATGCTTACTCTTTACTGATTTCTCTGCCAGACCGGCTGAGATTTTCCAGCACATTCTATTTTTGTTCCTTAATGTTTACTGTTGGTTTGTTGCCATACTCACTGCATTGGAGAGCATTAAAAGGATTTGCCCTTATGTTGAACATTACTCTTCATTTGTCCACACATTTCTAACAGCCCTCCAGGTGAAGGCTCAGTCGAATTGTGTTCTAGGCCATATATATTGTGTTGGCTGTCTGTCTCTGTGGCAATGCATTCAATCATTAATGACTACAAAGTCCGTCCTCTCCCTTTTATCCCAGGACTCGGGTGTTAAGGTGTTATCTGAAATGTACCCTATTGCTTCCCAATTTTGCTTGCTCTTCCGATTGGCCTCTCGCAAGTCCATTCCTTTAAAGTAATGTCCCGTAGCCCCAACACCTGATTTTAGGTAGAGGGTAGTGGTGACGGATGAACCCGGAAGTTCCCAGGTTTGATCCCAGTCTGCACTCACTCGACTGATCTTGGCCAAAGCATTGGTGTTGCTCTCAGCATCCTGTGGTGAGGGATGGATAAATTGACCCAACCTCTTGCTTGGGTAAGTGGATTCCAGATGAGGACAGGACTGTGAGACCACATGTACATTCCACTCCCCCACCATCTCCCACTCCCAGAGATAGTAGGAACTGCAGATGCTGGAGAATCTGAGACAACAAGGCGTAGAGCTGGATAAGCACAGCAGGCCAAGCAGCATCATAGGAGCCTAGCCCGAAACGTCAGCCTTCCTGCTCCTATGATGCTGCTTGGCCTACTGTGTTCATCCAGCTCTATGCCTTGTTATCTCCCACTCCCATGTTGCCACTGCCCCCCACCTTTGATGGTATGCGTGCAGGAACCTTCCTGATGTGGGGAACAGAGGGTTTAAAAATGGAACGAGAATGAATTTAATCGAAATGGCTAGGAAGAAGATTCAAGGAAAAGGCAGAGCAGAATGGTAAGGAAAATTCTAGATATATAACTATAGGTGAAAAAGCACCTGATATTGAGTTACAGTTGTCCTGATTATGTAAGTGTGTGTGTGTGTGTGTGTGTGCGCGCGCGCACACTTTTACTCATTGTCCGACCCAGGTCCTCTCATTTGAATAAGAATGCATTTATTCAGTACATTAACATAGTTTGCAACTTAAAACTTTTTCTGTGTGTGGCCGTGTACATGTTTACAGTGGTGTGACCCACGCACACAAACACACACACACTCTTTTCATTATAATACCGGGGTACAAAATTGCAATTGTGAAATAAATCAAAGAATACAGAGAATTGGAAAAAATGAGTGGGACACATCGACCAGGTCTGCAACGCCACGTTATGTGATTATAAGTTTAGAAACAGTTGAAAAGAGCGCAGCAGACAGATGAAGGCAAATCTGTGATGGAAAGTAAACAGACGGTATTTTGGGAATGGACGGACTCTCAGAAGAAAGGAGGGTCATCTTTGTCACAGAACTGTCACACAAAGGTCAGGAAGCTTTTAGCCAGCTGGAAGAGGTCTGTGTGATGTGTAAACAGAGGGCAAAGAGTGCAGTCAGCAGCGGTGCCCCTTTTACTTCAGAACCATTTGATCAAATGGGTACAAAAGTGAACTGGTGAGACAGAGCATCATCCAGTAAAGAACTGTAAGAGAGAGAAATAAAGTCTTTATATGTTCACAGTTCAGAACAAAGAGAGTTTCACTGCTAAGATTGATTAACTCATGTCCGTGGTGCCATGACCTTGTTATTTACAGCAACTTGCCCACTTTCCCTTGGCCTGGCCTGTGAAGCTTAAAATGAGAAATATTTTGAGAGCTTTTTCTGCTATGTCCAGATATGATTACTTCTATGATTACTTGAGCTTGACAAACAGGTGCAGGCTGGGCAAGATGCTGTAATGTGGCACTGCTGGCCAGTTAACTGTGTCCGCAGATCATGCAGGTGGAAAGAAATGAAATGCTTGTATATTTTTGATAACCGAATGTGGGATGTGAGCATCGTTGGCAAGGTTAACACTTCCGACCCAAACCATATGTAGTACAAGTTTGATGGACCAAATGGCTTCCTGACTTGCCCTTGAGAAGAGGCTGCCTTCAAGTCATTGTAAAGCCACTTTCAAAGTGCTGTCACTGTTATAATGTGAGAAACGTAGTGTCAGTTTGGGCACAGCAAGCTCCCACAAACACTGATAACCAAGGAACCAGTTGGGACGACTCAGTTTAACATTTTATCTGGAAGACAGCACCAGGGACAATGCAGCTCTCCCTCAGGACTGCAGTGGAGTTTCACTCTGGATCACTTTAGATTGGGATTGGAGCCCACAAGCTCCAGACTTGGAGATGAGAATGCAACCTACTGCCCAAGATGGGATAGAAGACTGTTACACCCCAGGCCAGTTCACTTGTCCTGCACACAGGGTTACCATTGACAAGAAACTGCAGCACTACATTGGCTCTTGAGCTGGGGTTTACTCCTGGTTGTTTTGTTGCACGTTTAGATCAAACTGCACACATTGCTTGAGCAGAGTGGTTACAGATTTGTAAAGTGGAGAGTGAGCATTGTTTTCGTGGAAGTTCAGTGCCTGTGGTCAGTGCTGAGTTGGATGATTGTCAAATCTGCAAGCGGTAACAATAGAGAGAGTGGTTAATTCTGTTCTTCATGGTGTGGAAGCGTAAGTTTTTTTTTAAGGATTTTCAGTTGCAGCAGTTCTAAAATGATGCACCTGACCCTTGGCCTCTGTCCCCTTTATCCTCCATTTGTCACTCACAACTGCATTTTCCAACTACCAACTGTCTTGCCTTTTTGTGCAGCTGTCAATCAGGGGCTGTCAGCCTTGTCCACGATAAAACTTCATTCCTTCTTAAACCATGGTCGTTCCCTTTGCCGAAACCCCCATTTTTCTGACCGCATCTGTGGGTTGGATGTGGGTCGCCAGAGTGGACTGGGCCATGTGGAGTACACTGGTTCTCTTTGCCAAAGCTGTTGCAGACAGATCCCGTTCAGCAAATGAGATCCTCAAGCTTACAGCCATAACTCAACTACCAAGCTCGGTGCCTGTTAATGGAGCAGTTAAGTGTGATTCCAGGATGCTGTACTCCCAGCAGGGAAGGTAATTGTGGAAAGGGAGAACAAGTCCATGCAAACTGCTTGGCCTCACTTCTCTGGCTTGCCAACGCAATGAGTCCATTTCCTCAGAGGAAACAGCCAAGTAACTTTATGCAATTTATTTTAATGCAATTTAATAGGTTTTCTGTCTGAGACTAGTGCACATCCTTCAAAAACAGACCTGTTAGAAATGATGCGTACATAGAATCCTCCAAGGCTGTAATCTCTTGATCTACAGCTATCTGATGTAACAAGCCTTGGTTTGATTTTCACCTCCCACTGATCCTGGTGCCTTCCAGACACAATTCTTGTCCAAACACTTGGATTTCCATTGGTGGACTCTGACCTTTCAGTGGATGGCAGGTCCCTTTAGGCTTTACACCCTAATCCTTGGACAGCACGGTACGTGATGGCACAGACAGAATGGTCGCCTACAAAAAGCATGCTGTTGAGCTGACTTGTAAGAAACTTTTCACCCTGATCTCTGACCGAACTCAACCAAGCAAGACGCCAAGGCCAGCATTTTTAACCATCCCTAATTGATACTGTCAGTGCATGGATTTCCTTCTTGAAACATTTGTCCCCACCTACCACTCTGTATTGCTCCCCTTCCTACCCTCCTGAACCTCACTGTTTTGACTTCGTAGGAAGGCACTGCCAATAAGAGTCAACTGCTTGAGACTTGGGTGTCACCAGTGTGAGAGATAGTAGGAACTGCAGATGCTGGAAGATCTGAGATAACAAGGTGTATAGCTGGATGAACACAGCAGGCCAAGCAGCATCATAGGAGCAGGAAGGCTGACGTTTCGGGCCTAGACCCTTCTTCATTTCTGATGAAGTTAAAGTCCAGAGCTTGAGGGAGGATGACGGTGAGCTACCATCTTTCCATCCCGAATGTTGTCTGACTGAACCGATTTACTCATGTTTCTAAAGATCTGTTGGCAGTAAAACAGCAATATAAGCATTTTGTGCTGCCAGTAACAATGCCACTTGGTAGGATCACTTGTGAAGGATGATGCAGTGGAGAGGACAGTTATTGACCATATAGCTGTTAATTGATTAGCAACCAATCTATATATTGTTTAAACCTTAGTCATGACCCATATCTGAACTTTGAAAACTGATATCGCAGCGATAATTACAGTGCCACAGATGATCTAATGCATGTCCGTGCATGGTAATTGCAGTCTGTACTGACTGACTGCTTCATATATCCTCCAAGTACACGGGTGCTCTGTACGAGTCAAAAGCGGGATTTGTAGTCGTCCTGTTCAAGCACATTTTATGCAAACTTTGATTTTCAAGTGGCAGTATCATCGCTTTTTTTTATTGCTGTGGAGAGAACAAAATGAGATACTGTCACCATAAGGATGCAAGGTATTTATAAATTGAAACTATCAAAAATTGAATTATCTGGTGATTTATGTTGTTCGAGTTCCCTACAGTTCTTCAAATGGATGGCATAGAGTGTCTCCAGTGCAAGTACTACAGACTAATCCTCACAGGCTCAAGGCTGATAGTCACAACTGATTCCTACAGACAGTAGCTATCTGATCCAATGAAACTTTCACGTAAAATACACCGATATACTTTCTGCTTCTGGTGTTGCTTCAGGGAAAGGTCAATATATTGCTTATCGGCGACCAGCTTAACTCAGGATTCTAACATGTTGCCTGCCATAGTTATCTTGGAGATGGTTATGTTGTCTGATGGAAGACATCCATGTTTCTCAGCTGTTGGTGTTTCTTTATATTTCTGACTTGGTTGAAGCTTTTGGTCGCTTTTCTCTGCTAATCGTTGAGCATGTTAATGGACTGTTCAGCAAGTTAGATTATCATTGCTGAGCAGATGATCACATCTACCTATCCACTGTAGCAAGGATGTGGCATTGAGGGTTCAGGATTGTTTCCGTTTGCCAAACCTTAACGTTCTACGGTAACAGCCTCATTTAGTATTCTCGCGGGCAACATTGTCTGGACATCGATGTTGGCACCGCTATGGTAGCCTGGTATACATCTGGCAGTCAGCCTCATTTGAAGTGAATTGGATTAGCTTTATTATCACATGAGTACAGTGAAAAGTTTACAAATCACCACTTACAGTGCCATCTTTGGTGCAAAGGTACCTAGGTACATTTTCTTGAGTACAAATTCTTAGGGGAAAAATAAATTAGAAAAATAGAGAAAAACATAGTCCAGCATTACAGACCTTGAAAAGTCGAGCATCATGGTAGTAAATTAGAAAAATTGTGCCTACGTCTCATTGCCTGGCGCAAAGTATTATAGACAGAGATTGTGGCATGGTTCTGCCAGCAGCACGTTCTGATTGAGAAGCTGCCTGGGAGAAACAGGAAGATCAGGCGACAAGATCTGTGACAGAGCAGGGGATAAAATAGAGATAACAAGGTGTAGAGCTGGATGAACACAGCAGGCCAAGCAGCACCAGAGGAGCAGAAAAGCTGACGTTTTGGGTCCAGACCCTTCATCAGAAATGAAGAATAAGATGAAGGATAAAATAACTCTGCACCCCATGTCATCAAATGGCTGTGGGTTTTGGATCAAATTCTGGAATGTCTGAGGAGGGAGTTGACAAAGCGGGACCTCTCGATGGTCGTGCGAGGCCGCTGTTATAATTGAAATGTGGTCGTGGCCTTTGCTTGCTCCAATGCCAGATTTGCTTGTGCCTCTCTTTTTTTCTAAGCCCGACCTGCCATTGGCTCACTGCTACTGTTGGAGGCGTTTGTGCGTGAATGACTTGCAGAAATAGGGTGAGCAAATAATTAGGAGGGATGGTTTAACAAAGGGAGCAGATATTGTGCCAGAGCACTGAGATGCGAAGGTACACTAGACGGAGTTAAAAAGCTAATCTGGAGCTGGATTCATACTCCTTGGAAGTTATTAAACAGTACAGCCTGTAGGGGGCACCTTGATATTCCTGCCAGTATGTAGCAAGTGACCGTAATAGTCAACAATAAAGGAGAGTTGAAGTCTCATAATTTCCTGGCGTAGGAACAAGAGCAGGAGTAAGCCAAACAGTTCCACCATTCTAGATCATCTACTTCACGTCATTTTCCTCCATATTCCCCATATCTCTTGACGGCATTCATACTGAGAATCTGCTGACTCCATGTTGACCACGTTTCTGAGCCTCAGGACTGGAGAATTCCAAAGACTCACCACTTTTCGAATGAAGAAATTCCTCCTCACCTAAGTCCTTAATGACATGCCCTTTTATTTGGAGACTGTATCTCCTGTTTCGAGACCCCAGAGCCACAGGAAGCAGACTTCCTGCACCTACCCTCTCGAGTGCTTTGGGATTTGTACATTTCAACGTGATCACCTCATTCATTTTAGCCCAGTTCCCTGAATCTCTCATAGTATAATCCCTTCCATCCGAGCAAGTAGCCTGGTGAGCCTCTGCTGCCCTCGGTGTTTGGACAGTATGTTCTTCTGTAGGCAAGAAGCCAGCACTGCACACCAAGGAGCAACAGTCGGCCATTCGGCCCCTCGGGTCTCTTCTGCCATTCATTGAAATCATGGCTGATCGGTGGCTTAACTCCAACACTTCTTTGCCTGACAAAAATTAATCTATCACCGATTTAGAATCCCCAACTGCTGGAAATAGTTTACCTTTGTCTAAACTTTTCCTGTTAATATCTTTAAGACTTCAATCAAATCACCTCTTCACCTTTTAAATTCTAGAGAAAACAGACCTAATTTGTATAATCTCTCCTCAGAACACATGAAGTTCAGGTCTCATTCTTGTAAATCAATGCTGTATTCCCTCCAAACTACTCCAGATGCACTCTTAACAAGATTGTCAATTCTGTGTTCCTTGTCAGTGAATTGAAACTGTGTTCCCGGGCAGTATGGTGGAGCTATGCTGCTGTGTTCCCAGGAAACCTGCTGAAGTGGAAGTTCTCAGTTCACTCTTGGCTGAAAGAGGATCCCATTGGGATTAAGAGAAAGGGTGTTGTGCCAGAGCACTGAGATGCGAAGGTACACTAGACAGAGTTAAAAAGCTTATCTAGAGCTGTACTCATACTCCTTGGAAGTTATTAAATAGTTCAGCCAGTAGTTCAGAAAGGGTGCCGACCCGAAACGTCAGCTTTTCTGTTCCCCTGATGCTGCCTGGCCTGCTGTGTTCCTCCAGTTCCATGCTGTGTTATGTCTGACTCCAGCATCAGCAGATCTTACTATCTCCCATTGGGATCAAGGCTATTTTAATCTACGACAGCACTCCAAGCCCCTGAGTTCAAGTCCTCAAGCCGTAACTTCAACACAAAGGAGGAATTGATAAATTCCTCCACAAAAGATCTGAGTTTGTGTGAGGTTGTGATCGTTTATATCCAGCTCAGTAATCCAGAGAGATATTGCGACTGTATGTTTGAAATTCTTAATCACTGTGTGCATTAATACATGGAGCAGAATTGGCCATTAAGAATCCATTTCAGTCTTTGCTCAGGTACAAAGGCATCTTTTTACCCTTGAGATTTGATAGTGCTTTCCTCGCAAAAAATCAAACCGGTTAGATGCACTTTAAGGGGCTAAATATGCTAAATGGGCTGATCAGTGCTCTGGGAGAAGATTTAATGCTGTTGATTGCTCCCTTGGTTGTTGCTTTGAATGTTGAATGAAAAGCTATTGAAGCTATGTAACAGACGGCGCCAGTGAACACTTCACAGCACCGCCGCTTTGAGGACTGACATGGATTTGAGATACATGTTATATCTCTGATCTGGTGCATCCAGGTTTGGAGTTGTCGGAAACACCCCAGAGCCAGACTTGCTAACGTGGGATTCCATTGTTTGAAGGCAAGCATAAGGCTGACTGTAGTGCCTTGAGGTTTGAGCAAGTTGGACCCATGTATGGAAATGCCATGTCTGTGCAGTAACAGCAGTATGGACACCTTACAAACAGTTTCATTTTGTAAGCTTAATAAATTATGGATGAACCAGTTCAACCCTGAATCTGCCATTTTCGAGTGTTTAATTATACCAACAGATGCGCCCATTATGGCACACACACAACCCAAATTACAGAATCCAGTAGGTGATTGGGAAGGTGTTTCTGGTCTATCGCTTGTCTGAAAAAGATGTGTGCAAAAATTTTTTTTTTTTGCACATAATCGCCATCACTTTTGCTGTTTAACTTCAAAACGATCGTAGCAAACTTCAAAGCCAGGAAAAAATGTTTGGGGAGAAAAAAAGACTAGCATTTCATGGTGCCCTCATTGGTTTCTGTCATGACAACAATCTGTCCATAGCAATCTCCCATTAATGGTGGGAAGGTAAGAACCAGATAACCTTTTAGTGCGCAGTTACTGTTTTCTGGGACATCGGGAGTGAACTCCCCTGCTGCTCCTCAAAATAGTGATGAGGAATCTTTGGATGATGGGATCTGAGTTTGGCTACTTGTCAAGATGACAGCATTGCCAAAAATGCAGCCTCCTGTGCAGTGGAGCGTCAGCCTGGATTGCTACGCATGGAGTTAGTGCTTAGCCCCCATGATCTGTCCCTTCATTGATATCAAGGTACCGCTTAACACCTGGTTCAGACAAACGTGCATTAAATTGCAGAAACTGTTCCTTTTCCATTGGGGTTTGCCATGCATTCATTAACAATAAATGAGTAATGCCAAAGAAAGGCACATACAGTATGGTGGGCACTGTGGATCTGCAGGGAGCTGCGAAAGACGTGCTGCAAGATGATGTCGTACTCGATTTCTCCAAAGCTGTCATGATGCCTTCACAGCACACTGAGCGAGGTTTGGGGATCATAGTACATGATGTCCTCGTCAAGTGTAAAATAACATTGAATACTTGCCTGAACAGCCTGTGTATATCTCTCAAAGGATACCTTGTGTCCACGTGCAGAGTGGTCAACTGTGGATTGGAGAGAGCTGGACCTATTAGCTTCAATGATAAATTATTATTAGTGTCAGAGGTGTCAACACAACCTAAGGTAGTATAAGAACAACTTAAGTGACAGTCAGGAGGGAATAGAGTTATTCTGGCAACTACATGTAGTGACTTACTGATATGGAAGTAGCTGCAGTTTCAACAGGCTCAGAAAATACAGTCTTAAAGAAAAACTGTGGATTTTTCAAGTGGCCCTCATGTCCCTAAGCCCTTCTCAGCTAATGAAACATTTCAGAAGTGTTGTTACTCTTGAACCAGCAGTGAAATAAATGGTCAACTAACATGTTTCAGTGGTGTTGGTTCAGTAATAAATACTGGCAAGCACTCCCCTGTGTTCTGTCTTAGATTACAAGGTAGTGAAGGGAAGCTTAAAAATTACACACTTCTTATAATCTTCTATTTACAGCAGTGCACATAACAAGCAAGCAGCTCTGAACTGAACAGCTGCAATTTCAAACTCTCCCATTTGTAGGAGCACTAGTGAATCCCCAGTGAATGCCCACTGCCTGAATACAATTAAACATTCAATTAATATCATTAACTTGACATTTTTTCTCAAAGCAGAGCCACAGGATCCTCTGCCCCACCTGAAGGGCAGACGTTTAACATCCACCCTGAGGTATTCATAGAGTATTCCCTCAGTACAGTACTGAAGCCCTGGGGTACAACTCAGACTTACAGCGTTCTGACCCAGGAAAGCTGAGTTGCAGGTCAACGTTGAGGTAGGTTAAGAACTAAAAAGAAACTGAATTGAGTTGGAGAGCCCAGAGTTGGAGTGCACAAGTATTTGGGAGAGAGTTAATAAAAACACTTGAATTCATCAGTGTCAGATGAGTGACCTGCCACTGAGAGGCTGGCGGGACATTTTATTTTAAAAGTCTTAACTTATTGAAGAGTTTAATAATTTCAAGAGGGATAAATAAAGGACTCATATTCTCTACTTTGCTGCAGAACGCCTATTCTGGTTTCACGTGGGAATTCCAGGGCACTTCATATGCAGATTGGGTGGCGGAACGTAAGATCTAGATTTTTGAACTTTGACGGCACAGTGATGCATTGGTGACCCTGCGGGTTTTGTGCCAGCATCTTTGTGGATGGGCCAAGCAGCAGCTTCTGGGTGTGCGGACAGAGGGAGTGAGGACTCCCAGAGGGTCGAGCAGGATGAGGCAACAGAACGGGGATCTACTGGGTACAACTCGCTCTCCAACCAGGATTCAGTTCTCCGTATTGGCAAGGGTGATGGTTCCTTTGGGGAGTGGAGCCAACAACAAGTCCGTGGCCAACTGTACCAAGGCAGGAGGAATAATGGGCATCTTGCAGCTTCTGAACAGACAGATGATTCTGTGCCCTGATTCCAGGGTGGTGTGTTGCACCCCCGCCCCCAGTACCAGGGTTAAAAATGTCACTGAGCGACTAGAGGCACACGGGATGAACAACCAGAATTAAAGATCCACATCGATAACAGTGGCACAGGTCGGAAGAAGCATGAGGTCCTGCTGGGAGGATTTTAGGAGCTCGGTAGGAGACTGTCGAACAGGACCTCAACGATTGTAAGCTGTGGATTACTCTCAGTGGCCATGCTCCTGAGGGAGCAGAGGGACATGGAATGTCTGCGCAGAAATTGTTAGAAGTGTCAGGGAGATGAGCAAGTGGTTACAAACTGCTTTGGTGAGATTCTCTTTCGTAGTTACAATTCACAAGATTTCTGTACAAAATCAAAAGAAGATTATTTTTGCAACTCGACTATCTTCCTCTCACATGTAATACATCATCTCCTCAACATGTGCATGGGTTAACTCCAAAATTTTGGAATGGCTCCTCCCAATGAGAGGAGCTAGTCAGTTGTAAGTTGGTCATTTTTGTTGTTGGTCAGTTCTATAGCCATGCAGCATAGACCTAGTTATTATCTGTTTGGAGATTTGAGAAATAGTCTCTCACGTAGTGTTAATGCAGTTAACCAGTCTTCAGCTAATGTACCCTGTTATGATGTAGGATTACAAGGTGTAGAGCTGGATGAACACAGCAGGCCAAGCAGCATCAGAGGAGCAGGAAAGCTGACGTTTCGGGCCTAGACCCTTCTTCAGAAATGGGGGA
>NC_063349.1:8790034-8812821 GCF_021869965.1 Rhincodon typus
TTTCTGAAGAAGGGTCTAGGCCCAAAACGTCAGCTTTCCTGCTCCTCTGATGCTGCTTGGCCTCCTGTGTTCATCCAGCTCTATACTGTGTTATCTCAGATTCTCCAGCATCTGCAGTTCCTACTATCTCATGATGTAGGATTAAATGTGTCTTTCTCTGATTGGTAGATTGTGACTAGTGGGATACTGCAAGGAGTAGTACTTGTGCCCCAGCCCTTCACAATATCTATCATTGATTTGGAAGTGGGACCCAAATGTAAAATTTCCAAAGTTGCCAATGATTCAAACTTAAGTGCATATGTGTTGTGAGGAAGATATAGAGCAGCTTCAGGACGATTTGGACAGGCTGCGTGAATGGGTAGGAACATGGAAAAACAAAGTTTGCGATTTCGGTAGGAGAAACAGATTTGCAGCGTATTTCTTAAATATTAAGAATTTGGAAAGTGTCGAGTCGATCTACAAAGGGACCTCTGTATCCTTGTCAATAAGTTATTCGAAGCTCATATCTGTGTCTTGCAAGCAATTCGGAAGCCCATTGGAATGTTAGCCTTTAAGATAAAAGGATTTGAGGACAAGAGCGATGATGTCTTGCTTCAGTTGTATTGGAGCTTGTTTAGACAGCATCTGGGGTACTGTGTGCAGTTTTGCTCTCCGTATCACGGGGAAAATATTACCACAGAGGGAGAGCAATGAGGATTCACCAGACTTATTCCCAGGATGGTGCGACTGACCTATCAACAAACTTGGGGCAAACTGCGTCTGTTTCACTCAAGTTTCGAAAAATGTGGTCTGACCTCATTGAACCCGACAAAACACTTGAAGTGTTAGACAGGGTGGATGTGGGTAGGTTGCTTCCCTGGACCAGGGAGTCTCGGGTAAGGAAGCACAATTTATAATTCAGAGGAATACCACTGAGGTCTGAGATGAGGAGAAATAGTTTTACTCACAGGGTTATGAACCTTTGGAATTCTTTCCCGCAGAGGCCTGTCGAAGCTCAGTCATGGAGTATATTTAAAGTAGAGATTGATAGATTTCTGACTACCAGTAGAGTGCAGGGTTATCGGGATGTGGTGAATAAAAGGCATAGACGTCTTTGATCAGCCATGGTTGTATAAAATGGCACAGGAGGATCAATAGACTGAATGGCCTACTCCTAGTCCAACATTCTTGTTGCCCAAGTACATGCTCCTTTGGCCAAAAAGTGGTTAATCTTTCACTTAATACCCCTCAGTTCTGTGGACTAGTGTGAGTAAACAAGATTGTTACACTTAAAGACTTTCAATCTCTGGTATTGTGCTTAGAATCCCCACAGTATGGAAGCAGCCATTCAGTCCACACCAATCTTCGGAAGGCCTACCTCTGTATCACTAATTTACCACAGCTAATCCATTTGGCCAACACATTGCTGGACACTCTGGGCAATTTAGCACGGCCAATCCGCCTAACCTGCCAATCTTTGTGACTGTGGGAGGAAACCCATGCAGACAAGGGGAGAACGTGCAAGCTCCACACAGGCAGTTGCCCAAAGGTGGAATCAAATCCGGGTCCCTGGTGCTGTGAGGCAGCAGTGCTAACCACTGAGCCACCGTGCTGCCCTTGAGAGAAATTAGATCAAACAGTGTCACTTGTCGTTCGGGGCACTTTTGGAGTCAAATAGGTTTGGAGCGAGTTTGAAACAAATATTGGTAATGCCTGATCTTTAAGTCATTCTGTTTAGTCAGTGTGTAATAATTGAGAATAAATCTAATTACAGCCATGTAAACAAGGAGATGAGTAAAGTCAATGTGTGACTATCAATGTGTGTCTAGCACTGTGTAAATAGGGCGATGAGTAGTTCCAATGCTGCATATCCCTGTGTAAATAGGGAGATGCGCGAGTTAATTTGTGTATATTTCTGCGAATAAGGAGATAAGTAAAGACAATGGGGACTACGTTCACGAGTCCCTGACCCACAACCACGATGTGTGATTGTCCCATGCCCATTGATTGCAATGCAGATGGCACGCCAACTCTCTGCTGCCTGTTGAATTGAATGATATTCAGTAACTGCACTGTTGATTGAATTTTATTTTGTGCTGAACGCATCGGAGGGGGCCACTGTGAACAGCAAACACCACGATAAAGTGAGTTTGCACTGTCAGAACCCAAACTGGGCATCAGTGAGCAGGTTATTGCTCAGCAAGTGCTGCTTGATAACACTAGTCACCCTACTATACATCAGAGATGACCACAAGATTATTCAGACCCCTAGATATCAGGGTTGCCCACAAACCTAGAACCACCCTGTGACAGCTACTGACGAACGTAAAGGATCCCATTCCCATAACCAATAAAACTAACATGACATACAAAATACCATGCAAGCACTGTAAGAAACACTGGATCGGCCAAACTGGAAGAAAACTGACAATAAGGATACATGAACACCAACTAGCCACTAAGAAACACAATCAATTCTCACTGGTCTCAAAACACACGGATAAAGGACACGAATTCAACTCTGAGCCAAACAGAGACATGCCAGGGAATTCCTGGAGGCCTGACATGCCAACTGGAATTCCGTTAACAAGCACATTGAACTGGACCTGATGTACAAACCACTGAGAAACAGAACCGGAAGTGATGCCAACCACCCCAGCAAACCGAGGTATCTAAATAACAAGCGGGATAGAACATCAACGCTTCACCGGAGACGCGCTGACAATGTTACCTAGCAGGGTGACGAAACATCTGCAACCAAACACGCCAGCTCGCTGAGCAAGTCGATACCCTCATCCACAACCCGAGCTACAATTCTTCTCAGAAACTTTAAGCTTGATAACACTGTCGATGGCACCTTCCATCACTTCAACGATAATTTACGAGCAGATGAATGGGATAGTAAATGAATCGGGTAGATCTGTCCTGCTTTCTGTGTACAGGACATATCTGGGCAATTCTCCATATTGTTGGGTAGATGCCAGTGTTGTGACTGTACTGGAACAGCTTGGCTCGGGGAGCGGCAAGTTTTGGAGCACAAGTCTTCAGTAATAATATCGGAATGTTGTCAGAGCCCATAGCTTTTACAGTATCCAGTGTCTCAAACCACCAACTCTTGATATCATATGGAGTGAATCAAATTGGCTGAAGACTGGCGCCTGTGATGCTAGGGATCACTGGAGAAGGCTGAGATAGATCATCCACTTGGCACTTCTGGCTGAGGATTGCTGTAAATGCTTTAGCCTTATTTTTTCCGCTGATGTATTGCCACATCATTGAGGACGGCAATTCCTGTGAAGCTGCCTCCCCCAGTCAGTTGCTTAATTGCCCATCTCCGTTTGTGACTAGATTAGGGGGAACTGCAGAGCTATTGGCTGGCCTTCACTTGCTGCTAATACCGTTGGGCATGCAAGTAGTCCTGTTTGGGTAGCTTCACCAGGCTGATGCCTCATCTTACAAGCAAGAATAGGATGAGTGACCAACATACAGGCTAAAGGAAGGGAGGTCTTGGATGAGACGCCTTGGGGTGCCCCCCCCCCCCCCCCCCCCCACCGCCTCTCTGACACATGTACCATTTTGGATACTGCTGGGGGAGATGACCTTCGGAGGGTAGCGATGGGAGCCATGTCCATGGTACCATGTATGGCACTGCCATGTTGTTAAAGGTGTGTTGGAGTATAGTTTTGCTGCTGCGCTGGCCCACAGCACTCGATGGATGCCCACTAGTAGCTAAACGACTCTAAGTGTATCTCCCTCAGCATGGTGATATTGCCATATCGTATAATTGAGGTTAATCTCTATGTGAGGACAGGACTTGGTCTCCCCAAGGACAGATGCATCTGCGGCAGGCAGCATGCGATCGGTCTGTTTATCAGTCTTGTTGGTTCCTTCACCACTTGCCACAGACTGAGTTAGCAGCAATGTCCTTCAGGACTTGACCAGCTCTGTCAGCAATGCTGCCCCTGAGCCATTCTTGTTGGTAGACATTGAAGTCTTCTACTCAGCGCAGATTCTGCACCCTCACCTTCCTCGGTGCTTCCTCCAAATGATCTTCAGCATTAAGGAATACAGAATTGTCAGGTAATGAGGCAGGGATGGGGGCGAAGACAGGGATGCATGTGCTAATCAGCTGGAGATATTTTCCTTGCCCATGTTTGCCCTGAGGCCATGAGACTTTGAGGGTCTGGAGTCCATGTTGTGAACTCCCAGGCCAATTCCGTTGTGTGCTGCCACTCCTGCTGGGTCTATCCTGCCAACGGAACAGGACGTAGCCAGGTGGTGACGGTGGTACCTGGGACATGATTTGTAAAGTATCATTCCGTGAATCTGACTATGTCAGGGTGTTGCTTGACTATTCTGTGAGACAGCTCTCCCAATTTTGGCGCCAGCCCACAGATCTTAGGAAGGAGGACCTTGTAGGGTTGATAAGGTTATGTTTGCCTTGGTTGAGTTCCACCTGGTTTAGTTCCAATCTTGAGGCTTTCTAATGATTGATACAATAAGCTTACTGGGCCATCTCAAAGGGCAACTGAGGGTCAACCGCATGGCAGTGGGTCTGGAGTACCAATTTCACTCAGACAGCCGTTTACTTTCCCAACGAAATTAGTGAACCAGATGGGTTGTTGATACCAAATGACAATGACTTCATGGTCCTGTCAGACTTTTATTTCCAGATATTTATTGTTTTCAAAATTCAGTACCTGCCATTCCTGATCTGTGCATTACTAGTCTAGCAATAATGCCATCACCTTTGTAGCATATTAAAGTTGCACAGCATCCAATAAAGGGCACTGACAATCCCAATTTCTTGTCCACGTGTGCATCGCTGTGTAGAAACTGAAAAATAACGATAGTCAAACATTTTCCGCTTGAGCTGCCTCGAACCATGTTAGCAGCGACTCTTTGTTGGAATAGTCAGCAGCTCTCGTTCGCTTCCTTGCTGGAGAGAACCCTGTTAGTAAAATTGTGCTGCTGAGTGGTTGACAGACTCCATGGTAGTGTCTCCCACTCCTTTCCAATGTCCACTTGGTGCCACATTTTTCCACTTGCTGTATCAGCATCACTCAGTCTCCAGTCAACAGCAAGTTTAGCCAGACTCGCAGTGTTTGAGAGATCTCTATGTCAACCGATGGCTTGTAATTTGGGGCTGTGGCATGCCCTAACTCTACTCCGGCTACATGGCCAGGGTGCACTGGTTCAGCTGACCTGGAGTCACCAGCCGGAAATCTTGCCTTTTCATGGGTTTCCTTCTATTGGATTTCCCATTCTGCCAGCGGGAATGACTGACCATAACGGAAGATTCAGGTTATCCAAATTTAACTCAACATAATTTCATTGTCATTTCAATATGTGTGTATCCCACTTTGAAAGAGAGATTAGTAAAGAAAATATGTGTATATCCCTGTGCAAATAGGGAGATTAGTAATGTCAATACATGTATATCCCTGTGTAAATAGGGAGATGAGTTGAGTGATTCAAATAAAGAGGCTTAAGTGTGTATGTTGCTGTTTTCAGTCCAGTTAAGATCTCTCATACAGATACTTGTATGTACAGATTTTAGCAGTGGCTGTATAAGCAGTGATGCCACAAAGGGTCATTTAAATCTTTAACCAGCCAAGTCAACAATATAATTAGACCCAGCTGAACAGGACTTGACGAAAAGATTTAAACCTGTTTGAGCAAGAGAGAGTCAAGAGGGAAGCCAGAATAAACTCTCAAGATAACTTATTTTCCAGAGATAATGACTGTTAGTCTGGCTCAGTGCCACTTCTCATTGGGCAAAGTACTGAGAATTCACAGAAACTCGGGCAGTTTGTGAGAGTCAAGACTTACTTCAAATCTTGAGCTTCCTAATAAAGTCACCAAAACTAGAAATGCAAATGCAGTGTAGTACTGAATTATATGGTCATGAAAGACTCCCTTTCTGTTTGAGTCGCTATATGAGTTGGAGTGCCCTGTTTAACCTTAGAGTCGCTGGGCTACATGGAGGATGTATATATTTGAGGTTGATGGACTGCTGGCTTCAGGGGAATGTGACCCTTCCAGGAGTCAAAATGTTTCTGGCAGTTTTGGGAGAACTGAGAAAATTGTAAAAATATACCAGCCCAGGTATTGAAGTGCGCCCCAGTCTTTCTTTCTTATGGTATCTTTTCCTTCAATACTGTGCCAACTTTTGTCTGAATATATGTCTGCAAAGAGCAAGAGGGTACGTTTTGATGTTGAAAATCCCACGCAACATGATTTCAGTGGAGGTTATCAGGCTGGAAATAACTGGCATAGCACTTGCTCCTGTTTAGGTTTTATTGTAATAATCAGGGTCACGTGAGCACCATTGTGAGATGAGATTATGTCTGTAGGAACAGGCAGGCAGAAAATGCCAAGAGGTGACGGAAAATGATAAGATAATTACAGATGAGGACAGCCATTTGCCCTTTTTTGTTTGTCCATTGAGCAATATCCTCAAGACCTTTCATTCCAGCAGAGCGTTTCTGAAATTACTCCATGGTTTTTGCAATTGCTCCACTGTCCGGGAGCCCATTCAATACGTTGATCACTCTGAATGTAATAAAACATAACAGACATCCAGCTAGATTTTCATAACTGAATCTGCTTCCCCTTGTCTTACTGCCTCAATGTAAATTTCCAGATTTTCCATTTCACTTTCTCGTTTATATCTGTTAGTATGATACCCCTTCAGTCTCCTCTGTTCTGGTCTGAGAATTCCAAGTGTCTCCAGTCCTTTTTTTCTTGCTTCATTCCTCTGATGGTCAGCATCAAGAACCACTTTTCTGACCTGCCTGCTGATCCTAATGTGGTCATAATCTCCCTGCTCATTTTTTCCACATCTCACAACCTTGCACTTCCTCTTAGCAGCTGCTTGCAGTAATCATCCACTTTTGATTTAAATCAGCAATATGACTGAGGAGAATTCCTGAGGTCAATCCAAGTGGTCCTCCTTGGATCCTCTGTCTGGAAGCTACCGTGCCCCTCAGTTTCAGCTCTGTCGCTGTTAGCATTGGAAATTTGCTGGTTCCAGCATTGATGATGGATCCTAATCTTAATCATGAGACCCTGACCTTGGACCTTGCACAAATTGTAAATGGTGATAACCAACCGTGACATCTGAACTGCCCCATCCCATTTTTCCATATAAGTGGTGCAATTGCATTGGGATTTTCACCAATTTTTTTTTGCTCACTCTCTCACAATCTTATTCTCTCTTTCACTTCTTTCTTGTCCTCTTCTTCTCTCTGTCTCACACACTCTGTCTCCCTTATGATGATGCTGTGGCTTTGAGAGGTTATTTTGTCCTGGTTTTTCTTTAAAGGGAGTTTTTCTTAAGAGATTAGGTGTGGCACAGTGGCTCAGTGGTTAGCATTGCTACCTCACACCTTCAGGGATCCGGGTTCGATTCCAATCTGGGACGACACTCTGTGCGGAGTTTGCGCATTCTCCCCATGTCTGCATGGGTTTCCTCCGGGTGCTCCAGTTTCCTCCCACAATCCAAAGATGTGCAGGTTAGGTGGATTGACCATGTTAAATTGCCAATCGTATTCAGGATTCAGTATTAGCCACACGAAATGCAGGGTTAGAGGGTAGGGGAATGCGTTTGGGTGGGTTGCTCTTTGGAGGGTCAGTGTGGATTTGTTGGGCTGATTGGCCTGTTTACACACTATGGGGAGGTGATGAGCTGTCTGGTTGGAAAACCAGTAAAGTAAACAGTTGTGAGGCCTAGGGGTTTTTTTTGAAGTTGGAACAATAGAAGCAGCCTGAATGGGTGTGATCAACTCTCCCAGACCAGGATTTCTGGGTTTTATTTATGGTTTAGGTTCACCAGAAGCTGGTGGAGTTTTGAAGAAGCAGAAGCGATGATTTTCCTTTCTGTTACAGCTGGAAACTGGGGTTTCTCCCTGCTTTTGGGTTATCCATGAGACAAATCTATTTTGTGAATTGGCCTTTTTGCCAACGAGTGTGTTTATGGGATGTTACTGTATTGAACAGTTAATGAGTAACAGTTACTGAGCCTACTGTTCTGTTAAGTTTTCTAATAGAGTTAAGTTATTCTAAGTTCTCTTTTCTTTCGTAGAATTTTAACTATAGTGTTCGAATAAATTAAGTTTTGCTTAACGTTGAGTAGTTCGACCAGTTGTATCACATTTGGAGCATGGCACTTTATGTTTGCCTTTAAAATAAGAAAAAGTTAGGGTCTAGGCTACCTTCCTAAAATATTTTGAGAAGGTCTGGTCTGGTCCAGAACGCTCTCTCTCCTCCTCTCTCCCTGTCTCCCATTCAGTTTATTTCTCTCTTCTCTCTCCCTGTTCCCCCTTCTCTCTCCCCCTCTTTCTCTCGTCCCTCTCTTTCTCTCCCCTCCTTCCCTTGCCGCCCCTTACCGTGCTCTCTCTGTCATCTTCTCTTTCCCGTCCCCAAACCCAGTTCTCTTTCCCACCATTTAAAGCGTAGCCTCTCAACTCTCTATCCCTTTGAGGAATCAAAATGAACAGCAGTGAGAGGCGTTAGAAACAGCTTTCTCCTGTTGCCCATCTCAGTGGCTGCACTGGATTTAATTTGGGTCTATAAACGAGTTACACAAAGACATAACGACTTCACGAAACCAAGTGAGCTTTATATTTTGTTAATACCTGCTACCTTCAGTCGTTCAGACAATCAAACGAGCAGATGAGGCACGACAGTTTGTAGCAACTGGGTTTCCCAGTGCTGTCTCTTGCTGTCAATGCAGACAGACACTTGGAACAATTACTCTGAGAAAAAGCAAAGGGCAGTTGAAGATTGACATTTGGAAGAGATCGGATCGTGTTCTCTTGTTTGTTTTTTTTCTCTCCCGAGCCTGTTGATGAGACGCTAAGGTACGGTGTGAGCAATGCAACTTCGCAGGTGCCTGGCTGACACAAGGACAAAACCTGCTGGCTGCAGCTGGCGATGCTGAGCACCATTAGCTTTAGAGCTTTCAGGGATGAGTTAAATTGAGAATTACACTCAAACTCTGTCTTACCAGTGGTCAATGAGAGGTACAGTCTACCACAAATGGTGGAACAGACTCAAGGGGCTGAAAGGCCTGCTACCATTGGTTCACTGGTAATCCTAAGTGAAAGCCTCATTTTCCACATGCTACATTTATATTTCTCTGATACATGTTAGACTACACTATAACATTGTTGCATTTATTCATTTGTAAGAGGTGGTTGACACAGATTGCAAAGTGGAATTATTCTCTGTCAGACAAAACTTTCTTCTCTGATTTATACTTTAGTGAGCTCCTACTGAGATTGAAGATAGAGAGACTAGGGAGCCCTCATACTGTGAAAAGGCATCTTTCCTAACTGTTCACGCGATGTACATAAGTAGGTAGATCATTCCCAGAATGATAATGGCTTGGTTCTCATTCCAAGTGTTCCCCTCTCCTAATTACAACCATAATGACATTTTCTCATTATCCTTCAGTAAGATATTTTGGGACAGGGTCACTGTTGCCCAGTAAGCAACATGGAGCAAATTAAATTGAAAGAATCATCTTTGTAGTAAAGTCAGTGGCAGGAATAGCCTCTATGCTCACACAACGTTACAAAGGTGCTGATAACAATTTCCTCTGAATGGTATTTCTAATTTTCAAAAAAACAGCAGATACCAAGTTTATGATTTTTCTGCAGACATGTTTGACTAACTGGCCTGATGAGTTCCCAAGTATGTCTTTATTGTCAAGAACTGGACTTTTCTTTGACAGTTGGAATCTTCAACAGGGAGGGAACAAAGTTGAATGAGTGGCATTCCTGTTTTACAAAGAGAATGGGAGAAAGGAATACTTTTATCTTATCAACTTAACAATGAAGTTGATCTCAGAAATATATGTTCTGTAGGTTCTCGAGAGAAATCGGTGATTTTGTGCAGAAGGGAATTTTGGCTTCTCAGCACTGTATAGGGCCACTGCAAGACACATCGCAAGAAAACTAGACATCAACCTGACAAGCCTATGTCTGATTATTTATTTACCAGGAAAGAAATATCTGCGACGTCTTGAAAAAATGGTGTACGCCAAACAACAAAACACTTGCCATGTGCTCAGCTACCTGACTTGGGCATCTCCAAGGACCAACCTCGTCCTTTCTTTACATCTTGGTGCAGACTTGATGGGCCAAAGTGCCTTTTCTGCACTCTGAATCTCATTGAAATACCCTTGCGATTCTCACTGGTCTGGGGTTGTGCTGTGATATACGTTACCTCTTTAGGTTAAGCTGGAAACTTTGCTTTCTGGCACTCGAAGAAAACATATTTTGGCTCTAACTGTCTCACTCCAAAATTCCTGAAGAATCTATCATGAGCTGCAATACTGTTTTGAACCTCATTAGTTTGTCTGTGGTCATCTCTTGGGTACAGCACACTGTTGACGATGGTACTGGACTGACATTCTGGACCTTATGTGCTCAACTACCATCACAACGAAGTTTGAAAAGCAAATTTAATACATTTGGGTTGGTACTGGAAATGGCAGGATTAGGTCCTTAATTGGATGTTAATTGTGGAGGGTAGGAAGATCAAACAGAGGTGTTCCCACCACAGACATTCCAACTATCCTTACACCTGATCAGGTATCTCTTGTGCTGTAATAGTGCAACCGAATTCAAATCTTTAGACAACCCCTGATGGTAACATGTTTTGAGCTAGCTGGACTTCTAATCACCGCAAGGTAGATTGGTCACCATTATCCCCTGCTGGGTAGGGATCAACAGGGCCTGCTCTGTCTATTGTGGAAGAGCAAAACCTGTAATGCCAAGAGGTTCTGTTGTTGCCAGCCCTGGAGGGTTCGAGTCATAAGAGAGGCTGGATAAGCTGGGACTTTTTTGACAGGAGTGTAGGAGGTTGAGGGGTAACCTTACTGAGGTTTATAAAAGCATGAGGGGACTTAGACAAGGTGAAAAGCAAAGGTCTTTTTTTCCCTGGGGTGGGGGAGTTCAAAACTAGGGGGCATATTTTTAAGGTGTGAGGAGCAAGGGACCTGAGACGCACTGTTTTCACATAGAGGGTGGTTCATAGGTGCAATGGATGCAGGTACAATTATAACATGGAAAAGATATTTGGACATGAACAGGAAAGGTTGAGAGCGATATGGGCCAAATGCTGGCAAATGGGGCTAGTTCAGCTTGGGACACTTAGTTGGCATGGACAAGTTGGACCAAGGGGTCTGTTTCCGTGCAGTTTGACTCTGACACTGTGATCATTTGTTAGCACCAGGAAATAAATGATGGTAACCTTTCGTAAATCTCCAACTGCCCTCTTGCAAACAGTGCTATTGAGCTGCTTACAGAATACAGACAGCAACTGCACAAGAATTGAGCTCCATGCCACCGACCAGTCAGCCTTGCCAACAGCCCCCATATCTCGAGACTTATTTTCAAAAGGGAAGAAACTTTGAAGTGGCCCAGGTACTGAGAAATGAGCAGAATATATTGTCCTGCCAGTGTCCCCGTGTGCCAACAACAAAATGTGCTTCAGACTTTGCAATTGATCTTGGAATAAGGTGTGTTGGTTTTCCAGATGGTGAAATTGGTGGTATTTTTTGTGGCTGTGCGACTCCGCGAACATACTAAAGACCATGAGTTCAAAATGCCACTGTGGAATCAAATTCAACGTAGCTGTGCATTTCTGAGGAGTGAAGGGCCATGATAGCTACAGATTATTGCAGTTGGATCATTTATACCAATCCAGGATGGGAACCCAGTCTAATCCTAATCTAATCTGTCTCACACGTGACTCCAGTCCAACATGATATGGCTTATCCATAGCACCATTGACCAGTGAAGGATGGACAATTGGGAAAAGACTGTATTCTTAACAGTGCTTCTCAAACTACAGGAGTAAGTCCCAAGAGCCTAAGGCTAAGGTAATGTGTTTGTTGTATTGGCTGGTTGGGTAGAGATTTCATTTCGGATGAGCCCAGCTCTGAAAGATGAACTATGCCAGGGATTGTTCATATAGTTCTGTCTGTTTGGCAAAATGGGACTTTGTGTTTGTGAGGCATTTGACTACGTGGCAGAGGTTTTGCTATATTTTATTGCCCTGGGTGTGTCCAATGCGGTGCATTGTGATAATGTACTATAACATCTCTGTTATTGTGATGCTTCATTGTCGATGCTATGAACTTAAGGTTAAAACATAAGTGCACGTGGAAAACAATTGCTGTCTTGATTTGCAGAATCAGCAATGAAAGTTAACACTCGAACCTGTTGCGCTGTTTCTGGATGTTACAGGTGCCGGGGTTTGGATAATGCAACAAAGTTCCCTCAAGGTGACTGCGCATTCCATCTGGAATTCTCACAGCTGAATCTGCCTGTTCATCAGCAAATACATGAGTTCTCCTGCAGGGCTACATGTGACCTGAGGCTTTCAAAAGCCGATCTGCTCCGTGGGAGGTGGGCTGGCCTACATCGGGCCTTCCAATGCAGATAGCAGAGCGATAGCTAATTGAAAAGGGTATGGGTTCTTTAAATGTGTATATAGCAGGTGAACAAGATGCTAGAGCTGTTTTGCCACACTGTACTGTGGCACAGTTCAGCTGCCATGCCCCGCATTTGATAATGTTAACTTATTTCAAAGGGGGAAAGGTATATTGCCATTTCGCTGACAGGTATTTTAATATCCGGGTGAAATATTGAAGAAGAAAATCCATGAAGTGAGAAAGTCTTTTTTCTTCTTATTAAACAGTCTGCTAAAAGCAACCAGGTGGGAAATTAAACCCTTGTAATTCTTGATAAGTCAGTGAAGAGACAGAGAGACAGGCTGATCTTATACATGGCTGAATATGCAATTAATCTGCAATGGTGTTGGAATAATATTTTCTGGTCAGGGCAAATACTTCACAGCCTGTGGGCACAGTGGAACAAAGTGCCATTATATCTTTGAACATCAGTCTTTGACGTCAGATGCATCAGTAAAGCAGAATCGGTTTAGTTTGCTATTCATGCTCCTCTCCAGCAATTGAAAATGGTGGACCCTTTTATGTCGCAGATTTTCTGTCATCCAGCAAGCAGCATCTACTCCTCCCCACTATTGCTATTACACCGGACCTTCATCACAACATTATCCATTTCAAACTTTCCGACACTTGTTCACTGAAGAATTTCATGGCATTCTTGTTTAAAAATAGTAGCCTCCATCTATCTTCTGAGACAACGTCCCAAAGTCTCTCAACCTGCTGACAAGAAAACATGGTTATGCTCATCTCTGTCCCAACAGAATGACTGCTAACTCTTATATAATGTTCCTGAGTTCGAATCCTGCAACTTTGTAATTCCTGTTCAGGATCATATGCACTTGAATCGAGTTCCCTTTCACTCTTCTAAACTCCAGTTGAAACAAGCCTAGCCTGTCCAACCTTTCGTCACAAGACAATCCACTCGTGCCAAGCATCCATCTCTGAAACCTCCTCTGAACCACCTCCAGTGCTTTTACATCCTTCTTTAAATAGCGAGACTAAAACTGCATTGAGGTGCACTGTACAACTGAAGCTTAACAGTAGATTCCACTTGGAATTAAACATAATGTTCTGTTTACCTCCTTCATGACTTGCTGTACCTGTATATGAGCTTTTACAGATTCATTCACTGAAACATTTACATACCTCCTACACCTCAGAGTTCTGCAGTCATTCTCCTTTTAAATAATATTGTTTTTTTATAAATTCTTCCTGTCAAAGTTCACAACTTCTCGTTTTTCCCACATTATGCTCTATCTGCCAGATATTTGCTCACTGACTCAAAGTGGCAATTTTAGTCTGCAACCTCATTTTTGCCTCTTCACAACATTATTTTCCTTTTTATTTTGTGTCGTCTCCAATTCTAGCCGTTATGCCTTCACTCCGCCTGAAATAGTTTGAGTTCGGTATCCTGTCACCGAGTCACCGTTTATTTACACGTGAACAGTCCTCGACAATTATACTGCCTCGTACAGACCCTTGAAGACCCCTGTTTACCACATCCTGCCAATCAGGTAAAAGTCTATCTATGCATAAAAATAAAACATAGAACTGAGGATGCTGGAGATCTGAGAAGAAAACAGAAAATGCTGGAGAAACTCAGGTATGGCAGCATCTGTGGAGAGAGAAACAGAGTTAACGTTTCGGGTCCAGTGACCTTTCTTCAGGTCTGTCAACTAGCCAGCCATTTTCCATTCATGCCAATATGTCACTTCCTCCCCAACGCGAAGAGCACTGATTTTGTCCTTGAGTTTAGCCACATGATGATGTACAAAATTGGGATGGTAGTTAACAGATTTGCAAAGTTCAGATGCAATTCAAGGAGCTCCAAGACATAGCGCACATTCACTTTCCTCAAAGAGAGGGACATCGTGTTGTCCCGAATATATCTGTGACTGTATTTATGGGTCATCTTGAACTATCCTCTCTGCTTAAAAGTCATGCCTAATAAACATGCGGCTCATTTGCACTTGTGTTTTCATAACAAAGATTTGAGCTTCTGGAAGAACAGAGTATCCCCCAGTATTTTGCAGAACACACGCATCATTGAGAAGGTACCGCAACAAGAGGGGAATAATTTGAAAGTGAAAGGCAGGAGGTTTAGAGAGGATTTGAGGAAAAGCTTTTTTCACCCAGAGACGAGTGGGAGTTTGACATGCTCTGCCTTGGGAGACCCAGTTGAGGTGGGAAACCTAATAACATTTTAAAAAGTACATAAATGAGCACTTGAAGTGTCATGACATTCAAGCCTCTGGGCCAAGTGCTGGAAAGTGGAACTACTGTAGGGTGCAGTGTATTCTTGGATGTACAGACTCGATGGGCTGAAGGGCCATTTCGGTACAGTATGATTCTATGATTGAAACTGCGAAGATAAAATTAACATTTGAACTTTAATCAACTGCATTTGATTGGAATAAATGGAAAATTTGTGTGAGTACTGCTTCATCTTTTAATGGGATTATTCCAAACTGTGTTTGGTCTCTGCACCTTATTTAACCAAGAGGCAATAAGTGATACCCGGTCTATCATCTGTTCCTCTCCCTTCTTTAGGCTGATTGTCACTCTGTCTCTGCCCCCTCTCGCTCATTTTCATTGGCTTGCTTTCTCTCAATTATTTACTTTTCTTTTTATCCTTATGTTCACTTCCATTGCAGCTTGTTTTGCATTCTGCCTCCCTTAACAGACTCTACTCTTCTCTCGCTCTTCCCCAACCTGAAAGTCAATAAGGCAACGTTAATACTTAGTACACCAGGAACTGATAAGTGTTATCCTACCAGCTGAGGCAACCCATTAAAAAGTGAGAGACAGGGCAAGTTAACTTCAGAATGGTAAAATAGAAACGAAACGAGGGCAAACACAAAACAAATTGTCACTTAATTTTGAAGCCAACAGCGGTACATGTTGGATGGGACAAAAAATTGTCAAACAGTGATCATAGGTAGCCATTTTCTTTCCTGTGTGTTGCTGGGATTGTCATGTTATATCTTCACAATTCTGCTGACCCAGTTTTACAATGATTTTTCTCTATAATGGAGGCTTGGACAAAAGCACCTCTGGTAACATTAACCTCAGTCGCTGAGCAGGACACTGATTTGCAACCTGTTGACTTCCGTGGGGGGTGAAGCCAGGTGTTAGGTGTAAAAACTGACAGCCCAGTCAATCATTGGGTTTCCGTCAGTGGGTTAGGGTAGAATTACCACCACCTCCATCTCTTTGTGCAGCTTTGTTGCAATAATGCACTGTCCTGTTCAGGTATGTGCTACCCTCCCGTCACTACTCCCATCCTCCTTCTTTTCCCACCGACTACTTGTGTAAAATAACCCAGCATCGGTACTCCTCCGTGATAAATTATTGCTCATGGCCTCTCTAACAGAACATTAATTGTTCTCAGCAGCCCCTGCATCCTTGTAACTTTGAACAACCGTTTGATGTTGAAATGTTAGCCATCATTTGCGAGTTAGAATGCAAACAGTGAACTGTACTAAGGTGAAGGGTGAATGTAACCAGACTTGGGTTATAGTTGTACTTTATCTTAATCTAATTACAGTATGTTCATAAATCTCCAGTGACTGCTGTTCTATACCTTATCACTGAGTTTGTTGTCTTCAAATGGATCATTCTTAATGTTCAGTGTGGCTTCCTGTCTTGCACCATTTATGCATCGTGTAAGTAAGGCATAACTGCTTCCTAACCAGTTGAGTTTGCAAACATGTGATGTTTCTCATTGTTCAATGTCTGTTGTCTCTGCTAATGGTTAACAGATTATGGCAAACGAACAGGGGGTTGAGAACCTTCAGGGAGCTGGGACATAGAGAATGGGCTGACTAAAGAAAGAATGGATTTGCACACAGTCTTTCCAGTTGCAGTATAGGATGTGGGCACAATGATGGAGAACACAATGATGGGTAGCTGTTGAATAAGAGTTCATCACAGTCAACACTTTCAAGAAAAATTAAAAAGAAATTTACCTTGCATAGCCCGTTTTCGTGAATCCTAAGGCATTCAAAAATGCTTCCTATGTCAATAATACTTTGGCATTGACCATTACGTAGGCAAATGCAACTGTCATTTTGTACACAAGATCCCATGAGTATCAATTAGAGTTATTGGTTGAAGAAGCAGTATTGACGCTCAATGCAAGAGGAGTCTGTACTCTTCGTCTGTCTGTTCAAAAAATATTGCTGAGTGAACTCCTCTTCCGGCACTTAGAATGACCTTTTACTGAGATAGCTTAATTCCTGTAGCAGGGCTTGGGTGCTCAACCTTGTGACTGAGGGCTGAAAGTGTGATCACTGGCTCATTCTGTGAGAAAGGAAGGGAAAAAAAATGTTTTGAATGTAAATCCATTGGGAAAACGTGTGCTACAGCAAGCAAATTGGCCACTAACTTAGTGCTTTACAATTGTGCCTTCAGGGACTGGAAGAGATTGCTGTATAACATAATGCCGGACAAAGGTCACAACTGAGGGAATGGAGAATAGGGTAGGTTTATACTGAGCAACAATGCAATCTGTTTCGCAGAGGGGGAAAAAAGTGCTTCTCTGTAAATTCCAAGTATTTTTCTTCCCTCGACTGGAGCTGCAGACACAATTAAATTGCCTAGTGTTTAGAGATGCTCAAGTGCTGGACACTTGGCGTCTTTTGCAGCAGGGAATTGGGTCGCGAAGTTCCAGCAGGACCTTAATTGTGTCGGCGTGTGGAAGATCATTTGGAAAACATAACATGTTGAGCAATTACGAGCTCACTGATAACTCAGCAATCAGCTCTGACGCTGCTGCTCATAGCTACCTGGTTCACAGCAGACTTTAACAGAGACATGTTGTTTCTCGTTGTGAGCGGGACACTCGCACTCAAGTGTTGAGTCACCCTGCAGTGCTTGATCTGTCAGAGATCCCCACCTTGCGCTCCCTTTGCAATGAACAATGCTTAAGGGCGATCTTGCAGTGTAATTAATTGTGCAAACAGATACTTTAAGCTGATTTCACGTAAGGAAAATTGAATTCACTTTGATCTGGGCATGGGTACAGGAGTAGGCCAATCAGCCCTTCCTGTCACTTTAACCCTTTCAGTAGCCATAGGTTGAGGGGGTGAAGCAGAACTAACTGGATTCTGGGTGCTTTTTACAAACAAACACAGGCGTCACGGTTTAACCCCACCAGTGACAGAATTGCCTTCAGTCCCCGAAGTCACCAGTTCCCAGAATTCTCTGCCTTTACTGTTGAACGTGTGTCATATGGATCAGTTATTAAACTGAAGGCCTATCTATGGCATTCTCCGAAGTATCCAGAACAACAATTATCCCTCAATTGCTTCTTATGAAAACATCTCCATTCCATTTGTTGGATCTTGCTCTGTTTTAATTGGCGGCTGTCTTTTGAACATACATAACAAGATCTTCACATTGTTGGTTATAAAGCAACGTGGGGTCATCCTGAGACTGTGAAAAGGGCTCCCTGAAGGCACATTGTTTTTCTCCACAACACACACTGGCCCTCTTTAAGACCCATACCCTTGGTCAGGAGCAAGAACTTTCCATTGACCACTGAGATCAGCATAATCGTCATACATTGTGCTGAGGATCAGCCAATGTTCCACGCTCATTCAGCATGGGAATTACACTAACTGTGCTCTCAATCATTGAGAAAACCTGAGCTATTTTCCAAGTATACATAATAGTGGCTAATATTTCTGAAGTTACTACTTAGTGGCCTGACTGATATCACTGTACACCAAGGGTCCAGTGAGCAATGTAACATGTGTCAAGGACCTCTTCCACTTCATAAGTTTGAGAACAAGGGCAAACACCAAACCTGTGTTGCTGAGATGTTGCTGGATCCTATGTGTTTTGTTCCTAACCTTTTGTTGTTTCTCTATTGTTTGTGCCTGCTCCCCCATGTTCACAGGACCTAAAAGAGCATGTAAACTTGAGTTTTTTTTAACCAACCCCATTAATTTGCTGTAGATTGGTTGAACCTGACCTGTATTTCTTCAGGTAGAAGGTAGTTTAAATGTAAAATGTGAAACAGATTTGAGAGGGTAGATGCAGGGAACCATCTTCTCTGGTGGTGAAACCAAGAAAGAAGGAATATGGTAGAGATCAGTCTTTAGGAGGAAAATACAGGAGTCATGTTTTCACATGGGCGATTGTAGAACTCTGGGAACTCCTCTCTCCGAAATGTTATGGATGAAGGAATAATTGCAGCTTTCAAAAGACAGAAAGACTCATATACTTATTATATTTATATACATATGTATCTATATATTTTAAAAAACCACTTCTCATGACTACTGGATGTCTCAAAGCACTTTACACCCAATGAAGTACTTTTTGAAACATAGTCACTGTTAGAATTTGGGAAATGTGGCAGCCAATTTGTGCACAGTAAACTTCTACTCAGAGCAATGGGATAATGATCAGATAAAGGAGGGATACAGATTGGTCACGATAGCAGAAATAACTCACCTGCTGTTCCTCAAAATACAGCCATGAGATCTTTTGCATCCACTGGAGCAGGCAGACAGAGATCTTGGTTTGACTTCTGATCTAAAAGACAGCACCTCCCACAGTACAGTACTCCTTCAGTACTGCACTCGTGTGTCAGCCATGATTATCTTTTTAACTCCATCCCTTTTACACAGTCACACAGCACAAAAACAGACCCTTCGGTCCAACTCATACATGCTGACCAAGTTTCCCACATTAAGCTAGTCCCACTTGCCTGCTTTCGGCCCATATCCATCTAAACCTTTCCTATTCATGTACCTGTCCAAAATCTTTTAAATGTTCTAACTGTACCTGCGTTTGCCACTTCCTCTGGCAGTTCATTCCACATACGAACCACGTCTGTGTGGAAAGGTTGCCCCCGAGTCCCTTTTAAATCTTTCTCCTCACACCAGAACAATATGCTCTGTAGTTTTGAACAACCCCCACCCTAGGGGAAAGACCTGGGGTATTCACTTTATCTAAGCACCCCACGATTTTATAAACCTCTATAAAGTCGCCCTTCAACCTCCTACACTCCAGTGAATAAAGTCCTAGCCTAACCAGCCTCTCCTAATAACTCAAACTTTGTTCAGTCCCAGCAACATCTTGGTTAATATTTTCTGAACTCTCCAATTTAATCATATGCTTTCTATAGCAGGGTGACCAGAACTGTAGCAGAACTGGCCTCGCCAACGTCCTGTACAACCTCAACATGACATCACAACTCCTATACTCAAAGCCTTGAGCATTGAGGGCCAGTGTGGTAAATGCCTTCTTAACCACAATTTAGTATTGGACTGTTGAAGTATCCCATTGCTGTTAGTCGGATTGTGCTTTGTGCAAATTGGCTGCCTTGATTTTTTTTTTGTACTCCAGCCCGAGGCTGGGACTTGAACGCAGGATGTTGTGATCAGAGATGAGAATATCACCAACTGAGCCACAGCTGACACTACAGAGATTGCGATGGATATTGTAGAGAGAGAACTGGTATGGGTATGAGCTGCACTTGAGATCAGTCATGATCTCATCATAGTGTGAACAGTCTCGGGGTGAAGTAACCTAATTCTGTTACATAGTGTTTCAAAGGAGAAAGATCCTACTGTGAATATCTTCCCTGCGTGCTGTCTGAAGGATTTTTGAGCCCAATTGTAAGAATTCAGTGTGTAATTGATGATGCTTTCTAGCATTTTTTTTTGGTTGGGGGGGGAACAAGAAAGAAATCATAGTTAATTTTCAGTTTTGCATGTTAATTGGATGTAGTATCCAAAATCCGTGTTGTTTCGAAAGCCAAGTTGTCACTACTTAGCTGATGCTGAAAATGTCACACCTTACTGTCACGTTCTGTGGATTGTGTTAACACGCATCTGAAGTCTCCCCCTGGCCTGCTTGCCAGAATTTGAGGCGTTATACGAGTTGCCAGCTGGATCCTTTATTTGCATCGCAGTCTCTTCACTAATTAATGATTCTGGGCTGGAGCCTTGCTCTTCCACACCTGCAGCTTCTCTCTTGCCTGTATGTTTTCAACTGCAACAAGAGCAATTTAATTTATTGACCCCAAAACTGGGCTCCGTGGCCATCACTGCTTCCTCTTGGCTGCAAGCCTGCAATAAAAAAACCACTGACAAAAAAACTTTGCCGCAGCATCTTTGTGCCAAAAACGAACCTCTCTCCTGCCTTGAGCACTCCCCTTTGTGATATCCTGCAGATATCTTCACCTGTTCTGTTGTCTCTCTGCAGTGCTATTTCAGTGGCTCAGCACCCCTGTGAAAGGCTGCTGACTCTTACTCTGGGTAGACTGCAGATGGTTTTGCAGGGCATCCTGGACGAGCTCCAGGTAGGAAAGGTCTGAACCCCCTTGGCATGGATGGCAGATTCTGGGTCATGGCTCAGATGCAACCTCAAAGACAGTGGGAGGGTGGGGATGGATAGAATGGATACTGTCCTCCCGAGACAGGACAGAAAGCTCATTTCTCATGGTGCGGCAGCTTTCCGCGTAATCTGTTGGACTGCTGTGGGATTGCCTTTGAAGATTGGGATGCACAGCCATGATGACAATCTTCTGAGCTGCTTGAGAGCAGGCATGGCTATTATGGGGAGCTCGCTGAGCCGAACCGTTCCCTGTGTTACCTGCCACAGATGCTGCCCAACCTGCTGAGTATTTGCTGCTTTAGTTTCACAATTCCAAACCCTGCAGCACTGTAGAGACAGGGCCTGTCTACTGCAGCACCGTAGAGACAGGGCCTGTCTACTGCAGCACTGAGAAGTCAGCTGACTTTGCCTGGACATGGCGTTCTGCCCCATCCCAAATTGGGAAGTGGGAAGTGAGAAGTCAGCTATTAGCCTTTGCACCGAGGGTATGTCCCCAAGTACTTTGGTGAAGTTGTGGCCATGCTGGAAATGGTAGGGATTGTCCTCTGCACAAAGCTGCGTGCCAAATAACAGTGAGACTGCTCAATCCTCCCAGGCAGTAACAGAAAGCTCATAAGCTAGTGAGTGTACCTGGCAACTCACCAGCTTGCTCCTGTAGGCGGCCTCTGTGCAGTCGCCTTCTGTGCCCCCTGCAGCACTTCTTGCCTGTAAATTTGCCCTCAGATGAATCTGGAGCATGAGTTATCTCTTCCCCTCAGCCTCTCTGCAGCCTGCTGGAGACTGGTGATGTCCCGAATCTCAACGCTGTGCTAGCCTCTCATGCGTTGCAGGCTCTAAGCTGGTGGCTATGGCTGTTTCATACACTGACATCTGTGTGTGGAATAAGGCAGCAAAAGAGTTTGAGACTTAGAAAGGTTTTATGTCAATCAATAATATAGTACAAATGTTAGTTGTCACCTTTCCCTGTCGAGAAATCAAGCTCCTCCTGGTGAAGAACTCAGCTCAAATGCGTTAATCAACCTGTTAGTACATGTGTACGGGGTAGATGGGACTTGGGTCGGCACCTCCTGCTCCAGAGGTAGGGACACTACCACAAGAGCTTCAATACACTAGTCTAACGAGCATCAACTGATCTCATTCAACTGTGAAGGTTGGTCTGTTTCTGCCTTAAAGGGGCCTGCATTTCTAACACTGACAAATATCAGATTGAGTGATGGAGTTGTTCCATCATTGACCATGCTGTTGCTTTTATTGTTTCCCTTGAGGCTGTTGGGATTGGTCAGGTGGCAGTTTTTGTGTGTGAAAGCCAAAGGCCAGAGGGGAGGGGTTGATAGAGTGGAAAGCAAGCTGTCTGCAGTCACACTGTCAGCACCTTGCATGTGGTGGCTGATAACAGGGTGAGGGTGAACTTGGAAGTTGAGAAAGGGCAATTGCAGAAACCTCCTGTGATCCTCATTATTCACTGTTGTACTGAACACTATAAGCTGTGTCACAACGTGCAAAGGACATCAGTTCTGTCAGGCTCAGAAGACATAGGTATGCTTGAGTCTGCTCCTCTCCCTCTGTAATTGTGCATAACCTTGAGAGAGGGGTGGAAAAATGTCATTGCTTGTGTTGGATGTTGTTGTATAGGCGTTAACACTCGCTCAGATGTTATCACTTGCAGTAACCAGTGCGCACACAATCTTAGTTGGAAACAACTGGAATTCATTGGCTTGAAGTGTATTGCATCCTGAGAGTGGGAAAGACATTACAAGGAGCATTACGCAACAGGATGTAACGTATTGCCTGATAGCAATTCGTATTGAATGGTCAAGCAGCTGTAGTTAACTAATTAACAGGAAGAGACTTTCTAAAAGGACAACAAGGCGTAGAGCTGGATAAACACAGCAGGCCAAGCAGCATCATAGGAGCAGGAAGGCTGACGTTTCAGGCCTAGACACTTCTTCAGAAATGGGGGAGGGGAAGGGGG
>NC_063349.1:8817821-8865709 GCF_021869965.1 Rhincodon typus
TGCTGCTTGGCCTGCTGTGTTCATCCAGCTCTGCACCTTGTTGTCTCGGATTTTCCAGCATCTGCAGTTCCTATTATCTCTGATTCAAAGTAAAGGCACTGCCAGGTCTGATATAGAGCAGTAATTAGTTGTGTTCTAAATGCAACTCTGAAAACCCCCTGTTGTGCCTCCCTGTAAATAAGGTGCATTTTCTGATAATTCTGTTTGAACATCTCTTTCCTTACTCTGTAAAGGTCATGGCACTTGAGATCTATTTAATCAAAAGAGAGTGGAAAAATTGGAGAAATCAGTTGTTATCCCTTAAGAAGCTTTAATATGGTTTATCTTTGTTAATTTTCATTTTCCTGTCCTGAAGGTCCTGACCAAGCCTGCAGCTTAGTTTACCCAACATTGAGTGCCCCCCAGTATCACATTCAAATTAGTAAAAGCTTTTGTTTCAGCCTAGGTAGTGAGTGCCACAACTACACAGGACATCACAGTCAGGTAGCAATCAGGTGTAGATTGTAGTTCCCATATCTCTAGCAATGGGATTGAAGCCAATCATCGTGCTTGATATGTCTGCTCCCCTGAAAATATCTTTAGAGAACAATCTACGAAAGGCTGAAACTTTTGCAAAGTATAGGCCAGCTTTTCAAAATCTACAGTGCTGTATGTACACTATTGCAAAGAAATATGGCTTAGCTATCAAGAATACAGCTTAAAAAACTGCCTGAGACACACAGTTTTGTCTGAAACATAAAGCACAGCTTTAACAAGGAAGGAACAAAGATTTGTTGATAACATATGTGGTGGAGTTAGATAACACCAGACCATTCAGATCAAACAGGTTCCGCTCTATTAAGGAAATACATATCATTGATTCGTATATCACCTTCCCAATGTTAGGATGCCTCAACGCATTCTAAAGCTAATAAAATATTTTTGAAATAGTCATTGACAGCAAATTATTAGATCATCTATTTAGTAATGTTGGTTGAGGGAGGGTTATTAGCTAGAAATTCTCTTCCCTTCTTTGCACACAATTACAATCAAGTTCAGACCAATTGTCCAAATCCTACAACTCTACAAGTGTCAATATAAAGTATAAATACCTTTTCCAATTATCAAGGTGACCAGTTAATTATCTTGTCTATGTCAAGTTTTACACAGTAACATCTAATCAGTCATCTTCCTGAACAAGTCCAATTATGGATTTATCATAAAACAAAACTTATTCAATAAAGATACAATTATTGGTTAACACCATTGTCATAAAAATGAGCTTAAGAGCTAAGTACTGCCAAAACACAAATTCTCTCTCTCTTTACAGGAAAACAGGGGAAACAAAAATAGACTTCTCTGCAGAAATTGGGTTCCTGAAAAAAAAAGTAATGCTTTGGGCAATTTTGAATTGTCGAAGTTGAAGGCCAAATGATAAAGGGTAGAGTGTTCAGCATCCTATAGCTTTCATGTTCTGGTCAGAGTGATTGAGTCACCCATTCCACTGTTGTCTCTGAAGTCTTGCAGACATAGCTTGTTCAGGATATACGATCTTGAGATTTTCAATCTCTCTTTCAAAGATAAAATAGGTTTAAACTTTAGTTCAAAAAGAGTGTCTTCCTTTGAAAACTTAGCGAGATCAGCTGGGCAGCTTGTTCTTAGCAAGCTTTCCTCCAACTCAGTCACACTTAAACAGCAAGGTTCTAAAGCAAAACACACGGCAATTGCGAGTCATGTAATTTACAGGAATCCGTGTTTTAAAAAATCCCCAACATCCGCAATAACTGTCATTTGTTACACTTTAGAGAAGTTATCCAGATATATCCATAAAATTTGAAACAAATCCACTTCCCATTCGCCTTTGAAATTTAATCCTCCAAGCATTATTAAATATAAATGTATCTTCCTAATATCTCTGAGTGCTGTGGGAACTTTATCTTCACCCAACAGAACGAGTAGGGGCCTTAATTTAATGCCTTATCTGCAAGATGGCATCTTTGACAGTGCAGCATTCCCTCAGTACTGCAATGAGGCTTCGGCGTAAGGTACATCCAGATCTTAGTACTGATTTAGAATTGGAGCTTTCACTGAGAGGCCCATTTGGTAAAAGGTGCCAGGCCGGGTTCGGCTTGATACTGAGCTACACACACTGGTAGTTGAGTGTATGTTTGTGATCTTCAGGATCAGCTTCTACGTGCAGATTTGAGCCTGGGTGAGTGTTTGTCCAAAAAATTGTGTATGTTACATTCGGTCGTCATCATTGTAACTGATATTAACATCTGAGAACACCAGACAGGTGTAGCCAGAAATGTCTGTTCGGAACAAAGCTCGACAAAAACATTAATCCCGACCACTTTTAATGACTCTGAGTTAAGTACTAAAATCTAAAATGAAATCTCTAAATTCTGCGTATGAGTACTCCTGTGCACATTTCTTTCAAAGTTGGATGGATTTATGCATTTCTGACATTTCTCTCCTTTATGTAGACTTGTCAGAAGAGACTAAATAATTTAACAGAAATATTCCTCCTTTATGCAAGCAGTGCAGGTTCAATAAGCAGATGGTGGAAGAAATGAAATCATTTGAAATTTTGTTTTCTTTTTGCGACAGTCTTGCAAATGTGTTGAAAGCTTCTCGTTATTAAATATTGAGAGCTGCTTATAATCGTGGTGTAAAGCAGCCATGATTTAATGTCAGTGCAAACCAAATTGACATTATGTGACAAAAAAAATTGAAGGCATTGGCTATATAACATGGGCGATCTTATTTGAATAAACTGTAAAAGCCGATCCTTGTAATTCTGTTTTCTCTGCAACACCGCCTTCCGACCACACTGGCTGGGTTATTTAAGATATCTCAAAACAACTGGTATGATATGGTAGAGAGGCAGAAGATTTTCCTACTGCTGAAAGATAAGCCTTCTAAAAGGTTATTATCAGCACAGCTGTCCTTTGCAGACTAGAGGGCTGTATCAGACCTGGGCTCGTCTCAGACGTCAGGTCACTTAGTCTATGATTGATGCCACATTAATTCATAGCACAGACCCACTCCGTTTGTTACCTCACATGAGACAAATTGGTCCTTACAAATTCTTGTCCCACCTCTCTTACCCAACGCCCATCCCTGTGGGGAACTGTGTGCTACCTTGGCTGGTTAATATCACTAATAACCTTCATTTGAAGTTGACTGGGGGAGGAAGGGAGGTTGTTAAGGGAAGGGGCTGGGCAGAGGCTCCAATCAATGGGCCTAACCATTTATCACCCGAGCAGCAGCCATTTTCCATCGAACATCCAGCTCCGCTGTGACAAATGATCTTTCCATCGCCCGTCCTCCCCAACCCACCCCACCGCCGCCTCCTGCACCCCACCAAATTAATTTTCTCAGCGCGCGCTTCATCCAACTTCATTTATCTTCCCAATTACGAAAATGCGATCTGCAGGGAAATGGTTTTGGTCCGTGGCTTGCAAGCGACAGATGACGCACGGTTGGGTGGGAGCCACGGATCTGGGATATCGAGATGGGAACTTCGGTGCTGGAGGTCTGCGCAACCCAGCAAGATTTCCCGTCCATCAAATTTCCAAGGGCAGCTGGGCAGGGAAATTTTGCAACGCGCACTCCCTGGCACATGGAGTGATCATCACAAAATGTACCCTTGAACAAGTTCTCACAAAATTCGAATTAGGTTATAGTGTCACGTGCACTTAAGTACAAAAGTGCAGGAGTACAATGAAATCAGTGTTGCCACACACGCTGCCATCATAGGTGTTTTATATATGCTACATTGTATAAAGTACCTCGTTACAAATCTTAGGTACGCAAATAGATTAGGTACAAAAATAGAGAAATAAAGAAAAAAACTCAAAGATCGGTATTATTTTCCTAATTTATGCAATGAAGACCTGTAAAGGAATTGAGACTAAAAAATAAACATTACATTCCTTCTATAGTCTGCGGTCGCTCCACTCTACAAAGGGAGAGGTTATTAAAAATTGTAAATGAAGTCCTGTAACAAATTTCAATCCTATTGTGGCATTCCCTTCTGCCCGGATGTGTGTGTTTTGTCACTTAATGCTACATATGAAGAGTATTTGGTTGATATTTTTGAATCAATCTGTTAGTTTTTATTGCACTCTCCTGGAGTAGGTGGGATTTGAACCCAGGCCTCCTGGCTCAGAGGTAGGGACTTTGGCGCTGTGGTGGCACAGTGGTAATGGAGCGTTTTATATATGCTACATTGTATAGCACAGAAATAGGCCATTCAGTCCACCTGCCTCTTACTACGTTTACACTCCACATCTGTTGACTCCTATTCCATCTACTTCAACCTGGGGAAGTACAGCAGAGGTTTTTGTGTTGTTGTTGGCATCTGGCCTGACCTACATAACAAGAACAACAACGAAACTGGCGTCACCCAGATGTAATAGCTCAAGTGTTTGTCCTGAAGGCTGTGAATTTACTGTGTTTGTTTTGATGTTACTGAAAGGCAGACATGCCTGCCCACTGTGCCTTCCCAGGCAACACCCTAATGTGGTCCAACATGTCCAGCTTACCTGGAGTCTGGTGTCGTTCTGCTGTGCCTTGCATATGTACCACAGTTGCCCGTCCACAGGGAGAGCTCACACTCTTGTACTGACCCAGTCAGCTACGCGGGACAGATTCTGAGAGCTGGGGTGTGCATTTGCAGCAAGAACAGGGAGCAGGCTTGGAGCGCGGTCTGATTGTTTTGGTAATTGCTGGTCGGAGAGTTTAGATGTGTGGGTGGCTTTTTAAGAAACAATTCAGCATGGTTTTGGGGGCCGAAATAAATTGCCTCTTAAAGAGGAAGCTGTAACATCTGATTCGGAGTGAGAGGTGATGAGGGCTCCTTCTTTGCAACTGAGCTGGCACAATCCAGTCTGCTGCTGTTTTAGGTGTAGTCAGAGCAGTGCCCCCTGTGTAACCTGCCCTGTACCTGAGTATGTACAGGTCAGAAGCCTCCTGGCCTGATTCCTGGTTCACTGATCTCAGTTGGGGCTGCAATGAGAATCCTTGCCCTGTGTCTCAACCAGGTTAAGGAGAGCTGCAGATCTCAGCTCATCACCTATGTGCCAGGCAGCCGTACCTCTTTCTGGATACCACTGGAGATGTGGACTGAGCTCAACTTTGGTACGTGCATCTCCTGACAATTCCCCCCCCGCAGCTTGTGTCCCCTCCGTCTCCTCCAACAACACCCCACCTCACTCCATCCCATGCCAATCTCACCCCACCCCACCCCACGTCAACCTCAACCTCCCTGAGGCCAGAGTCTGCCCACACACTCGCTCCAAGCTATCACACCTTGGAGTGGCATGTGGGTAAGAAACAGCAGAATGCTTGGCATTCCATGGCAAGAAAGAGGGGGGGGAGAAAAAATGGTGTCTTCACCATGAAAGACGAAGGGCCTGATAACGCCACACGTTTCACAGTCACCTGTCATTGGAGCTGCCCTGTTGTACCCTGATTCCGCTCTCGCAATCTGATGCAGAGTTGTGTTTGGTTAAAGCTGTTGTCAGGAGTAGTTGCAGTGCATGTGGATGTCTCAGTGTTGACATTGCACTGCCTGCTTCTATGGTGTAAAGAGAAAGGTGCAATTGTCAGGCACTATTACTGCTAGTTCTTTAATTACCTAACACTGTATACTCAGTTGGTTGTGTCTGGAGTGAGGGCTTGCTTTGTCAATGTTTCTTTCACCAAAATGAGTGCGAGTCCCACTCAATTCAATAAAGATTTAAGTATTCACACACACATTTTCATTTTTCTCTGTCATTTACACAAACGTAGCAGTTTAGTTTTGCTGACTCCATCCCTGCTGCCATCATTCATATTTAATGTAACAATTTACTTTTCGAAGGATACCGTGGTTCAGTGGAGCATCTCAGTGTGGTCGCTTTGGACCTTTCTGGGTAGCCCTCCGCTCTGCTCCCCAAAGGGCAGTCTCGCGATACCCCCTCAGTTTGAAGTAAGCGTTCCTCACTCAGAAATGTAGGGCATTCCTGCTATCCACCAGAAGGAAGGAGGCGAGTACCAATTACAGAACACACATCACATTGTGCAGATCCTATTCATTTATCAGTCATGCCTGAGGCAAATGTATCATCCATATCCCCAGAGCAAACCGTCAGATATGCTTACTCTGCCAGATTCCTGCTTTATCAACCCAGCCGAGCAGAACTCATTCCTTGAGGGTAGTTTGGGATAGATGGGGTTACCCTGTTCAGATGGTTCTCTCCCTGTTTCGAGAAAGAGCCTTGTAATGTTGCAGTTTTGATTTTGGGAAGCTGTTAGAGTAAGTGAAGACTGGATGTCCCATATTAACTGTCACGTCAGCCTCAAACTAAACGTTTAGCATGTGCTGCCAAATTGATCTCAGCTGGGGTCGCACTAGAAGCATTACAGAACTTGCATTTATATAGAGCCTTCAGTGTAAGGAATCATCCAAGGTGCTTCGCAGGAGCTTCATAAAACCAACGTTGAAATGTGACCCAAGAAGGTAATCTGAACTGGAGGTGACTCAAGGTTTACAATTGGCCACACTGTCCCTGGATAAGAGAAGGGAAGCTTAGACAGGGTCTCCGTTGCCTCCTGCTGGCCTGTCTGGTGACATCTTTTCGAAGATGTGTGGATGTGTGTCAGTTAAAGTGCAAACAAGCCCAGCTCCAGTGGTCGAATAGCATGTCACTGCTCGCAAATCAAAGGTCGATTTGAAGAGCAGTCTCATGGGTGAGGTAGCAGAGAGCAGCCTGGACCCGAAGAGCAATGCTGGGTCCAGTTTCTAATACCTTGGGATGCAAAGAGAACGACAGAGGGAAACACAGCTCTTAGAACACTGCAAGCACTAATTTAGGGACTCTGTAATCGGAGTGTGTGTACCTGACCAGATTAAAAGAAAGGGTACCCTTGCGTGTTGGGGATATTTATTGAATTCTAAAGTAGCTAATGCAGAGGGCATACTTGTCACTGGAGAATGGAATGGAATAAGAGAGCATCCTTAGTCGCCAAAAACTTGTGATCAAATGGCAATGACAGAGTTCACTTAAGCAGAACAGAGTAAAAGCAAATGAATTGAAAGCAAAAACTTACTGCTCCTGTGTTTATAAGAGCTTTTAGGTCCTGGTATGATGCCTTTACTGAATAAGTAATACAAATATTTCAATACATTCATGGCATTGTAGAGGCTTTGCAAAAGTACCATTGATTTGGTCACAGAAGAGAGACCGTGGAGAATGGGAATGTCACACTGGCGCGGTAGGGGGCTGCTTTTTTCGGAGGTTGGGGTCACGCTCTATATCGGAGCATTGCAGGAGATGCCCAGCCTTGCATTGACCTGTGCCACCCCCTTAACGTGGGAGTGCTCGGTGTTGTCAGGGGGTGCTCTGTGAAAGCGCAGCCCTCTCCGGCACTGTTGTTCCCCTTGTGAACATGTTGTGCTCTTTGTCGCTGCTATCCCTCACCTTTATGAGCTCTGGCGAAATGAAATTGGGGCTTCTTGCTGTGTCCTTCCAAAGATGCAAGAATATAATGCAGTGTGACAAACTGGGATCGGCACAATGGCTGGTCCATTATTCACATGTTTAGAAATAGCAGGCCAGATCAGTGAAAAGCATAAAGACAGCTGGGGTATTGTGAGGAGATGCATAACTTAATAAGCTTTCATTTAAGTCTTTACTTTCTCCTGGATTTGATTTACGATGTTTAGTTTCTGACTAGTGCAAAAATACTAAGTGACGTCAGCGAGATATTTGAAATAATATCTATATTTGACATATTCTCATAATAACGGTTGGGAACAAAATCTATGCTTATGTAGTTAGCTAAAACTCCTGCATCCAGCACCCTTGATTTCCAAGCTAACAGATATTTAGAGTTTGGTTATGGTGGGAGGTTATTTCACTTAGAAGGTGCCATTTTTGTAACCTGAGCTTCTGTTCCTGAGATTTCCGCATTCACTGCCAGTTAATGCCATAGAATTCCTTCATCAGGTGAATACCAAAAACAGAGATTGCTGGAAAAGCTAAGCAGGGCTGGCAGTATCTGTGGAGAGAAACCAGAGTTCATGTGTAAGGTTATACCATTTTAATACTGAAGTAGAATCTGGTTCCAGCTGATAACACCACTTTCCACTTCTAACCTGAAGTTCCTGATTTGATCTGAGCTATTTGTAGAGTGCAATATACTTACAAGGAAATGTTTTATGAAGAAGAGGTGGATGATAGGACAACATGGTATTTTGAGACTGTAGTGGTGGAGGTCAGTCTGAATCATAGTTCATCTTTCAATGATCATCTCAGAAGGCCAGCAAGTCATTGCATCAATAAATGTGACAGAGCATTGTGTTGGATGAGACAAAAAGAAAACTTCTCTCTGTTTCTATGATAAGCAATTGCATCACGATAACATAAAGTGATTGAGCAGGGTCCAATAATATTCAACTGCCCTCAGGTTTAATGTGACAAAGCTGTCTCCAACACTGCTTTGTTCCCATTGCTGACTAATTATTGTATCTCTTCTTTGATGGAACATCAGTGTTGCTGTCCATCCTAATTTCCTTTGAATTGACTCTCTTGGCCTGGCCGTTTCAAAGGGCATTTAAGTGTCAACCACATTGCTGTAGTCTGGAGTTGCATATGGACCAAACCAGATAAAAATGGCAGATTTCCTTCTGTAGGGGGCATTAGTGAACCAGATGAGACTTGATGATCATTGGTGATAGTTCTGTGGTCACTGAGACTAACTTTCAATTCTAGTCTTGATTAATCAACTTTGAGTTTCTCATCTCTAGATGGTGGGATACAGACTGTAGAGCATCACTCTGGAGTTTGGGTTTACCAGAAACATTTTCATGTTCTTCACAGCACAGAGGTGTTTCCTTACCGTAGTTGGCTGGTGCTTTGATCCACTGGTAATGAAGGAATTGTTACATTTGCTGATCTTGACTTTCTGGATAGTTTAGGAGGTGCTGCTGAAGAAATCTTGATGAGTTTCTATTGTACATGCTGCCATGGTATACCAGTTTAAATCAGTGAGTGGGCTGTGACAGGAGAAATTAATGTACTGCAGCAAAAACTTTAGGAAATAAGTCATTTCCAATTTAGGGAGTGACACAAAGCCACTTTCTATCGTTTCCCCCGTTTTCTACCGAACCTCTTTCTTAAAGATACATGGGGAACAGGTCCACATGCACTGTGTCACTGCTGTGTGACCATAGCCCATCCCTGAGTTGGAGAGATTTGAGGGCTGAATAAGGATTCAACCACGTGCCTGTCAAACTTTGGAAATAAGCCGACCATAGCTTGTATTTCGAGAGACAGAATTGTCAATGTGATGAGAGAAATTATTAATGTCATGTCGATTATACAGCTAAGGTTAATAAATATTGATTCATGAATTGTGTTTGAGTAAGGTGACTGCTCAAAAGAGTGTGGAAAGGGAGCTGCTGGGTGTGATAATCAGAAGGACAAGATCCATTAGATGGCATCCTTGGATAGACCAACTACCCAGGAAAAGGTCGATATCTCGTTTCCGATTTTGCCATCTGACTTTGGATCTGTTGAACAGGAATGAGCTGATTTGAGTACATTGAGTATGACCTTTCAAATAAGATAATTAAAATGTGTAGAATTACCAGGAAATAACAGCACAGAAACAGGCCGTTCAGTCCAGCTTGTCTATGCTCTACACAATCATCTGCCCACTCGACTTCATCTCACCCTGAGATTATCCTGTCATTCCTTTCTTTCAAACATTTGGGGACAGAAACTGGTTTTCTGCATCACTTTGCAGCTATAGAAGTCATCAAGCAAATGCATTGGACCCTGAGCCCAAACTGCCGATGAATCTGCCCATTGGATCTGCGACTACTATTTCGAAGCAAACTGCTGATAATTTATCCCAATGTGTCATTTTGCTGAAATCCATCATGAAATTACTTGAAAGCAGATACTGCTGTGCATGTTGGCCAAAGCTGCATTGAGTTCTCTCACATAATGAAGATCTCACCACCGTCATTGCAGTGAGAATGATTGGCATTCAGAAATTCCCACTGCAAAATTCCCTGTCTTTTGACTATTGTAATTCTGCGGGGCATTTTTCACTCGTGTGTCCACAGATCCTCACTCCAAACGTATTAAACCAGAATGTGGAAGAAATTGGCTTCAGACCTTCAATGCACATTAGCACCAGCACATAAGGTTTTGTTGATAATTTCAAGATGGCTTTATTCATAGTTCTCAGTACGATACATACCCTGGGAACAGTGGAAAGTGTTCGATGAGTGAGAATGTACGGAATTAATTGACAGCTGGAAGGTTAAATGTGTGCTGTTTTGCCCACATTCCCCTTGAAAGTGACTGTAAATTGATTTGAGGCCAGTTGTTTAACAGCTGACACTGGCCTCTCAAATAGCTGGAGTAAATCACAGAGGTGAAAGGTGCATCATTTACTTGTACCGTGATGCAATTCAAATGAAGGGTGTGGAGAGAAAAGGCACTGAATCAGAAATGCCTGTGGGTTTATCACACGCAACCTTTGTACGTACTCGTAGAATTGAGGTCAAATCTGAGACCAGTATCTCTTCAATCCTGTGACACTGATTGTCGCTTGATTTACAGCACCATAACTGGAGCTGGTGTGAGTACCAAGTAACACTGATGTCAGTCGGCAACTGGGGGCCACGTTCACAGAATGGAGCCCTTAATGGAAGAAAGTGCTTTCAGCTCCTTTCATACACCTGTTCAGTTTTGATATATCTGTCTCCCATGGCCCTGCACCAATCCCGCCCCTCTAAACAACCCCACAATCACCATTTAGTTTTCACTTTTGGCATTGGATTCCTGCACCAGACCTGGTGCACAGCAGCAAATTTCTGAGGCCGTTATGCTTGGGTATTGGTTCGCCTACAGATTGATCTGTTCCCAATGGGAAACTGGGAAGAGGAGAAGCCTTTATCCAGACTCCACTGGTGAAAAAGTGCCCTGTACAAGCATAGCTGAGGATCTGTTCACACATCTCTCTGCTGGCAGCCATGTCTTTAGTTGTCTGAGCTGATGTTTTCCATCTCATACTCTCTCTTGCATTCCCTGTCTACCTCATACTGTATCTTTTTCTTGCACTTGCACTGTATCTCATACTTACACACTCTCTCTCTCTCTCTCTCTCCTTCTCTCTCACACTCTGACATTCTCAGAATTAGCTCACTGTCTGGTACGTTGGGTAAGGGCTTGGGTGCTGCGTGGCCAAACACGATGGAGTCGTAGCCCAGTTCAGAGAGGAGATTGACCAGGTCATTTGGGAAGATTTTCAAAAAAAGAAGTCAAAAGCTGTGAGTGACAAGAAAATACTTTGGCATGTCTCTAAGAACTTTGAGGACATTGGGTGGAATGTGCCTGTATATTTTTTTTTCTCCGTGTGGGGCCAGTGTTTTAGGTGGCAAATTAATACGCCACCCTGACCAGTGAGACCACTCACTGGATCGTATGCCAATGAGCTCATTGAGAACTGCCAGATGGGTAAGGGTGAGTACCTCGCCCAATCACAGACCTCAGCACTGGATACCTGGGCTGCTGGAACCCACTCGCTGTTCAGAAGCTGGTGTTTTCTGGGTTCTCACATCCCCCAGGGAAGGCACAGTGCTTGAGGGTTGCAGTCGCAAGCAGCTGAGTTGTTTCCCTGACCCTGCAAGGGGAAAGTTGTGGAAGAAGAGGGGTCAGGGAGCAAAGGTGCAGGACTGGTTTTGAAAGGGTGTGCCCTTGCCCGCTCTCTGTGCCTTCCATTACCTCCGTTTGGCTGGGCAGGTCGTCATGGTTCTTTTTAAAGTGGGTACTTAGCCCCTTTTCCCACTGATTGAGACCAGTGATCCAGGAGGTGGTGAGTTGAGGCCCTTAAGTGGCCTTTAATTGACCACTTAAGGATATTAATTGTTGGCGAGTTGAGAAAGTACCCTCTTGCCCAGCATTTAGCGAAAAGCGGGTGTATTTATCTCTATGGCCAACCCAACCGTATTTCCCCTCCTCGCTACCTTGCACCTATGATCTTGTGTCGGTGTTCTCGAATAACTTTCCCACCCTCCCTTCCATAATAAATAAATTATTTTTAAAAAGTACATTTCAGCCTGAAGGGATATGTTCCTAATGCCGAATTCACGCCTGTTGAGCCCTAATAACTGTGAGACAGATGGATTTCTGAAGGCTTTGGTTATTGCAGGAGATTTCCATCTTCCACCCCCGCCTGAAAGAACCAGTGATTTTTTCTATTTCAAGGATGATTTTACACGTTCGGCTCAGTTCAGCTCACAGAAGTGATGATATCGTCTTTTAATATTGATAGCACTTCTTTTTTATATATATTTCGCACCCTGAAGACTTAACCCGAAAAGAAAAGGAAATGCAAATATGCTACAAGCGTGCGCTGCCAATGCAAATGAAAGTAGCCTGAAGGTATTTAGCAGTGGCAGTTATGTTAACTAACTGTCCCAGTTCTGCTAGGTGGGAGTAATAATTGCATTCATCTGGGTTTTTGAAGATTTCGCGGCAGCACACGTAAAGTTTATGATGTTTTCTCAGTCGGGAACTATACTGTTGGCTTTCAGCAGTCCGTTGGCCCTCGTCTGGGTGTGACTTTATTTCTGTTGTAATTGGGATCGTCCTAATTCATACTTAATTTTGGTCTGACAAATTGAGTTTAAATCTCTTTCCACAAATGACGGGGTTGGCGGGGGGAGGGGGTGGAGGAGGTTAGGGGATATTGCAGTCCTTAATATCCTGCAATTTTCTCATTCAAGCAGATGCTTAGCTGTAATTAAAATCCCTCTCATATAATTTCTGTTCTTGGATGGTTTCCATTTAACTGCCAAGTTTTAGCATGCTCAAAATAAATAAAACTTGTGGTGCGGCTTATCTGAGGGCAGCCGAAGCCAATTAATTTTATGACACAAACTGATGCTGCAACATAATTGGTGGCACAAAACATTGAAAATTAATACAATTATAGATTAGTACAAAATTTATACAGTCAGGCCATAGTTTCTGCTCATTAAATTCAGACACGGATCTCTAACAAAACAGGTACCTGTTAATTAAGGCTCTGTAGGGCCACGTTTCCCCATCTTCAGGAACACAGGAGGACCTTGAACAGCGCATCTGTCTGTCTGCTCCCGTGTCAAGAGTTCAAGTCAGTGAGAAAGGTCAAGGACACACCACAAAGTGTGACTAAGGTTTTGGAGTAGATCTGTAGCTCGGGTTGTGGGTGTTGAGGTTGGTTGGCTCGCCGAGCTGGTTTCTTATTTCGCAGACGTTCCGTTACCGTGCTGGGTAACATCCTCAGTGCAGCCTCTGATGAAGCGTCGGAGTGTTTTCCCGCCTGGTTTTTTAAACTCTGGGGTCTGTTGCGATGGATTGCCTCACTTCCGGGTTTCCTCCGTTGTGGAATGTATATGGGGTCGAGTTCAATATGTTAATTAATAGCATGCTTTGTGGAGTGCCACGCTTCTTGTGCTTGTCTCTGCCTAGCCTGTCCCAGGATCTTGGTGTTGTCCCAGTTGAAGTCGTGGTTCTCCTTGTCCACATGGAGCATGGCACTCCACGAAGCATGCTATTAATAAACACATTGAACTCGACCCCATATACATTCCACTACGGAGGAAACCCGGAAGTGAGGCAATCCATCGCAACGGACCCCAGAGTTTAAAAACCAGGCGGGAAAACACACCGACGCTTCATCAGAGGCTGCACTGAGGATGTTACCAAGCACGGTAACGAAACGTCTGCGGAACAACAAACCAGCTCAGCGAGCCAACCAACCTCAACAAAGTGTGACTGTGGTATAAGTCCTTTGGTTTGGATTGCACTTGATTTTTGTTTTTAAAAAAAAGCACGTCTTTGCGACCTTGACGACAAGTGACAACCTGTCGTAGATGAGGAAATCTTTGGGTCTTTGTAAGCTGAAGTCACACTGCGTGCAAGTAAGACATGGTGCAGAATCAACATCTGTGAACTTAATCTGTTTGAAATGGATGGGCAGCTTCATTAAGGAGTTTTGCTATTAACTCATGAACACCCTTTTTACTTTACGAGCATCAGGATTTATTTTGTAGGCATGTGGCCACTTCATCAAACCCTACTTTTAATGGGCATTAGATACAAAACATATCTCAGTACATGACAAAAATATTGCATTGTGCTTCTGCAGCACCCTTTCAACAGTAAAGCATTCTATGTGCTTCTGGTTGGTGATTAGATGAAGCAAGAGCAACATTTGGACCAAACCATATGAGGTATTAGGACAGGTAACAAAAAGTTTCCTCCAACTGGCGAGCTCCATGGCGCGAGAGGGAATGAGGTGGAGAGATGCAGGAGATTATTTCAGATCTTGAGGCCTCGGCAATGAAAACAAGGCTGCCAAACGTGATGAGATTAATATCCTGAGATAGAGGGGGCAGAATTAGAGAAGCGCCATTGTGCTGGAGGCCTATAGGGATTAGAGGAACTTTCAGAAAATAGGGATGAAGGGGGAAGGCATATTCACTCGTGAAAACCTCACCAGTGTTGATGTTTATGACCTTTGTCAGTTCAATGGCATCTTTGCTCGTTGTTTGATCCCAATTCCAGCTCTTGCCAGCTGACTGTGATAAACAGGAGATCGGGCATGCATGGCATGGCAAGTTCCCTCCACCTTTGTTATGATTTTGGCCACGTTCAGACAGGGTGGCAACATTACTGCTGGCTGGTCATCCGAGAGTCTGCAGTCGAGTCCCAGTATCCTTCCTGGCCCTTCTACATCAGGGCTGCGTTGGACCATCTGAACCATGGAGTGGCCTGGCCAGTTTCCATGCTGCCTACTGTCTCGTTGGTCCTTCCTATTGAGGGACACCATGAAATATGTCAAAATGGCTGTTACCAGTTGAACCAAATGCCATTAGTCATGACTTGAGTCAGAAAAGTGATTGGAATTGATGAGGCTGTCAGTATCACTATCATAAATAAGCATGTTGGCTTGGGAGAAAATACTTCTATTTAACTACCTTGCTTTCACTGGACCTTGAGAAGGTACCACTGATAACTTCTCCAGAGCTTTGAGGTACCCACTATAGGTTATCCCGATCTCCTGAGTATAATGGAGCAAGGGGCACGCTGCAGCACAGTAAACCATGAGCTTAGCCTTCCACTTGAGATCCTGATCCTCACTAGTCACTCAAAGCCAGCTCCACTGGGCAGGACCTGGCCTGATGGTAGATTCCGCAAGCGACTGTTCCACCCAAAAATCATTCATGCGAGGAACTTCTCAGAAGGACGACGTTTGAGGGCCAACCTCTGAGCCTCCCCGAAGAAAGTAAATGTCACTGCTAATCTCTGGGAGCTACGGCTTGCGACCGATCAAAATGGAGTAGGTTTATTCAGGAAGGCACCGAGCACATGGAGGGGCTTCACTGGAGTGTGCAGTGGCAATGTTGAGGCACTGGGGATAGTGCACAAATCTCCATCTTCATAACCTTTCAAGCATCATCCTTCCCCACGTGTAGCAGAGTCTGCTGATCATTTATTTGACTTATCAGCCACGTGAGAGACCATCAAACCGAAGTGGAAGTGAAACATCGTCAACCTTAGATTACCTGAGGAGAAAGGTGTACAAAGGCAGCATTTTTACTGATGTTAATGATTTTAGAGCTAAAACATTTTGACTAGCTTTGAAAGGAAAAAAAAAATAGAACTTAATCTTGCGTTAGTTCTGAGAATGGAATATTTAATGGGCATCTTTAGTTACTCGTGATTTGTGGTGTGAATATTATAGATTTCTGGCTGATGAATAACTGGGTCACATTGAGAGAGCAGAGTCGTGCATGTTACTGAAAGAGTGTCTGTTTTATTTCCAGTAAACTTAAGTTGGAATGAAATCAATTTCAGACCAGAAAGCTGCAATGCAACTGTTTTGCGGAGAATATCCCCAAGTGATCTTTTCCAGGCTCAGTCTTTCGTGGAGTGGGGATTGCTCTCGACTTGAGCTTAGTATACACCGAGCTCATGGCATTATAGCTGCATGGAAAATCTATGGTGCAATTGGAGGCTGTTTAGACCATTTTGTCTGTACTGGTTGAAAAAGAGTTCCCCAGCCTCATCCCACTTTCCAGGTTGTGGTCTGTAGCCTTGTGGGTCGCAGCACTGCAGGCATGTATCAAATAACATGTTGGACAGCATCCATAATTTCCAAATGTGCAACCCCACCTTCTAAATCAGATGGAAAATGTGAGTTTGCGTAGAAAACTCAAACTGAGAATGAGATCTAAAACTGAAGACAAGGCATAATATGTCCTCAGGATCCAGTATCACTCGGAGTGTTTGGTAGCAACAGAGCAGAGCTGGTGGTACGAATTGAGGTTAATGGAGCTGTTTAAAAATAGAAAGTGCTTCCTATCCTTTACAACTCAGGTAAAAGCCTATTTCTTGCTCTGATTGCTAAGATTAGTTAGATAAGACTGTTTGAAAAATAAGATCAAAAATAGTTCATACTTGAGAGAAATCCAGAACATCTGAAACTGTGCTTCTGTGGAAAAGGCATCAGATGAAGAGAAGGATAGAGTCTTTATTGAGCAGTTGCCTTTGATTTACAACCTTTAATGTAAATGGTAGGGCTTTTGGAAAGTACATTAGCAGTGTGATGAGGTTAAAGGGATGACATGCTTTTCCTGTTGCCTGAGAAAGTAGGTGAGACCAGCACAGCGCGAGTGTCGGAGCCTTTTATCACCTTGATCACAGATGATGTAGATTTTCATTGTACTGAGAGCCGATTCTCATCGCACCAGCTACCTGGCATGACACAAGATAGATGAAGCCATTTGTTGGTAGTCTCCTGACCAGCTGTGAGCCCGGCTGCAGCTCCAGCATTATATCTCTGGCTTAATCCTCTAATTGTGAAAGGATCACAGACAGCTGACCCACATGGCAAATAATTTTATCGTAAAACAGGCTTTTGAATGTTGAAACCCTTGAAAATAAAGCCCAGAAGATGGGTCGTTGACATCCACTTAAGATTTTGAAAAGGCTTGTGGAGTGCCTGTGAAACTGTTTTAAATTATTTTCCTTTCATCCAGATAATCAGGGGCTTCTGGTCTGGAGTTTTAACTGATAAAACTCACAGGGCTGCACAACACACTCAACCCAATCAAACAATCCAAAGACGACGATAAACCCCAAATGTGTGCACGCAGAATTGTGTTTTGGTTAAAATGGGCACCAAAAACAGATTTAAAATAAAGCTACCGACCGGAGCCCTATATAACACGGTACTAGAATTGGTTAAGATGCTATACAAATGCCACCAATTTTTTTTTATACATATAGTACGTCTGCAGTAAATGGAATTTTAACTATTTAAACAAATGGCGTTATTGGTGAAAGTTCCAGATGTGAAGATATGGAATAATATCGACTGACAGACATGCAAATACTGTCCAGTCCATTTAGCTTGTCCCACATAATTGTAACTGCCCAAATGACTCGTATAATACCAAAGATGGGCTGCAACACCACCCCCCCCAACCATGTGATCTCCTGAAAGAGACGAAGAACTACATAAAAATCCAGAGAATTTGGCAGAAAAAGACCTTGGACACCGCTTCCCAGTAGATGTTGGTGTGTTCGCCGAACTGGGAAGTTTGATAGCAGACGTTTCGTCCCCCTACTAGGTGACATCCTCAGTGCTGTGGAGCCTCCTGTGAAGCGCTGTTGTCTTGTGCCAGTTTGAATTTATATGGCCTGGTTTTTGCTCCCCAGCCCTCTCAGCAACAGTAGTCCAGATTGCTCCTCGAGCCTACGCGTTTACTTCAGAAGGACTGGTGCGTTTTCAAAGTCCGTTTGAACTAACCTCAACATTCATGTTCTTAGAGGTGTAAAGTAATGAAGCCACCTCCATAATTGACACATTTGACTTGGCTCAAAAGAAATAAGGTGCAAGTCTATCATTAGGAGGAGGCTGGGGGGTGACCTTATAGAAGCTCATAAGACATATAGATAAGGTGAATGGCAGGTGCCTTCTCCCTAGCATTAGGAATTTCAAGACTGGGGGCATATTTTTGAGATGAGAGGAGAAAGGTGTAAAAAAGACGCGGGGGGGCGTGCAATTTTTTTAAGCAGCGTGTGGTTTGTGTGTGGAATGAACTGCCAGAGAAAGTAGTGGATGCAGGTACAGTTATGACATTTAAAGGACATAAGTACATGAATAAGAGACGTTTGGAAGGATATGGGCCAAGCACTGGCAGGTGGGACTAGTTTAGTTTGGGATTATGGTTGGCATGGACTGGTTGGACTAAAGGGTCTGTTTCTGTGCTGTATAACTGTACGATTCTATTTTATGCACCTATCGAGCTGAATGTGTGGGGTTCGGATTTGGGGCTACCTCCCAAATTCTTCCAACTGCCGTCTCTGCAAGATGAAATGATGGAATTGTGTGAATGGAGGAATGTGGAAGAAGTATTTTGCTCAGAAAGATGACTCTACAATATGTAATTAACAATGTCTGCAAAGGATGAACATTGTATGCCGTGTGGTCTCAGGATTTGGCTAAAGGGGAAAACACAAGCTCCTTATGCATGCTGACATCACTTGAATTTCCCCTCTTGGGTTGGGAGAGACCTCTGGCGAAATAATCCTTTCTAAACCATTGCAGAAAGAATTTATTAGTTACTTAGAAAGTAAATGATTTAGATTGTATTATGTTTTTATAAATACCTAATCATATGAAGACTCCTGCCTAAAGGATACAAAAGGATATAATTGCTCAAAAGAGGAACATGTCAAGGCATATCTTGCTTTCATCAGGACAAATGCAAGAATGCCAAAATTCAAATGATTGCAACAAGTGAAATGGCAGGATTAAAGTTTTGCAAATCAATTCTGACTGGCTGTGGCGTCGCCATGGAGACTGTAACATTGAACTATTGGCTGCCCAAGCTACTGGAAATTCAGTTAAGGTGCAAGGCTTGAATGTATTCCTCTTGTTTGCAGAGAACATTTTCATTTGTATTAAATTATGCCACATCTCGTGAGCATACATGACTGGAAATATAAGGGCCAGTCTGATATAATCTTACTTCCCCCTTGTCCCGATCAATTTAGACATTCTTATGTGTTGCTCGAAATGCTCAGGGAGTAGACCTTTATACTTTGTTATTCAGCATGACAGTGTACATAAATAACAGCTGATACCTCAAACCAACAAACCACAAATTCAGGTATTCTCCTGAACATCTGATAAGTTTGGTTGTTGATGTCTAACTTAAGTTTAATGCACTTACTGTGACTGCAGCTATTTTTCGGAGAAAGTTCGGGGACCTTTCGATCAATGAATCATTTCTCAACTTTTGATATTTCTGCATCAGTGTTGGAATTCTTGTCTGGATTCTTAACAATTATCTCTGGCCTGTGACATGATGATGGATCAGAAAACTGAAGTGAACTTTTGTTAACTTTTTGTTCACTTTTAACCCCCAAATTCATTTTGAATAAGTGGTCTGCTCCAGCCAAGAAATAATTACAGATGTAAATGTAGTCACGACCTGACAAAGTCCTGTGTGGGACACGTGGAATGTCCTACCTGTAGCGTGTCAGGCAAAGTTGAAATAGAGAGAGAAATGTAACAGAAAGAGAGAACGTGGGTGCAGATATCTTCTCAAGCCATCCAAGGATTGAATGAATAACCAAAGGGAGCTAATTCACCCCTCCACGTGTGCAAACAGAACTGTTTGATGTATCCTGTCTGGAACCATAGTAAATTGGGCAACCTGTCCTTGGCACTAATTGCAACACATGGAAATAGAGCAGATTATTTGAAGCACAGTGCTTGAAAGGGTTTAAGATTACCTTGGGGTGGGAGTGATTGTGATAACTGTTCAGAGCAGCCTAAACTGTTACCAGTGGTGATGACCAGAGATGTTGACATTGTATCAATCAGAGGTGTTTTCTTTAATTTGGGAAATCTTCTGCCTCGTGCCAAAAAATAACGTAGTTAAGAGGCAAGCTGTGCCTGTCCTGTTAGCCGAAGATAATCCCCAATCAGCATGAATATTCTTCACTTGCTTGTAAGCCATTTGTTCTTTCGTCCCATCATTCACGTGGATTTCCCTTCCGCTGTTTTTACATATCCTGTTGCTTCTTCAGGGCTGGTCAAAATGTACTATGGGAAATGTCGACATTTCTCTTTCTTAGCATGTCCGATTGTTCCACAGTGCTTATGTAAACCGTGTATTTAATCTGCAGACATTATGGCTCTGAAATTGCTTGGGGATTCTCCCAGTTTCCCTACCGTAACTGCATTGGGCGGATACATTGCCCTAATTTTCTGGAGGCTCCAGTGATCTTGCAGCAAAGGGAGTCCTTTATTCATTAACGGGATGAGGGCGTCACTGACTCGATCGGCATTTATTGTCCATCCCTAATTGCCCAGAGGGCAGTTAAGAGTCAACCACATTGCTGTGAGTCTGGAGTCACATGTAGGCCAGACCAGGTAAGGATGGCAGTTTCCTTCCCTAAAGGACATTAGTGAACTAGATGGATTTTTCCAACAATCGGCAACGGATTCATGGTCATCATTAGATTCATAATTCCAGATATTTATTGAATTCAAATTCCACCATCTGCCATGGCGGGATTCGAATCCCCATGCCCAGAACATTATCTCGGTCTCTGGATTCACAGTCCAGCGATGATACCACTAGGCCATCGCCTTCCCTATTGCCAACGTGCAAATGGAAAAAGCAGACTGGTTTCACTGTTGCAAATGTTTGGGTCAATCTTTTTCCCCTTGCGGTTTGTCACATCAAGAGAAATTCCAGGGATTGCTGGCAATGTCCTGAGAAGACTGTGACCGTGATTTCACTGCACGAGATGGTGATCTGACACCAAATGGAAGTGGATGACCACTTTTTGGTGTCAGATGTGGCTCAGTGATGGCACTGTTCCTCTGAGTCACAACGTTGTGGATGCATGACTCACTCCGGACCTGACTGTAAAATTGAGCCAACGCTGTACTAAGCGAGTGCATCACTATCAAAGGTGGCACCTTCAGATGAGGAAGGAAACTGAAGTCCTTGCTGCCCCCTCAGGTGGGTGAGTAATATCACATCGAAATGTTTTAAAGAAAAACAAGGCAATTCTTCCACTGACCTGGCCAGTATTAATCCCTAAACAAATCATTTAAACAAAAAAAAGCTTCATCTGGTTATTATCTCTGTGCTGCATCTGGGCCCTTTCTGTGGTTGCTGTATTTAAGAACAGAAAGAGATGCAAGAATGGGCCATTCAGCCTTATGAATCTACGACACCATTTCGTGATTTCATGGCTGATCTTGTGCTTCACCATCATTTTCTTGCACTGCCTTCCATTTCCCTTCATGTTTTTAATGTGTAGAAACCTATTGATCTCAGCCTTGAACTTAATGAATGAGCCTCCACACCCCTCTGGGCAGAATTTCCAGAGAATCACCATCCTACAAGTGAAGAAATTTCTTCCGATCTCAGTGCTAAATGACTTGCCCCTTACTTTGAGATCCTGTTCCTTTGTTCTACACCTTTTCAGACAGGGGAAACACATTTCTTGTTGAGCCCTGTTAGAATTTGGTGCTTGAATGAGATCTCTCACTCACTCCAGAGAACATAGGCCCAGTCTATTTAATCTGTCCTTGTAGGACAAAAACTGCATCCGAGCACTGACTTGATGGGTCAATGATGCACTATCTTTCCACAGGTAAAGAGACCAAAACTGCACGCAGTACTCCAGGTGTGGTCTCACCATGGTCCTTTACTCCAGTACTCAAATCCTCCTGTAATAAAAGCCGATAGCTGTAGAATAGTGACTGCACTTGAGCATTCTGAGATTGAGAGGCACTATATAAATGCAGATGTTTGATGTTCACTTGTTCTATTTCACCATCCCTGTCTTTCTGTCGCATTGCTCACAAAGGACTTCAGTGACACAGCCTTTGTTCACACAGACACTCCCGGCTGAGGAGACAACTGGCTGAACTCTTTAATCGACAGCTTTATTGCACAGGCACTGCCTGCCTCGATGTTACAGAGTGCCAAATGGGCAGTCTATTTGCCTTAGGAAGCAAGCCAAAAAAATCCCAGTCATAATCCTGAAGAAAGGTCATGTCGTGCTACTCAAGTACCACTTACTGCACATATCAAGTGCTGATACTTAACTAATAGCTGAACTATACTTAAAATTAAGCTTATGTTTATAAGCAATTTTGTATTGTTCTAGTTTATACTCCATAATTACAATTAAGTCTTCATTCAGAGTATTATCATGAATATTGCAATGTTGCATGTTTCACCTTGTTAACAGAGCCCTGTTGATATTTTCTGGAGTAAATGGAACTTCAAGCTTAATGGCTCCTATTCTCTGTCTCCTGCTTTTTTTCTAAAAGGAGTCCCATTCAAAAGGCAGTGTAAAACAATATAATAAAGCATTATTGGAAAGAAATTGGCTTCTTTCTAGCAGAAGCTGAGCCACGACTTGCTGCATCATTAATGCTTGCAATATTAAAGTCAAACCTCTGATTGCCCTTCACACTCTTCTGATAGTTTCAGAATAGATATGTTGTGTTGGGTCCAATAGTCCGTTTGCTTGTTAATCTAGTGACTCTGCCCAGGGACCGTGGCCCCCCTGCGAATTATTTCTGTCCAGCATTGCTGGGAAGGAGACGGAAAGTGTTGTTTCTTGTCTGTGGTGTTCTAGGCAGTGGTTGCTGCTTTGAAAGGGGTGTCACGTTTAAGTTAGTAAACATGGCCAAGTGTGTCATGACAAGACTGACTGAGGTTCCTCAATTTACTCACTTACTCCAACTTAATTGCAATCTGTTGTCAGTGAGGGGCAGCCTATAAATAATGGATGAAGGCAGCAGACAGGGCTTTAACACTCTGGGCTTCACAGATTACTCAGTGATGTATTACAATTTGATATGTTCCAGTGGCACTTAATTTATTCAACTGGTGAATGAATTTCTCTCGAGTTTCTTACAAGTGGGATGGTTTCGTGAAGGGTCATTGTTGCTCCATTTGTTTTGTGTCTCCTCCTGGAAGTTGTTCTCCTGGGACCGTGCCCTGTCAGACACTGTTAACGTTCTCCCTTTCTCCCCCACCGCAGAGGGTTGGCTAGTTCCCCGGTTTTTCGAGGTAAAACAGCTGGCACCGTGCTCCCTTGCCCTGAGGCCGATTACTAAATGATAAATTTGCTTAACTTGTCAGCGAAGCCAAACAGCCGACAGAAGGAAACAAGTGAATTTTGGCCTCATCGGTGGCGATGGGAGAATGCAGTAAAATAGTGGGGTTTTTTTTTGAGTTTTGGCAAGAACTTCAGACAGAAGCCTCCACCTTGAGCTCTTCTTCAAGGAGATGAGTTCCCAAACCGAGCTCCACCCAGCTGCTGCTCACGCCGAAGCCAAAACGGCTTTGAAAGGAAGCACAAAATAGGTGGTTTGAAAACATACAACTAAATGTTCAGACAAAAACCACATGACGCACCAGGAGAAGGGATTGAAGATAATCCAAGTCCTGTCCGCACATGATTGGCAAAGGCTGCATGCGAAATGCATGCATCACCTCTTTCGGATGAGAGGCTCTCCAGTTGTTTCCTACTGTCTGTAGTTACTTGGGGATCCCCCCGCACGTTTAAACAAATAGCTGCGTGTTCTCTTGCCAGCTCAGCTGATGTTTCTTTTTCCATTGGTGCCCTCAAACACAAAGGAACTGCTGCTCTGATTAGTGAGATCTTGCAAAATAGCTCCTGTGGTGATCCACATCAGCGCAGTCAATGCACATTAATTTCAAGTCTGCGGTGTGCTTTGAGATATTTCTCCGAGACATAGATGTTTCCCGAACAAAGTGGCACTAATGGTCAAATGGCATTCAGACTGACCCAAGGATGAAGAGGCAGACCTAGGGTATGACCAAATGCATTGCAGGCCATGAAATGTTCAGTTGCCCGATAAGGAGAAGCTGACAATATAGACCACCGCAGTCAGCGAGGAGTCAGTGAGAGGCGGCTTAATTCAAACATGAAAGATCCTGAGGGGATTTGACAGGGTAGATATGGAAACAACGTTTACTCTGGTGGGAGAATCTAGAACTCGGCTTCACGGTGAAAAACGAGGGGCCGTACATTTAAGGCAGAGATAAGGCAATTATTACTTTGGAGGGTTGAGAGTCTTTGGAACAACCTTCCTCAAAAGGTGGTGGAGGCATAATGCAGGCAGAGGAGATAGATTTTTTTTTTGGGAAGCAAAGGGATGACAGGTTATTGGAGGGAGGCAGGAATATGGAGATGAGGTTGAAATCAAATCACTCATGACCTTTGAGTGGCAGGGTAGGCTCAATGGGCTGAAGGGCCTACTGCTGATTGTAACTCAGAATTATGTGTTTGTAAATGGCATGAATTGGAAACACCGTTAGATGTAGGATCAGAATTGGGCCATTCGGCCCATTGAGTCTGCTCTGCTATTCAATCATGGCTGATATCTTTCTCATTCTCATTCTCCTGCGTTCTCCCCTTAACCCTTGATCCCCTTCCTAATCAAGAACCTATCTATCTCAGACTTCGAGATACATGGCCTCCACAGTCTTTCTGCAGCAATGAGTTCCACAGATGAACCACCCTCCGGCTGAAGAAATTTCTCCTCACTTTTTCAGTTGAAAAGTGTCGTCCCTTCACTCTGAGGCTGTGCCCGCTGGCCCTAGTCTCTCCCACTAATGGAAACATCTTCTCCACTTCCAGTCTATCCAGTCCCCTCAGTATTCTGTTAAGTTTCAGTAAGATCCCCCTTCATCCTTCTAAACTCCATCAAGTACGGACCCAGAGTTCTCAACCGCTCCTCATATGACAAGCTGTTCATCCCCAGGATCATTCTTGTAAACCTTCTTTCAGCACCTCCAATGTCAGCACATGCTTGCTTAGATATCGGGCTCAAAACTGCTCATAATATTCCAGATGTGGTCTGATCAGAGCCTCATACAGCCTCAGCAGTACATCTGTGCTCTTGTATTCCAGCCCTCTTGAAATGAATGCTAACTGCCAAATGAACCTGCATGTTAACCTGAAGAGAACGCTGAACTTGTGCTTTAGATTTCTGAAGGCTTTCCCCGTTTAGAAAATAGTCAATGACTCTATTCTTCCAACCAAAGTGCAAAATCTCACATTTTGCCACGTTGTATTTCATCGGAGACTCTCCGAGCCTGTCCAAGTCTATCTACCCTCTGACCTTGAAACTTAGTCCATTTGCAGGCTAACTCTGCAGACTGAAGAAGAGGGATTGAGCTATCTCGGATCAAAATGAATATCAATCTGAAAATGATTGATGGTGGCAGTTTTCTGAGCTCCTGAAATCACTTCGAACTTGCGCCTCACCCTTGTCTCCAACACTGCAGATATGGTTGCTGTGGGAAGTATGTTACATTGGCACCTCATTGTTGTCGTGCTGCTGTTTTAAAAGTTTTGCGGGGCCGATGGGGACTGGGTGAGGCTCAATTTTAGAGTGACTTAACCCTCAGATGAAAGCAGAGTACTGTGGATGCTGGAGATCTGTAATAAGGCGCTGGAGAAACTCAGCATCTGTGGAGTGAGGAATGCGGTTCATGGTTCGTGCCTGACACCATTCTACCGGAACCCTGTTTGACTCAATCTGTGAGCAGACATTGGATAACTGAAATGGCAAGTCCTTTCGTTTCTCAACGTGATGGGCACCAAAAAAAAAATGCATCCAGATAACACAATAAGGCAGAAGCACCCCCAGCAATGTCCAAGTTTCTTTGCAGACCAGACCACACACCTTGTCCATCATTCTTTCAAAGATTACTTCATCATGTGCACAGAGCCCGGAGCAGCAGGACCTTCCATTTCCTTGTGTCATTTAAAGAACCAGCATTACAAATGGCCAAAGGTGTTGAACATATCGGACAATGTAAATCAGCTCCCACTGCTCGACTTTAATGTAGACTTAAGTTATACTTACACCTTCACACGGCTGCAGAGTCAAAAACACTTTGTTCTACAAACAAGAGGCAGTTAAACTTGGTTTGAAGATACATTATTTTTAAAAAGATTGAGTCAGAATCAAAACAAAGGTTCCATTTCAGACCTTTGTAAAGCCTGATTCAGTGTTACATGGGCACATCAGTCTCCAAGGCAACATTTTGAGCATCAGAAATGCCACAAAGTACACAATGAGGGGTTGACTTATATTGGCTTGGTAGTCCACAAGCATGTCAGAAACAAAAAAAAATCTCTTCAAAAACAATAAAAGAACATTTCCTTGTTAATAATTGTCAAAGGCAGAGTTTCATTAACAACCTGTTTGTCCTCAAAGGAAAAAAGTGAACAAATCCATTCCATGGGATACCTTTCTTAGCGGAGGGCTGGGTATTGTTGGCCAAGATGACGAAAGGACAGCTGGTGCCTGCATAGTATTAACAGCAGCTCAAAAGGAAACCCCAGAGAAGCTGAGCTTGGATGTATCTCCCATGCCAGGCCGGTTGGATGTTGCAGGCGGAATTCTGAGATGTATCTCAAGATGCTGTTTTTTTTTTGTTGTTGTTGCTTTTTTGGATGAATTTTGATAAAGCACACACGAAATGTAATAAAGCTTGACAAACGAGCCGTGCTCGGGATTCACTGGGTCTCGCTGAAAGTTGATAATTTGATGAACGACCGGATTGTCGGGCTCTGACAGGCTGGTTGCATGGCCTTTGCTCTCTGCCAGTTCAACCCTTACAAGTGTGAAATAGCCAATTACTGGAATAGCTATTGAAAGTAATAGGCCAATGAGCAAATTGCTACTGTGGGACACTGTGCTACTGTAGATGGAAAGAGGCCAAGATAAAGTTCTGCTTCAAACAGCTGCTCCCTAGGTTATCAGATACTGCCATTGGACAACTGAGAGATGACATTAAGGTATTTTTTTCTCTCTCCCTTTTAGCTGCGAGTCTCCTGACTTGTATTGACTGAAAGTTTATGATCCATGCAGCTATTGTAGCATGCTGACTAATTTCTGGAAGTAAAGCATCCTTTTAAGAGCCTGCTAATGGGCAACTGGAATAGCCACCCTGCAGTCTTCTGTTATTATCAGTGAGCACAACTTTTATTTCAATTGAAGACTCAAAAGAAAATCCTCGACTCCAATACAGAAGGAGCGTATTAATACTTGTGGGCCATTTGCTATCGACAGATCAATTCGTCTTGATAAAGCGCGCTGAAAAATTCCAATCTATTCACAGGCATCACATTATCAGTAGTAATATATGATAGAATATAAATATTAAGCACTGGGTGGACACAGGAGACTGATTTTTGTGCATTTTGGAAGTAATCAAATCTATACTGGGCAGTGAACAAATTATATTTTGTGCATGTAATAAGCAAAATCATTTTTACATCAGATTTCCACAATTTTATTACTGTTTAATGTAATGTTACTTTTCTGCTTAATTGATCCTCTTTTATAAGACCCTGGTGATTGTCAGCCGGATTAGAAGGGACCAGCAGAGTTAATAAATTGCAAGAAGAATGAACTGAATGGCAAACAAATGATTGGCACTTCAGAACAGAAAGGAATCAATGTGGAGAATCAATGAAAATACAGGGTTTTTTTCAGTAGCATAAGCAATGATATTTAAGACGCGTTGCCTGTTTTTCCCTTTTTTTTGTCCCCATTAATTATATTCAAAGGCCATTTGTCAAGGGGAAATTTGTATGCGAGCAATTCAGGAGTTTCTGAGGTGCTGTGGAAATGTTCAAATCGATCATAATTAATGTCTCTTAATTGTTGTCAGAATAATCTTCGTTAGAGTTTGCTCGAAATTGAACTTTGGGAAAAATCTGACATCGTCACATATTTGATTAATCTTTCACTGAATGGGTGCAGTCAGTCTGGAATCTGAAAACTACTTTTCGTTAATGTTATGTTTAACTGGCTCAACAGTTTTGTAGTGGCCTTAAAAAACAAAAAAAAGTCAAAGATGCTAAACTGGAGAATCATTGGACAAAAGATAGACTGATAAAAAAGAGGCAAGTGAACAACTATTCGTAGATCCCAAAGGAGGAGAGAGATGAGGATGAATAATTTTAAGAATGGATTTCCTGAATTGAGGGCATAGGTCACAAACGGCAGAGTCATCAGTGCCAAGGTGAAGGAATGAACACAAAGTAAGAATGCCGACAGTATGCAAGCAGGCCATTCGGCCCGTCGTGTCCACACCGACCCTCCGAAGAGTACCCACCCAGTCCCAGTCAATATAGTGTGGAGCTGGAGGAGCACAGCAGGTCAGGCAGCATCAGAGCTGCAGGAAAGTCGCCATTTTGGGTCGGGACCCTTTGTCAGTCCTGATGAAGGGTGTAAACCCGAAACATTGACTTTCCTGCTCCTCTGATGCCTGACCTGCTGTGTGCCTCCAGCTCCACACTGTGTTGACTCTGACTCCAACATCTGCCGTTCTTGCTATCTCCCACCCCCCCCCCCAACCTATCCCTGTACCCCGCATTTCCCATGGCTAACCCACCTAGCCTGCACACCCCTGGTTGTTATGGGGCAATTTAGCATGGCCAGTCCACCTAACCTGCACATCTTTGGACTGTGGGTGGAAACCCACGCAGACACAGGGAGAATGTGCAAACTCCACACAGGCAGTCACCCGAGGGTGGAATTGAATCCAAGTCCCTGGCACTGTGAAGCAGCAGTGCTAACCCAGAAAGCAGAGATCGTGGAGGAGGTCACATGGAAATATAGAAAATAGTACAAGGAATAGGCCATTCAGCCCTTAGAACCTGGTCCGAAATTCAGTGTGATCGTGCCTGATCATCCAACTCAGTACCCTGTTGTCACTTTTTTGCTCCAAACTTTGAACTCTTTTACCCAACAAGTGACACCTAACTCCTCCTTGAGTTATGGCCTCGACCGCTTTCTGTGGCCGAGAATTCCACAGGCTTGCTATTCTCTGGGTGAAGAAATTTCTCCTGATCTTCGTCCTAAATTGTAGTGTACCCAGACCTGGATGTAGGAGAGCAGTCAGACAACACAGAGGTCATAAAAATCTGAGAGGAGCGAAGGTGACGTAGAACCAGCTGTCATCAGGGTGTGTGAAGGAAGAAATAGGTGAACGGCGAGTGTGTAGACTGTTCAACGTTACACTTGCGGTTAGTTGCTGCAAGGTACTTGAACAAACCCTAGCGATCACCAGGAACCATCCTACCTGAGTGACTTTCTTCCAGTACATGGCCATTGTTTCCCACAGGATCTATCGTTCCAAGAGTGTGGGCAGCCTTTCAGCTAAATGGCTGCACTTAATGTGATCAACATATGATCAACATATAATCATATTTGTTGATTATATGACCATGAAGAGTTTGAATGTTGAGTTTGATTGTCAGTGTCCATCCTCGCTGAAAGGAGGCTCCCTAATTTTAAGATTTGACCCACATTACCCAACGACGCATGGGGTGTGTCATGGAATCATTGGTTTGCGTGTTGTTGTGTAGCTGAAGGCAGAGGATGGTGATGAATTTCTGCAGGCGACCTCTTTGGAGGAGGATGCTCCCTATTCTGTCTCATCGAGGATCAGAAAGCTTCATGGGATCAAAGAAGGCTGTGCACATATGTTGCTGTTGCTCCCGGCCCTTTCCACGGACTTGTCTTGCTATGAAAATCACGCACACTTAATAGGCCCAGTCCACTCTGGGGGCAGCCACTTGTGTGAGACATTTGAGGAGAGGCTCTTGCAATGACTTTCACTGCGATGGAAAGCAGGAATACCCCTCTGTAATTGCTGCAGTCAGCCTTACCTCATTTTTTTGAGGATGGTTCCAATTACGGCAAGGACCACTGAACAGTAACTGGGAGCTGGAAGAACCAGTCGTTCCCCTTTCCCTGTCTCAGAGCTTCATAGTCAGTTCTCGCATCAGGTCTGTCTTCCAGTGACCAATTTGGCTGGAACTTTGCAGCCATTCCTACTTTGCAGGAGCTGCATTTGTGGCTGACTTGTTTGGACAGCAGGATATGTCTTATCTCGTCATTTTCTTTTGACTGAAAGATACTGCATCATTTCAGTAAGTACATTTGACTTTTATTATTGCTAGCAAGTGAACTGCGAAAGAAAATGTAATTACATGTATTAAAACATTGGAAATGTATGATGTTAGTTTCTTGCTGAAATAGCATCTTATTGTTCATTTATTAGAAGTCTTTGGGTTTACCTAATCTGCTGCAATTATTGCCTATAAAACAGTAAGCATAGCATGTCAAAGAATGCAATAACTAGTTGATGTTTAAACACACACATTCATCCATTTAAAGGCTATGTAAGCAGCAGTTCATTCACCTTTTAATATTCATAAACCATAGATGCGTGCAAACAGAGCACGATGAAGAAAAGTCACAGACCTATAAAGTTTACTGGGGTTTCAAATCTATTGCCAAGGGATCTTACTGCAACGTGCTGTCTGTCCTCAGATCCCAAATGCTGTCCAGGTCATTAGCCTCTTTGTACCATTAAGCAACACCACACGATCTCAACTGAATTTGTGTGCATTCCTCTTTACCGTGTCGATGCCCATTAGAGGGCTGCGGTTTTATACACCAGCTCTCTGTTCAACAAGCAGGGTGGTTTGGCCGAACTTTTACTTTCTCTTAAGAAAGTTCTCCCACTGCAACCCTCTGGTTATCTCTTAACCTCTGTAACCATGCGGAGGAAATTGAATTCCAACTATTTTAAGAGGGTTAATCACTGATGTTAGTGCAAGGCACTGCAATGAATGGCAGTGGAGCATTGTCAAGAGGTGAAAATTGGAAAGTTGAGGTTCGGAGCCTAGAGTCTCTGGCAGGCTGTGTTTTTTCAATACTCTTCAAGCAGATACACGTGGTTGAGACATAACAACTGAACCTTTCCTCTATCTGCCTGTCAAACTTCACCTTGGAGCACTTGACACGCGTATTGGCTGTCCAAAGTAGGGTTTGCTTCTCCCCCACTACAAACATCTGTTCCTTCAGGAGATACATTAGGCACTAAGTAAATGAATTGGATTACGCCACAAAGTTTTCTGTGCATTTGTGTTGAAGTTCATCTACCATTCCCTTGTTCCAGTTCAAGAAAAAGCTGAACGAAACTTATTATCCAGAGGGTGAGGCAATGGCCTAGTGGTGTTATTGCTGGCTCTTAATCCAGACACCCAGGTAATATTCTGGGAACCTGGGTTCAAATCTCAGATGGTAGGATTTGAATTGAATAAAAATTTGGAATGACAAGAGCCTTTTTGTCAGAAAAAAAACCCCTGTCTCGTTCACTAACTAAGGAAGGAAACTGCTGTCTCGCCGACACGTGACTCCAGACCCATCGCAATGTATCTTGGAGCATGGGAGGTTGAGGGGTGACCTTCTAGAGACGTTTAAAATCATGAGGGGCATGGATAAGGTGAATAGCAAAGGTCTTTACCTCAGGGTAGGGGAGTCCAAAACTAGAGCACATAGGTTTAAGGTAAGAGGAGAAGCATTTAAAAGGGACCTGAGGGGCAACGTTTTCACACAGAGGGTTGTTCGTGTGTGGAATGAACTACCAGAGGAAGTGGTGGATGCAGGGACAGTTATAACATTTAAAAGACATTTGGACAGGTGCATGAATAGGAAAGGTTTTAGAGAGTTATGGGCCAAGCACAGGCAAATGAGTCCAGTTTAGTTTGGGAAACCTGGTCAGCATGGACAAGTTGGACCGAACGGCCTGTTTCTGTGCTGTATGACTGTATGACAAGGAAGACAGGGGTCAAACCAGAGGGAGATACCTTGGTGAGGAGTCGGAATGTAAACGGGAGACAGAAAGAAAAGACAGAGTCAGAGAGAGAGAGAGAGAGTCGGGAGTTAAGGCAGTGGGGTGCGAGCTGTGGGTGATGGGTACAGTCAAGTGACAGGAGAGGTTCTAAGTTTAACAGCTGAATGCATGCTGCCACCAAGTGAGCTACAGAGTATTTCACAGCAGCCACTCTACAATAAGCAGCAACCCAACTTTCTCATTCTAAACATAGTTAGAGGGTGAGACTCGTTCGAATTAATTGCCGGCTGTTGCTCTCTGATGCTGCTGGTTAACTTCCTGCTACTTCATTTCACAAGATTGTAAGCTAACTTGTCGAGTTTTTCACAGACACAATATCACTTTATATCGAGCATTAATTAATCCCAGTAGTTTTGAGTGATAAAAGTTGCTGGAACCTTAAATAGTTGCAGAAGCCAGAATGTATCCTGTTTTTTTTTGCCCTCAAAGAATTCTATGTAATTCTATTCTACCGTACGCACACAAGTGATTATAACAATCCTAAACTTGTCGCTTTAAGTTATCAGCATCAGAGTGATGGTACAGATTTATCAGAATGATGCAAACTCAATTTTGAGAATAGTTGACATAGGCAGGCTGCTGTGTTCACCCAGTTCTACACCTTGTTATCTGACATAGGTAGGGTTGTTTGCTTGGAGTTGGGATGTGTTTGTGTGTGTGTCTCTGAGAATTACCCATCCATTACTGTCCTTGAACTAAGTGGCTTTCTAGTGTCATTTCAGACAGTGGTCAACAATCAATCTAATTGTTTAGGGCTAGACTTGCTAAGAAGCCGTTAACCAGATGGACTTTTACAACAACCAACAGTTGTTACTTGCTCGTCATTAAACCAATTCTTTGAAATCCAAAAAAATCTGGAATAAATTTCACTATCTGCCAAGGTAAGATTCAAACCCATGTCCCCAGCATGTTAGTCTGAGACTGTGGATTGCTTGTCTAGTGACATCACCATTAGGCCACAGCACCCCCATCAGTGTGAATGATCAAAGGGATGATCTAACTGGTACATTAAAGATGATTAAGGGAGTTATGATCAACCATGATCGTATTGAATGGCAAAGCAGGATCTAAGGGCTGAATGGCCTACTCCTATTTTCTACGTTGCTACATTTCTGCGAGTCAAAAGTTTTAGCTCGAGAGGAACTCCTTCCTCCAGAGCAAGGGGGCATTGCACTACAATTCGAGCAGGGCCATGCAGAGGTAGTGTCAGGAAGCAATTCAATGTAAAATAAACCTGAAACACGCTTGCCCCAGAAAGCTGCTGAGGCTGATGGGTGTGAGTTAAACATTTCAAAATGTGATTGGTAGAATTTGTTCTATCAGGTTATCCAAGGATCTGGACCCACGTCAGACAATGGGAGTTAATTGATGGGCGCAACAGACTGGAAAGGCCTCCTGTTCCAGTTGCAGAAGTGAAATGGTTGTGGGAGCCTGCACGTGTCTTCGAAAGGATAAGAATTCAAATCCCACAACGACGAGGAGAAATTCAGATCACTAAGTCTGGAGATCAGAATTACTCTGTGCTAATTTAGGTTCAACAAATGAGAAGAAATGAATTAATATATTGGTCACTTCAAGTTGGCTGTTGACACGAAAGGTGGCTTTAAAGTAGTCTTGGATCATTCCCTCCCATTCCTCAATGTTGCCACATCACCATTGCAAAGTTAGCATTTGTCAAGTCACTGATAAACAGTAAAGTCAACATCCAGAGGAACCTTCAGCCAAAAATCCCATCAAGTAACCCCTGAGTCCAGAACTGCAGATCTGAAACAAACAAACAGAAATTGCTGGAGAAACTCAACAGGTCTGGCAGCATCTGGAACATAGAACATAGAACAGTACAACACAGTACAGGCCCTTTCGCCCACGACGTTGTGCCGACCTTTTATTCTGCTAAGATCAATCTACCATACATTCTCTGGAGAGAAAAACAGACTTCACGTTTCGATTCCATGTTGGATATTCCCGCATGGTGCTCAAACTCTGTGCTCGAGGGCAGTCAAAATCGCTGGGTGGGAAGAGTGACGCAGATATATTTGTGTCACATTGTGTGTACAGATATTAAAATGCGTGTTAAGAAATATCAGTGAATCAGGCCGAGTTGATCACCCTTTTATACTGACCCCGTACATATACCCAGCTTGAGTCTTTCAGATTCCAGTGAATCCACTTGGAGTTTCAATACCCCTTCCATAAATATTGACTGAGGAAATTGGAAGGTCTTAAATTAATGCTGCGACGAAATTAGAAGTCAAATCCCTCAAAATAACAATGAAATTTAATGCCCATTTATCACTGGAGTCTTGAACTGATATAAGTTGCTTGTCCTTTCACTTGCTGCCTGCATTTCTTAATGTCTAAAAGCATAAAACGCGTTGGTTTCCCTAGGCTCTTATCTATTCTGCGGGTCTGTGTGGACTGGAATTTTCTAATAATCCTGAATGATATGGATTCGTCTCACTGCACACACACAGCGCTGAGATAAAATGAATCTACAGCATTGACTCCTTTCTGACGGAAGATTTAAAATGTAATAATAAAAAGAAAGCTTATTATGTTTCAAATACTATCCCTGGTGTCAAACTCCACCTGGTGCCTGAGGTAAATGTCTAATATCTAGTTAATTGAGCTTCTAACAGCTTTAAGTGGGTGGAAGATATATTTCCAACCCGACCATAAGGATACAATTCACTAGCTGTTTTCTTTTTCACAGAAGGCACATCAGGACACTGGATGACAGCATGACTGTAGGAAAGATACCTATTTGTCACTTGTGAATGAGTTTTTTGAGAAAAATTATGCCCTTCAGGCAGGAGAGCAACTATCTGAAAGAAAGCAAGAATTTACATTGATGTACATCCTTCGCAAGCCAAGGCATTCTAAACAGAACAAACAAGATAATTTAGAGTTAGGATACTTATTGTCATGTAGGCAAACTGCGACAAATTTATACAGACAGTGCTAGAGACAGCAGTCAAGTAAATGACCAGTGGCATTTGTTGATAGATAAACAGTGGCTTAAACTGGTATAGGTAAAGTAGCCATAGTGTTACCAGACCATATATGCTGATGTCTCATAAGAGAGAAACTGGTGGTTGTCTAAGGTGAGCGTCACTGTGTCTCAGGTGACGGGAGGGGTTGAGGAGAATCCTGCACAGTAACCTCAACCAGTGTGGGATTTGAACCCATGCTGTTGGCATCACTCTGCATTGCAAACCAGCTATCCACTCAACTGAGCTAACTGATCCCATGACACCATGTTATTCATGTCTCTCAGGATCTTTTTAGAGTTATAGAGTCACACCGCACGGAAACAGGCCCCTCAGTCCAACTCATCCATGCTGACCAGATATCCTAAGCCGTTCTGGTTGCATTTGGTCCAGATCCCTCTAAACCCTTCCTATTCATATACCCATCCAGATGCCTTTTAAATGTTGTAATTGTACCATGCCTCCACCACTTCTTATGGCAGCTCGCTCCATGCACGCACCACCCTCTGCGTGAAAAAGTTGCCCCTTGAGTCCCTTTTAAATCTTTTCCCTCTCGCCTCACACCCATGCCGTTTAGTTTTGGACTCCCCTACCCTAACAAAAAAAAACCTTGGCTATTCACCCTATCTATCCCCTCATGATTTTATAAACTTCTCTAAGGTCACCCCGCAGCCACTGAAGCTACTGGGTAAAAAGCCACAGCCTATTCAGCCTCTCTCTGCAAGCCAACACCCCACCCCCACCCAACCATCTTGGCAACATCCTTGTAACTCCTTTCTGCACCCTGCCAAGTTTAACAACACCCTTATAGAAGGACAACGAGAATTCTACGCACTAGTCCCAAAGTGGTTTCACCAATGTCCTGTATAGCCGCAACATGACCTCCCAACTCGTATACATAAGAACATAAGAACTAGGAGCAGGAGTAGGCCGTCTGGCCCTTCGAACCTGCTCTACCATTCAATAAGACCATGGCTGATCTTTTCGTGGACTCAGATCCACTTACCCGCGTTCTCACCATATCCCTTAATTCCTTTATCGTTCAAAAAAAATCTACCTTTTTTTTAAAAACGTTTACTGAAGTAGCATCAACTACTTCACTGGGCAAGGAATTCCAAAGATTAACAACCCTCTGGGTGAAGAAATTCCTTCTCAATTCAGTCCTAAATCTGCTCCCTCTAATCTTGAGGCTATGCCCTCTTGTCCTAGCTTCACCTGCTAGTGGAAACATCCTCTCTACTTCTATCTTATCTATTCCCTTCATAATTTTATATGTTTCCATAAGATCCCCCCTCAATCTTCTGAATTCCAATGAATATAATCCCAATCTACTCAGTCTCTCCTCATAAACCAACCCCCTCAACTCCGGAATCAACCTCGTGAACCTCCTTTGCACCCCCTCCAGTGCCAATACATCCTTTCTCAGGTAAGGAGACCAAAACTGCACACAGTACTCCAGGTGTGGCCTCACCAGCACCTTGTACAGCTGCAACATAACCTCTCTGCTTTTAATCTCAATCCCTTCAGCAATGAAGGACAAAATTCCATTTGCCTTCCTAATTACTTGTTGTACCTGCAGACCTACCTTCTGTGATTCATGCACAAGGACACCCAGGTCCCTCTGCATGGCAGCATGCTGCAACTTTTTACCATTCAAGTAATAATCCTTTTTACTATTACTCCTACCAAAATGTATGACTTCACATTTATTTACATTGTATTCCATCTGCCAGACTTTTGCCCACTCACTCAATGTATCTATGTTCCTCTGCAAAGTTTCATAGTCCTCTGCCACTCACCTTAGTGTCATCTGCAAACTTTGACACCCTACACGTGGCCCCCAACTCCAAATCATCTATATAAATTGTAAATAATTGTGGTCCCAACACCGATCCCTGAGGCACACCACTAGTCACTGACTGCCAGCTAGAATAGCCCTCATAAATACTCAATGTTCTTTCAATGAAAGCAAGCATTCCAAATGCTGCCTTCACCACCCTGTCTACTTGCATCTCCACTTTCAAGGAACTATGCACCCGCACCCCTCAGTCTCTTTGTTCGGCAACGCTCCCCAGGGCCCCACCATTAACTGTATAAGTCCTGCCCTGGTTTGCCTTAGCAAAATGCAACATCTCATGTTTATCTAAATTAAACTCCATCTTACGCTCCTCGGCCCATCAGCCCATCTGATCAAGGTCCCGTTGAATTCTGAGGTAAATTTCTTCACTGTCCACTGCACCATCTATTTTGGTGTCACCTGCAAACTTACTAACCATACCTCCTTTATTCACATCCAGACCATTTATAGAAATGATGAAAAGCAGAGGACCCAGAACTGATCCTTGCGGCACACCGCTGGTCACAGGCCTCCAGTCTGAAAAACAACCCTCTGTCTCGTAACCAATTTTGCATCCATTTGGCTAGCGTCCTCTGGAGTGATCTAACCCTAGTCACCAGTCTACCTTGCAGAACCTTGTCGAACACTTTGCTGAAGTCCACATAGAAAATGTTTACCACTCTGCCTTCATCAATCTTCTGTGTCACCTCTTCAAAAAAACTCAACCAAGTTAGTGAGACACAATTTCCCACACACAAAGCCATGTTGACTATCCCGAATCAGTCCTTGCCATTCCAAATGCATATAAGTCCTGTGCTGCACAATCCCTTCCAATAACTTAACTGCCACTGACAAAAGGCTCACTGCTCTATAGTTCCTTGGCTTTTCCTCACAGCCTTTCTCCTTTACACCCAACTCAATGACTAAATTGGGCTGGGGTTGAATTAGTCTTCTGAAAGCTGGTTCCTTTGACAGTACAGCACACCCTCAGCAATGCAGTCAAGTGTCATCATAGATTATACGTTCAACTTTGAGTTTGGAAGCTGTGACTGTCATTTAAATGGAGATACTTGCCCATGAAAGATCTGAATTGCAGCCAAGCATATGGTGTCCCTCAACAGTGGTTGTGATGCATGGTGACCCCAACAGCCACATGTTCAATTCCCTCCCAAGCTGAGGCCTTCCATCATCTCTGCCTCGCCCCTTGCCTGAGACGTGATGACCCTCTGATTAAACCACCACCAGTCATCTCTGTCTGTCATGAGAGAGCCACCTTTTAGTCCTTTGGGACTGTGGCCTTTTTACTCGACAGTCCTGACAAGTTTCCTTCTCCTCAAACACAGTTCGAATAGATTCTGTGTCTTCCTATCTCCGCACTCTAAAGCACTGATGTGAAGGCACAGTCAGCACTCTTTGTTGTTGCTGCTGAGATATTTGTGAGTAATTGCAGGCCCCGCTAATTGGATTAAATAAATTGACAATGCTGTAGTTATTTTTGCCTACCCAGTTTAATATTCTTTTCCTATTCCTCCCCCATTGATTTTGATATTAAACCTATTATCTCCAGTTTAATGGATAAAAATAAATTTCTTTGCTCAAATTGCTTCCTCTTGTGACATGCATCAACTCGTGTTGGGATTTGCACATTGTCTACAATCGCGCTTTGATGTGCTTTGCTTTCCCATGACATTTCTGAAACTCGCCCAGCCATACTGGAAAACCTCAGGTGAGAAATTGTACCTATTTTGCAACATTGGTTGATAGAGTGACTTGTTTTTATCAGCGCACACACACATCCCTACCCCCACAATACTGCCTGTCACCCTCCCCACTGCCTGCAGGTATATAATGGGGCTGGTAAACTGGTTGTAATTAAATTGAAGCTCAGTTCAAAAGAGCTGGAGTCAGTTGAGAACGGTAGCATCTGGTTAGATTAATCTCAGACCCCACCCACCTTTCATTTTAGACAATTGCTTTGAAGTATAGAGATTCCCTGAGAGGTCTTGTTCCTCTCCCTGTTTGTTGTTTGCAGTGGCCCAGTGCTAGCAATGTCACCTTGAGACAGTCAGTTGCTGGTTTGATCCCTACGCCCGAGATGAAGGGTGACAGCCCCTGGGCTGCATTGAGGTAGTGGTGCATTGTGAGAGGTGCCAACTTTTCAAGCAAGTCAGAGTGGAGTTATGCAAACAAATATGGAACAGATCCCGCAGCCCTATTCAAAGGACAACAGGGAAGTCTTCCTGCTGCACTGGACTGAATTTAGCGCTCAACCAGAACACGTTTTCTGCTTGTTATCGCATGGTTGTTTGTGGGGTCTTGCTGTGCACAGGTTGTCTGCCTTATTTCCTACATTGCAGCAGTGACTGCACTTCAAGAGCACGTCACTGTAAAGCACTTTGGCACATCCTGTGGCTGTGAAAGACAGTATAGGAACAGGAGCGGGACTGCAATAGGAACAAAGGGACAGGAATAGGCCATTCACAGCCCAGTGATCCTCTTTTGTGATTCAACAAGATCCGTATTTTAACTCCATCCATCAGCCTTGGTTCCAGATCCCTGTAAACTGCTGTCTACAGAAATATGTCAAATTCAGATTGTCAGCTGGGTTAACATTCACTGCTTTATGTGGGAAAGAGTTCCACATTTCTGGAATAGCAGGGTGAAGATTTTGAATGAGAAGACTCGAGTGGAGCATGAGCTCTGACGTAGACTGCTTTGATTAAGTGGCCTGTTTCTGTGTTGTATATCCTATGTAAATGAGGATCCCAAAATCCCTTAGCTCTCTTACAGTGGTGGCTGGTCACCACAGAATCATCGAACAGCTACAGCCCAGAAGGAGGCCATTCAGCCCATTACTCGGAAGGAGTAATTTATTTATTGCTACTCTCCAGTCTTTTCCCAGTAGCCCTGCGCATTCCACCTTCTTTTTTTTCAGAGAATCCAATTCCTTCCTGAAAGTCTCATTTGAACCTGCGTCCACGACAATCTCAGGCTGAGCTTTTCTGAGTCTAACCACTTGCTGTGTAAAAAAGCATTTCCTCGTGCCGCCATTGCTACCACTTCCAATTATTACTTCAGCTCGGAGGCTGAAGATTGGAGAGGCCAGAACTGTTCTCCTTGGAGAGAAGAGGGTTGACAGGAGATCTAATAGAGGTTTACAAAATCACTCGGGGGCCGGGTTCTGGGTAGATTGGATAGGGAGGACTGTTCCTGCTCATAGAAAGACCGTGATAGGGATTTGCAAATAAGCAAATGCAAGATGCGAACTTGATTTTTTTTCTTAGAATGGGTGGTTCGGGTCTGAAATGCAATACAGGAAGTGTGCTGGTGGCAGGCTCAATTGAGGCATTGACGGAGACAAAGGATAATTCATATGAAGCATAAAGGGAAAAGGCAGGAGATTGGCACGGAGTCATGATACTCAATTGGAGAATTGGTGCAAATATGGGCTGAATGGCTTCCTCCTGTCCCATAATAGTTCTGTGAATTCTCGTAATTCTGTGCTATCTGGTCCTTTGCCTCTCCTCCAAAAGGAACGGTGTTTTTCTTCTCTATTCTGTCCAGATCACTTGTGGTTTTGAGCTCCTCTATCAAATCTCCTTTCAGCCTTTACTTATCAAAGAAAAACAATCCCAATTTCTCTGTTCTAACTAGGTATCTCAAGTTTCTCAAGTCTAAACCATTCTTGTAAATCCTTTCTGAATGCTCTCATGTCTTTCCTCAAGTGTGGTGTCCAGAATTAGTTGCAGTCCTCCAGTTTAAACTGAACCACTGTTCTGACAGATGTAACACAACACGAGTTTGTATTCTATGCTCTCTACTTGTAAAGGATACCTAACACTTTATTAGTGCTTCCTCAACTTGACTTATAAATTTCAGTTTATGCACATATACACCCAGGTCTCTCTGTTCCTGTATCGTCTTCAGAAATGTACTCTTTGTTTTTTATTGACTCTCCATGTTCACCCACCAAAATTAATCTTCATGCTGCTGTCGATTGAATTTTACTTGCTACTTGTTTGTTCCACCAGCTTGGAGAAGAACTGGGACCAAGAGTAGGCTATTCAGCCCCTCAAGGTTGATCTCTCCTCAGGCTTTCACTTTCCTGCAATCCACAACCCCTTAACCCATTACTAACTACAAGTCTTTCTATCTCCTCGGGTTTACACAATCTCCCAGGGGGGCAGTGAATTCTAGATTCACCACCTCTGACAGAAGTAATTTCTCCCCATCTCTGTTTTAAATCTGCTACCCCTGATCCTGAAACTGTAAATTCTCATTCTAGATGGCCCCACATGAGGAAACATCCTTTCTCCAACTACTTTGGCAGTCACCTTTAACATCTTAAACACCTCAATTAGATCACCCCTCATTCTTCTAAACTCTGGAGAGGATAGACCGAAACTGGTCAATCTCTCTTTATAAGACCAACCCTTCTTCTCTGGAATCAATCTAATGGACTTTCTCTGAACTGCCTCCAGTGTAACTATATCCCGCCTTAAGGGAACGAAAATTGTATGCTGTACTCCATGTGCGTTGTCTGCGTTCTTTCGAAATTCTGTACTGTCTTCCTCAGTTCGCACTGCATTCCAACTTTTGTATGAACTGTAAATTTTGCCCTGTACACCAAGTTGTTAGTTTTGAAAGGTAGTGCAGGGTTCTTCACACTGATCCGTAAACATGCCTTCAAAACAAATTTCTCATGACAACTCGTAGCAATTTGTCACTCAGTTAAATCCATATTCATGTTGTTAATGGTCTTTTTATTCCATAAGCTATAACTTTGGTCTCACATCTTTTGTGCAGCATTGTGTCAAATGCCTTTTGGAATTCCCTGCACACCACATTAACAGCATCACCTTTTTCAACCCCTCGTTGCGACCACATCAAAAACCTGCAGCAAATTACTTAAACTTGATTTTACCATAACAAATCCAGATGCATTCCTTCATTAATTTGCATTTACCCAAGTGAGTATTAAAATTATTGTATCGAAAACTTCCCTGGTGACACTGACTGTAATGCAGTTTCTGGGCTTATCTTTACACCATTTTTGGAGCATCGCAAATGTTTCGCTCTAGTTCATCACCTGTCAGCACCACAACCTAAAGAAGAATGAAAATTATGGCCAGTACCTCTGCCATGTTCCCTCATGCTTCCTCCTGTATCCTTGAATAGATCTCATTCAGCCTTTAATGCCTTATCACCTTTTAGTACAGATGGCCTCTCCTTAAAGTAAAGACAGAAGCAAAGAATTATTTTACTACCTTAGCTATGTGTCCTACCTCCATGCGTAAATCACGGTTTTTGGCCCCTAATCAGCCCCAGTTGAACAGTTTATAGGGCTTCCCACCCTTGTATTGTTTATTTGCCTGTTGAAGATGTTTCGAATCTCTTTTACGTTAGCTGCCCATTTCTCCTTGTGCTTTCCGTTTGCTTTCTTATTTGTTTTATTTTAATTCTTCTCTGAAACTTCTTTATCCAGCTGATTCTCAACAGAATTTTCAACCTACCATCTGTCATAAACCCACTTTTTCGTCTTCATCTTCATTTCATTCTGTTTCATCATCCAGGGAGTTCTGGGTTTATTTGCCCTCCGTTTCCCCTGCATGGGAATGTGTATTCTTTGTACTTGAATCCTCCCTTCCCTAAAGACAGCCCACTTGTTCAGTTGATGTTCCGTCTGCTCACATTGGACTCCAGTTTACCCAGCCAGATCCATTGCTATCTCCGTTGGCTTTCAGCTCAATCCTGAAGCCAAGCTCTGAATTAAAACTGCCTCTCCATTTAATGAGCAAAATCACCTTGTGTTTGAACACCCTTTGTGTCTGCTGCAGGCAGATCTTAAGAGTTGTAAGCTTGAATAGATGAGGTGAATGCAGACAAAAGCTGAGCAGGGAAATCATGTTCCTTTGTTCTTCATTGGCCTACATAAATGTATGTCTTGCAGCAGCAACAGTGGAGGATTCCTTTATTGTTTTTCAGCCAGCATGTGAGTGGAGAAAATAGATAGCTTATGAATGTGACTCATGTTCTATATCCCTGTTCCTTGCGACACTATTGAATACAATTGGCTGAAACATTGAGTTTGTCAGAACAGGTAATTTTTAACAATTAATTATTAGGCCAGGTAAAAACAGCGCAAACTTGTTGAAATGCAGAGTTAATTCTGTTTCTCCATCCATGGATGCTGCCAGACCTGAGTTTCTCCAGCACTTCCTGTTTGTGTTTCAGATCTCCAGCATCTCCAGTATTTTGCTTTCATTGAAATCTAGAGTTGCCTGTTACGATGTAGAAAGAGATTAATGCATTGTCAAGGTCTCGTTAACACGTGCAGTCTCACTTTCACACACTTTCACATTCACATACTCTCACATTCCCACACTCTCACGTTCCCACATCAACACACGTACACACTTGCACACAAAATGGAAAAGCCAGTGTGCAATGCACTCCAAGTAAGGACACCAATTTTACTTGTAGGACTGCTACTGGAAACCGTAGCCAATGTTGTAAATTATCAAGTTATTTCAAGTGCCTAACTACCAGTCCCAGTTCTGACAGATGCTGAAATACCTTTTGTCATGACTGCAACATTCCTCCTTCCCACCATAGAGTTTGTAAAGAGGAACACACACTGCACATTTGCTGAATGTATTAGAGCGAAAACAGAAAGTGTCATGAGATTTTTTTTATCGCTGAATATCTTGGCATTTAACTGAAACTGTGTGTTTTTGATGTGTTTGGAGATTTGATTATTCATTGCTGATGGCAAATATATACGTCCAGTCCTCTTTGTTGGCCACTCTGTCACAAGCTATTTCAACTGTGTTACAGATGTTAATAGCATCTGTGTAAGCAAACAGCTATGTATGTTTATATAGCACCTTTAACATAATAAAATGCCCAAAGGCACTTCACAAGAGCATGATAAAACAAAGTATGGCAACGAACCACACAAGAATATGTTAGGTCAGGCAACCAGTAGCTTGATCAAATATGGAGGTTTTAAGGACCGCTGAAAGGAGGAATGTGGGCCAGAGAAGTATGGGAAAGGAATTTCAGAGCTTAGAGCCTTGGTGACTGAAGATAGTAGAGGGATCCAAATCAGGGGTGTACAAGAGGCCAGAACTGGAAGAGTGCAGATATCTTGTGGATCACAGTAATCTCGGAGATTGCAGAGACCGAGGCAGGACAAGGCTATGGAGGGATTTGAAAATGTGGTTGAGAATTGTAAGATCAAGAAAATGCTTGACCATGACTCGCTGGCTGAGTGAGCACAGGATTGATGGGGGAATGGGGATTGGTGCAAATTGAGGTACGGGCAGCAGAGTCTTGGATGATTTCGACTATACTGAAGTGGAGTGGAGGAGTCAGTGTTGGAATAGCCAAATCGAGGGGCACAGATGCCGATTATATTGTAGATGTGTTTTAAACAACTGAAATGGTTTTGGGAGCTTGTTTCCATTTTTCTTCCTCCAACAATTTTCTCTCCTTCTCTTTCAACATGCTGATTCTTGACCGGGGCCAGTTCCACTGCCCTTTCTCATTTAACTCTTCAAACATGGCCCAGATATTCACCTAGGAAGGTGTTAAAGCTGAGTCCAGCACTGTCCAATATTTAGGAATGCTGTCCTCCGAGGAGTGATCAGGTGGTAAGTAGCAGCGAAAATGTTGTCACATTTTACACTTCCTTCACATTTCTAAGCAAGAAGAACTTGACCAATTCTAACTAATTCAGCACAGGCCAGGGAGTGAAGCAGTGATACTGTAGACAGTTCAGTACCGCAGCCAGCTACTCTCCTTAGCCATTAATAACGCAAGCAGTTCTGACTGCTTATTCCATCACTGAGGCAAACTGTTCTAAGGCGAAAGACAATTGCTTTCTGTTCCATGAAATAGAGTGGAGTATTTTCTTTGTCCGAAAATAAAAGTCAATCCAATTGAGCAGTGCAGACTACAGTGGTATTTTTCTCAAATAGCATGTAAAAGTGATCAGCAGTGGCATTCTCACAAGGGTCTTTGCAATGGCTGTTAATGTGTTCTGTTCCTCGGTGATTAAGAGGAAGTGTATAACTATAAATCTGGACTTTTAACTCTAGCTGCTGCATATAGATTGGCCATATGCAGGGGTGTTCGTTATCTCTATCCATCCTCTCTCAAAGCTTTCGAACCCCTGCTGGTTCCAAGTGTAAAGCCATCGGTCATCCTTCTGTACTTTGCCCCAGTGCCCTGTATTAGTGAGTGAGCGTAGCAGTGAGAGTTAATAGGCCATTGGCCTGCACATACTTCACTGCCCACTCAACGCACACACACAACAAAACATTCCCTTTATCCTGCTGTTATCAGACAGCCACGGAGAGATGCATGCACAGAAACGCACACCAAAGACACGTACCAACTAGAACATGCACTCACACACAGACGAACCAGTGAGCATGAATGAATACAACATACATGTGTGCACACACATGCATGGATCTTTTTGTGACAATTAAGAGGTTACATGGTCACTGCAATGTCATTTCTTTATTTTAAATTTTTCTAAGACTCAAATTTCACCATCTGCCATTTGAACCTGTGCCCTCAAAGTTGGTTTGCTGGTCTGGATTTCCAGTCTGGTGACATTGCCGCCTCACCACGCATGCACATACACAGACGTACCAGAGCAGATATAAACACACCCAAGTTTTTGCACATTCATACGCTTGAGCACACCAAAATCCTGGTTTGCACATGCACACTGGAATGCAGAGATATAGATAGTGCCACATGCCAGTGCCTGCACACACGTGTGCGTGTGGTCTTTTCAAACGTGCATGCACGTGTATAATCTGCACACACTGCTTTCTGGTGTCTGCATTTACATGCATGTGCACACTTCCACACACCAGAGTGTATATGTACACACAAACAGGGATGTGTGCCTACCCCTAATACAGCATTGCGTATATAACGGCTATATGATACACACCAGCAAAAACAGACAGTGGTCAGGATTGAGGAGCTGCTGTTTGCTTTGCAAAGGGCCTGGTCTGGTCTGCATGACACAACTGCTCTCTTTCGATAAATCACTTAGTCCTCAGTATGACACATCCAGCCACATTTACACCACAGCTGTCACTTTAGATCTGTTGGGTTGACAGCTGTTCACTTCTTAAGTGAAGCATCCCTGGTCAGACTGAAGTGAATGCTCCCAATTCTCAATGCTTTTCCCCAAATCAAACTCCAAAGCCGCTGGCTTTGAACTGGATTACAATAATCTCTCTTCTGCCCTGCCTGGGGCACCAGAGCAAGTGTCAGGTTTAAACCTGATACTCCCTGCCTGTCGAGACCAAAGGCCAGAGGTTAGTGCACACCAGAGATTAAAGCTGGTCTAGATCAGTGTATCTGAGTTGCATATGGTAACTCTCCAATCAAAGATGAACTTGTTCTGAGTCAGCTCACCTTAAGATGCGTACTTTGATGTTTAGGCCCAGACTGTTGCAAAGATTTATGTTTGGCACAATGCCTGTTCAGTGTTACAGGGCAGTGGCTAAGGATACAGGGAGATGGCACAACCTGGAGCCATCTGGGGTTCTCACTGCCAACCCACCCTCAGCCCAGAGGAGGTGCAAGCATTATGAGGGTAGGTCTGTAACATACTCTCACGTCTCAGGCATTGAAATCCCATTGAAGTTCTCATGTTGATAGCTTTACAGAGTTAGATTGCAGGACACTTATTGGTTCCAGGGGCCTTGCAATGCTGGGAGTGCTAGGGCGTACTGCAGAATTCTGTGGCTTGATTTACATTGTGGCCAGTCTCAGAATAATGCAGCTGCATGATCTGCGCAGAGAACACCAGTTTCTCAACCCAAAGGGAACTGTTTCATTTCAGTCGGGCAAACATTGAAATTCTCTCTCTCTTCCCGGGGTGGTGCCCCTGCTGAATTGACAAATGGCGAGTATTTAGGTAAGGAGACATTTAAGAAACGTCAAGAGATTTCACCACAATGTGCAGGTCGAGTTTCAGCACTGTCCCAGAAATGATAACATGTAATCCCGCGCCCCCCCGCCCTGCCCCTTAACCACACCCTACTCCTCCCTGAGACAAATCATCCACCCAAGAATTTTGGAATCATTTCTCTCCACTACTAACTTTTCCATAGCAATAGAACTTATTCTCTCCGAGCACATGAAGACATGGCAGCTATTATATCACCCTGCACTTCAGCAAAAAGAGGAAGTTAGCAATTTTAAGGTGGCCTTCACGGTTTTAACGTACCCCAAAATGCTTTAAACCGAGTGAAGTGTATTCACTGTTGTGGTGCAGGAAGCGCCTTCTCGAGCAACAATCAGATAATCTGTTTTGTTTTCGTGATATTTGTTAAAGGATAAAATAAAAACCAGAATACTGCTGCCCTTATTTCGTTCAGGCCCAGTACCCTTCGTGAACCAAGCGTGCTCTCAGGGTCTTGGCTTAATATCTCATCCAAAAAGGTGGCACCTTTGACAGAGTTGCCCTCACACAAGACTGCAGTTAATGTACTTTCGATTATATGCTGAAATCTCTCTGGTGGGACTTCAACACATGAACTTTTAACCCCCGAGACAAGAGTGCTTCCACTAAATCACACCTAAGGAGGGACTCTCCAAGGTGACAAAATAGGAAAGTCGTTTCTGAAAGCCAAGTTCCCTTAGCCTCAGGTTTGGACAGTTGAAATAAATGATGTCTGCGGAGTATAACCAACAACTTTGCTTTATGATTTGTCTTTGTCCAGGGGAGGTGAGCAGAGGCATAATTCAAAGGAGTAGGTTTTACGGACGAGCTTGGGGTTGAGACGCATGAGCAAAATAGTGAAGACTCTTGCACAAGAAGACAGAAGAAAGCAGCGTGCACTGCAGAGTATACCAGCGCTGGAGGTGTGGATGGTGTTTAATAGGGGAACACATGCAAGGCAGCAGCCAAGAGAGGCAGGAGCAAGGCCTTAGGGGAGATCGAAGGTTACGGTTCCCATTTTGCAATCGGCTCACCGGAAGCCAGCAAACATTGAAATGATAGTCAGACTGGGGGGGTTTGGTAGTAAACAAGATGAGTACTCAAGAGTTCTGAATGAGTTGGGATTAATTTAATCAGAGATAGTCGGAACTGCAGATGCTGGAGAATCCGAGACAACAAGGTGCAGGGCTGGATGAACACAGCAGGCCAAGCAGCATCATAGGAGCAGAGAGGCTAGAC
>NC_063349.1:8870709-8899899 GCF_021869965.1 Rhincodon typus
TTTATTTCAAAACCCCCTTCCCCTCCCCCTTTTCTGATGAAGGGTCTCGGCCCGAAACGTCAGCCTCTCTGCTCCTATGATGCTGCTTGGCCTGCTGTGTTCATCCAGCCCTGCACCTTGTTGTACAAATTGCCAGCCCATTTGCACGCAGCAAGCTTCCACCAGCAGAAATGAGTGAAAGATCAGGGTCTGTTTTAAAGATGTTCGTGGAGTTTGACTTTTGGCCAAGACTCCAGGAGAATGCCTTTATAGGTAGTTGTGCGAAATGTGTGTTTTGTGAACGCGAATTGGCTGTAACGCGATGGATGAATAGTCGACGCTGTTTGGATAATGCAAACTTTCTGCTGTACGGGTGTCGCGATTTCCCTATAAAGCGATTTTCTATAGCGCAGGGTCACATAAGAACGCAACAGTCGGGTTATAGGAGAACTGCCTGTCCGTTTGTTTGAAATACGATCATAGATCTGACAGCTGAGAGGGTTGACAGTGTGTTAGTTGAACGTCTTCACTGGACAATAGCACCTCCGGTCATGTCGCACTCCCTCAGTACTGTGGTGGAGCCTCTGCTTGTGTCTTGTCCTCTGAGGGGAGAATTAATTGAATCTGAGGTGGGACGGCCGGGGACTTGAGTCATGGCTGACACATGATGAAGCGGGTTGAAGTCTGCTGGAGTGATCCGGTGTGTGTTGATGGTCTCAGTGAGTGTGTGCTGCTGAAGTAACCTTTTACGCGATGTAATATTTGGCCTGATAGCTGCGCGCATTGTCCTTGGTCGTTCAATCAGTTGTGTGTTGTGATGCAGAGCCTCTCGTTCCCAGTGGGCCATGCACTGTCGACTCTATTAATGTATGTACCATAGATTAACACAGCTTCACTTAACAATACCGTGTCCAGAGAGGAGCAGAAACACATTTGCTTTTTAATTACAAGTGGAGACTCTGGTGGTGACCCTGTTGTTTGACTGCTGTGGGGCTGCCTAAGTGAATTTTGCGCCAAACCATTTGAATCGGGCACAGCACTGCACTAAACCTCATGTTAACTTAGGTACTGACAAGGAAGTGTTCTTTTTATCATGCTGGAAACACTGGAAAGAGTTCTTTGTCATGGGCTCTGTCAAATTGCTATGGCAACCACAGAGGGGCTAGTGAGCCCATTTGGGAAAATACTTGTAGAACCTAACACACTATCATCTGTCATTCAATAATTTTGTGTTCATAATAACTGGGAAATCAATATATTTCCTTGGAGACAGCTTGTCGAGAAGTCAGGGAAACTGCTGCCACGACTGAGTAAACTCTTCACTTTTTTTTGTACTTCTGTGCAGGAACCAAGCACTTAGTGGCATGAAGCAGACCTCGATGAATGAGGAGACATTGGTGTTCCAAGACAATCATGCCTTGAGTCCATAAAAAAAAAACAAATCCTAGGTTATATAATGCGGCACGGTTGCAGTATTGAATTGAGGTTTTGATGGATTGCAGTGCCCGTTCATCTGGGTGCTTGATGCAAAAAGTGTTCCTCATACATGGGAATGTCAGGAACAAGGACTAGCTGCCCTGATGGAGTGCAGTCAGTGTAGTTTCTTTTTCGGGTTTCCGTCCTTTGCCTGACATGCATCTTCTCTTCCTGCTTCGCAGTCACCATCCAGCGCTGTTTGTCTATAGCCTCCGTTCACAGCAACTGTCTCCTTGAACGCTAAATGAAATGACACATTAAATCAAGTTTCTGTTACCGCTCATTGCTTCCGACGTAAACTGGATCTTTATTTTTTCCCTGAATGGGAAACTGACGTTTTCCTTGTGTGTTTAGTTGTGAGTATTGCGAGGACAGGGAAGATTAGCATATGAAATGAGATGGCCATTTGACCTTTGCTGCCCTTAAACCTAAGGTCAAACTGAAGTTTCTTCAGGGATCGCGGCCTTAATGCTCATTCGCAAGCGAGTAACATTGTTTCAATGGCTCACGCTAAAGCATGGAGCTCCTTCCTCCTCGGGCACAATTTCTGGTCTCACCAACACTAGCTAGTAGTGTCTTCGGAAATGTAATTTATATTTCCCTCAATACTTTTGTTACCTGATTGTTAAATGCCATGTTCCTTTTCATAGCCCATACCTTCACCACGTTCTGGTTTAGCTTGTTTTGCCAACTGTTCCTTTTCTCCCCTCCTCTCGTGAAACTGCTAACTCTCGAGCTTTTACTTTCACTAAGGACTTTGCCCATTCTTCATGTGTGGGGCTTTGATAGTGACTGTGACTAATAGGGAGAGGTGGTATCATGGTGGAGCTCAGGCTCATTTCACCAAAAGTCAATATATTGCCATTGGAGTCAAGCCTGGCTTGGCTTGGTTCTCTCCCACCCTTTCAAAGCTGAGAGGTTCTATTGGATCACCTACTGCTGCCTCAGCTCACAGAGCACAAAAATCAACAAGATATATGAGCCCTCGGATTGACAAGCCACTGCCATTAACAAGACCACTGATGATTCCAACTTCAGAAGATCAGGGACTCTGACCTTTTGTTAAGGCTTACATTTGTTTAGCACCTTTCACAACCACCAAAATACCTTTTAAAGTTTGTTGATGCATTCACTGCACTCTAGGAAATGTGGTAGCCAATTTTTACAGAGCAAGATTCCACAAACTACATTGATTGGATATGAAACCTAATGAATTGATATTGGCCAGGATATTGGGGGGGGAAATTCTCTGCTCTTGAAGTCGTACAGTAGAACATTTCACAACCATCAGATTGGGTAGACGGAGCCTTTGCTTAACAACTAACACCATCTCTTACAATGCAGCACTGTGCTACACTGTATCAGCTTAGGTTCTGTGCTTGACATTTCTGGCTCTTGATTTTATAGCCTGACTCCGCCGATTTTCTGAGAGAGCCTTGTTCCTTTACCTCTTTGTTCCCATGCACCCTTTGGTGAGGCTGAACAGCCAGTTAAGTTGAGGAGCTCTGAGCCAGCTTTTGAGAGACAGCCTGCAACTTCAGGTTTGATTCAGTTGATAATTCAGGAGCACATCCCCTTCACTCAATGGCATGTGTTGTATAAAACTAATTGAAATCCAGTGGCACAGGTAGTGAGGGGAATTGGGTGGTGGCAGGGATGTTGGACAGAGGAAGGCTCGTGAACTTGACCCCTGGCATTCTCGAATACCTAGTGAAGTGACAGTTTTCTCTGCCGTTCACCAGGATGATGAGTGGTAAAATTAGCAACCAGTACCCACCCCAACATCTTTCTTTGCTTATGTCTCTACTTATTGACACTGAGGACCCATGTTTCCATTCGCTTCTCATACAGGGCAGAGGATCATCCAGCACAGGTCAGTGGGAACTCAACGTTCCTTACAGGGGATGCCCAATAAAGCTAGCAACAACAACTGGTGTTTATTTGTAAAGCATCCAAGGACTCCTCACCGGAGTTATAGCACCAACTACTTTGGGAGATAATAGAGTAGTAAATGAAAGACATGATCAAAAGTAGCTTTAAGGAGATTTTAAAGGAGGGAAGCAAGATAGAGTGATGGAAAGGTTCAGGGAGGGAACTGCAGATTTTAGAAGCAAAAACAAAAATTGCCGGAAAGAGAAATTAGAGTTAATGTTTTCTCTTCATGTTTTTCCTCCTGGACTGGAGAAATGCCTGTGAGGCCTTCTATTTTACTGAATTTGCCTTTGTCAAGGGTGGGTTTATGGGATGTTACTAGATTGGAACAGTTAATTAGTACCAGTCAATACATCTAATATCTGATTAAGCATTCCAGTAGATTAAGTCATTCAAAAATCTTCTTTCTCTTGCATTTTAACTGTAGTGTATGAATAAAGTGTGTTTTGCTAAACATTAAGTAATTTGACCAATCGAATTGCATCTTGGACACTGAACCTTACATTTATCTTTAAACTAAGAATAAAAAGGGTCTAGACTATGTTGTGAATATATTTTGAGGGGGTTGATCTGGTCGAGAACAAAATATTGCAGTGAAATGTCAGCCTGGATTCTCAGACAAAAGCCTTTGGCAGGGAACTTGAGCATACAACCTCTGGCTCCAGTGAGTGTGCTACCCTCGACTCACAGCTAACACACAGAGGAGAGAAAACAAAAAAAAAACTTGGTGAGATAGAAGAGATTTCTAAAGCTGTTTTTTTTTGGTGCGCTTCTATTGTGCTGCTCAGTTTATCTCCCTCTTTGTGTTGGCGATGCAGTTCTCAACAGGCCACAGTCTAACAGGAGACGTGACTGAGTGATTTCTGCTGCACTGCTTGAACTCTGAAGCTTCTGGAACTTCAAGTTCTGAGGGGGAAGGGAAAGCAAAACCCTGTGTTATTGCAAATGAGCTTTTGGAAACGTTGTTCGCTTCACTCACTTAAGTGGCGATTAATGTTTAAAGCAGTTACTTTCAGCATCCAATCACGATCTTAATGAGGAAGATTGTTGGTCAAACTCAACTTGAATCAATATTGATGGAATTTACTTATTGACAACGTTCAGATAAATGAGGTGATTTTGTTTCCAACATGCTATATCAATTAGCTGCCTGCTATTGCAATGTCTCAAGTTATTAAAGACCTGGTAAGGAGTGACATTTTCTGCACAGTTACTTGCAGGTGTAGAACTTAGTATTCTTGAGTAAGATTGGAAATTTAGGTTAATGGTGGCAGTTGGAGAAGAGGTGGAATCATTAGTGAAGAAAATATTTTTGGATGGCACAGTAGCTTGCTTTGCTTAATGTGCGTTAATGCTGTCAATTTATTGTACGTTCTGAACTTTACCTCTCACCTTTCACAGTGACTCAGTGGTTAGCACTGCAGCCTCACAGCGCCAGGGACCCGGGTTCAATTCCAGCCTCAGGTGACTGTCTGTGTGGAGTTTGCATATTCTCCCTGTGTTTGTGTGGGTTTCCTCTGGGTGCTCCGGTTTCCTCCCACAGTCCAAAGATGTCCACGTTAACTGGATTGGCCATGCTAAATTGCCCCATAGTGTCCAGGGATGTCCAGGCTCGGTGGTGAGACATGGGAAATAAAGAATTACAGGGATAGGATGGAGGGGGTGGGTCTGGGCAGGATGCTCCTGGGAGGGTTGGTGTGGACCCGATGGGCCGAAGGGCCTGCTTCCACACTGTAGGGATTCTATGATTCACTCACTCACCTCCTTTCAGTTGAACATTTCACATCCCAATTTCCAAGGCTCCAATTACTTCTCTTTTGGCACATTTCTGTCATGTGCTGCAGTGTGCTATGGATTCTGATGACTGGATTCTACCAACAACAGTAAATAAAAATGTTAAACATATATCATGTGCCTTTGATTTTGTCTAACTAACTCTGGGATGTCAAAAGGTCCCAAATTTGCATTCTACCTCCTTCCCCAAGCATTGATACATGTTAGGCAGGAGCCAGAGACTAGAGGGGAAGATGATCTAAATTCCCGTTTTTGAATGATGCAAATGATCCTAGCATTCATTTGGGATTGACTGATTCCTGCCAACAGTTCTGATCAAGCCCCTCACCTCGTCAGTACAAGGTGAAGGTTTTGCTCTACGTAGCCAGATGATGAAGGATACAGCCAGAACCCATCCCTGCACAGTTTTATAAACTTATTTACAACATTACACATTGCAAACATGCACCTTCGAACCCAATGACCACAGTTTCACTCTGTTCTTAATTGCAGCAGCACAAGTGAATTTTCAATGATTACCCACTTTACAATTAACACGAGGCAACGAGAATAATAGTGTTAGGAAGCAATTGCGTTCCAATCCCACGTTATGTGAGTGAGTCTTGTGGCACAGTGGTAGTATCCCTCTCTCTGGATGAGGAAGCTTGGGTACAAGTTCTCCCCTGTCCTGGATGTATTTCATAACATGTCAGAGCATACTGATTAAAATAATTACGATGTGAATAACATCCAAGTACTGGCGAGCGGGCAGCACGGACTAATTAAATTTCTGGCTGGAATGAGGTGCCTGAGGTACCAGGAGATGCTTAAGAAATTGGAAATGTTCACTGTTTGAATTAGGAACAGAAGCCTTATAGGAACATGTTTATTGAACTCAACAGAAAGTGACAAGTATCAATGTATTTAGCAGTTACAGATTGTACAGCCACAGAGCATAGTCTCAAAGATGTAAGGGAAGATGAAAAACTATTTCAGGTTTAATTACATGACACAAAGGTAACAATGCTCATTTAATGAGCCAGTACATGCATCGTGGGCTGAATGGCTTCCTTATGTGCTGTGTCCCTTCCTTGATTCCAAATGTACGGAATGAAGGGGCAAGAGAAACAGTCAGGGCTTACTGTATCAGCGCATTGAAGTCAATGAAGAGGGGCTTTGATAACAGACATTTTGGAGACTGATGTCAAACAGATGGGGCATGCTCGCCTTCTCCAGTCCTGTGCCCATGTGGGGAAGTACCAGGCAGTAAATGGCCTCTGTTCACCAGAAAGGTCAGAGGACAGCGCCTCTGCCAATACACTGCTCAGCAGTCCTACAATTCACTGTCAGCCTCTGACTCAGCGGACCGTGCTGCCGACTGAATTGACCCGTGCAACAGGCAGAGGCACAACAGGCTTGTATATAAAGGGCTTGTAATACAACAGAAGTTGTATTAACTGTACATCCCAAAAGCAATCACAGACTGGACATTTCAGTCAACATGATCTGTTTGGACAAGCCATGCTGTGATGAGCACAGACTTGATTGCAAGGGGCTTGGCTGTCAAAGTTTTTTCATGTTCAAAAGAACTACGCAAAAGCCAGAAATCCCTAAATGTAAATTATCATAAATCGACCTCAACATTTTGGCTTTGCTCTTTCCAAAGGGCTTTAAATGAGTCCATTTTAACCTGGACCCATTAATTAAATGCTCATTTAACAGGATACTTAAGACTGAGCACACTTGACTGCTCTTAAGGTGCAGTGTATTGACACTGTCTCTGAGTCAGGAGGCCCAGATTCAAGCCCCACCTGCTCCAGAGATGTGTAATAATATTCATTTAAAAGTATCGAGATTGAGTGCACTGACTGTTGCTTTGTGAGGTGATGCTATTGGTAAGAGGAATGTCAGCAGTTCTCCCTGTTGCCTGTGGAGGTTTGGTTCCTGTTTTGGGTATGACTGTGCCTCATCAGTGATGCTGATGGAGCTCCTCACTGCTCTTGAGCAGGCGATGATTCCATTCAAATTGCTTCAATCTCGGACCAATGTTGATCCAATTGCACCAACCTGAAGGGAACATAGAAGAGCATAGAACATAGAACAGTACAGCACAGCATAGGGCCTTTGGCCCACCATGTTGTGCCGACCTATTATCCAACTAAGATCAATCTATCCTGCATACCCTACATTATACTATCCTCCATGTGCCTATCCAAGAGTCGCTTAAAAATCTCTAAAGTATCTGAAGAAAGGGCCCAAATTTGGTTCACTGCACTCCCCCACCTACCCACAACTTCCACATCTGATGGTCAAAGTGAAAAAAGCATTCCGTTCTGTGGGAATATCATCCTCTGTCTTGGAGAGGAGCACATAAGCAACAACGAAATCTCACTTCGGAAGTTGCCATAGTTTTTGAATGTTTTAGTTGCTGTCTATTCCAATTCAAATTGAAATGAATCCTAAATTCTGCACTGATCTAACTATTTCAACGGTACACAGGCCTCATGTTCCTGGGCTCAGGGAAACTGCTTTGTTTGTGGGTGGAAGCATTACTCTCGGGGCCCATTTTCCGAGGCGGTTTTTGCCTGGTCGCATCCACTACTAGCAGCAGGGTTTGTGTCCAAATCGTCTGAAATTGTATCGTGGAGTTGCAAAGTTAAAAGATGCACTTTGAGTCAAGCATGTGCTTTCCTTTTTCAACTCGAAATTTGTTCGAGTGTCACCCCAGGAGTCGTGCATCCAGTCTCGGCAATCGAGGATTGTCTGCTGAGTGACAGGATGCTATTGAATGGCATCACTACCACTAATAACTAATTAAATTGAGAAACAAGTCTGTATCAGGGGATCCTTGGATGTTATATTGAGTATCCTGATACACCAGAAATTTCATTGTATTGGCAATAAGCTGAATTGTTTTTTAAAACACGGGTTTTGTAAGGAGCCACATTTAAGAAATTGCGTACCATGGCAACGGCAACATCTTGTCCCAGTATGTCTATCAATTTAGTGACATGTTGATTTACCATGCAAAAAAAATAGGTTGCACATGTCAGGTACTGCTCACAATTTCATTCATTTTGACAATTCTGAAAATTGACAGATTTGTCCCAGATGGAGGGAGGGGGATTACTTCATTAAAAGGATTCGCTTGTTATTTCAGGCCAGTAGCTATCTTTTTATCACAAGTGCATGAAAACAAAATGCATTCAACAGTTAGGTCTTGGAGTAGAATCTGATAGAAAGACAAGAGTCCTGCGAATGCAAGTCAGTGGGTCTCCCATTTGAACAGTGATAACTGTAAGACCTAATTAATAATTGAATGATAGAAGAGTTGCTGCCTTTGTTTTTAAGATGGTTGTCTTAATCTTTTGTCTGCTGTGTTGTATACTGTGTGGATTAATGCAGTTCTCCCGAGCCTGAAAATTACCCTGCATAATTATCGTGCTAACGTGCAAAGCATTCAACATGAAAAGGACATTGTCTGCTGTTTTCGGTTGATGAAGGGAATTCATTTCTGGATGTCAGGATGAGTTAATCATCTTATTCTATGAAGAGAGGAATTTGATAAAGATTTAAATATGGATATGTTGTACAGTATCTTTTCTACACTACTATAAGATAAAGAAAAAAATGGATGTTTTACCATTTGTTTGGGATCTACCTGTGGCTATGTTGTACTTCTAACTAAACAAAAGGTCAGCATCATCAGCTCTACTTAGAAAATGTAAGGTGCTTTGTCTCGATAGCATGTAATGCTCATTTCAAGAAAAGCAAATCTCTCCAAATTACAGTTCGTCACCCCTACCTTCACCAATTTAAAATGTCTCTCAGTCCTCCACACTCTTGACCTACCATGCACATTAAAAATTCTGTGATCCTGTGACTCATTTGAACATTTGGTTCCTCTGAGAACTCGTCAGCTTTCACACCATTCTTGCATCCTTTTGCCCCTTTATTTCTGGTGACATTTTCAGTCCTAATTTCTGGAACTCTTCTGCACGGATCACTTCTCCAGCTATTTTTCTACCTCTCTTTGCCAAGCTTTTTACTTTCTGCCTTCTCTCTCTCTCTCTCTCTCTCTCTCTTCCTCGCACCCCCACCAACCCCCACACTCCCTCTCTCCCCCCCACCGTCTCTTTCCCTCCTTTCATTCTTTCCTTCTTTCTCTTTCTGTCTCTCCACCCCTTTCTCTTTCTCTCTACCTCTTTCCTTTCCTTTTTTCTCTCTCCATCTCTCTTCCTCCCCCCTCACCTCACTCTCTCCATCCCTTTTCCACCCCTTTCTCTTCCACCCCACCTCTCTTTCCATCCGTCTCGCTCAACTCTCTTCGCCCCTGTCTCTCTCCCCCTACTTCCCTTACCTTCTCTCTGTTCTTCCAAGATCCACCACCCCCCCCCCCCCCACCCCCCACCAACCCCATCTCCCCTGGCTGCGCCTCTCTCTCTCTCTTCCCCCCCACCACGGCTCAGCTTCCATTCCCCTATCCTGTCTGGCAGGGGTCTTTGGATATTGAAGGCATGATCACATGTTAGGATGTTGTCTGGTTTGTAGCTGTGCATTGTTGTAGGACAGGACAGAATATTATGCTGGGAAAAATAGACAAGTTTCACACTGCTGTTTTAAACACTAGTCTCTCAGTCCTCTGTGTTGGAGAGAGATTGCTATTGGAATTACCATGGGGACAATCGGGTCGGATTTTGTCCGAGTGGGAACTCCAGACTGAACCAAGGAAGAGAGATGGCTGCAACAAGAGGGCAGTGCAGTAGGTCAAAGGTTGTGCCTGGGGAGGTGCGGAAGGTTGAAAACTGGTCTTTGCGTTAGGACTAGATGTGACCTCTGTTCACTGACCCCATTCCTCACCATTTTCTCCCAACTATACATCAGAATGGCACCATAAAATAACCATTTATGAGAATTGCACCTCTTTTTGAGTCCCTATAATTCCAGGCATACAATTGCATGCAGATTTGCAAAGTCTGTCTCTCCCACAACAGATTTCTGTGTATATCTGCTTAATGTCCAAACTGTAGGTGATAAAATGCCTGTTACAAAATAACATTTGTGAACAGAAAGAAGCAGCTTTCAAAATCTGTATGTTGTCCGAATGACAATTCAAGGCAATATGATTATAAACATCAAGAAAAGGAGTGGATAATCACACACTGAGCTGATTCCAGATTATATTTAAAACATGAGAAATGACTGGTCATGGAATAAATGCAATATCACACAACTGATAGCACATCAGTAACACACTTGCATTCAGGCACAACGTGATCATAACTCAGTCATGGTGCAATGGATCCTCTGTAAGGGAATTCTTCAAGCACACCACCTCCACCCATACAGACTTTGCATAGGCACTGGGCTGTGTTTCACTGAAGCTTAAGATGAAAGTATTTCAACCCAATGTAGCTCAAAAACTTAAAACAGGAAGATGATTAGCAAACTCCAGGTAGAAAAGACATTAAATATGTCTGGGTTAGCCTGGAAATTCAAAAGACTTTTAAGCTTTCTTTAGCGTAGGTGGAAATATGAAACAATTAAATACATAACTGATATTCTTGGTCTGCAAGTGCATCCTTACTTAACTCCTCAAGGATAATCATCAGCCTGAACATGTTGCCAAGGGGGATTGGCAGAGACCAGGACAAGACTTCTCTCAGAAACAAATAGCTATTGGAATGAGATGGCAGGTATCCTGTGAGGATGCTATGTGAAACCTACCACGTTTTAGTACAAGGCCTGGGGCACTGAACTCAGTTCCTCGGGTCAGGAGGCATTGCCTTGCTAATGTCTAATTACAAACACGAGGGCTTCTCATTCCAAGCACGCTGAGCAGGAGCGGACACAGGACAGCTGAGTAAGTGAGGTAATATATTTGGGCAGTTGCTTTACCTGAAACACTACCTAGGTAGTGTCTCCCACCCATCCTCCTCCTCTAACCAAAAAAAAGGTTCTGAGCGCCGATTTGGTAAGGTTACTAGTTTTTCTTTTTTTTTCAATAGTCTGTTTGGGAATTCAGAACAGTGGGAATGGATGTTAGGGCAGTTGCATGCTCCTCCTGTAGAATGTGGGAGGTAAGGGTCACCACTAGTGTCCCCACTGACTTCATCTGCGGGAAGTGCACCCAACTCCAGCTCCTCGGAAACTGCGTTAGGGAACTGGAGCTGGAGCTGGATGAACTTCGGATCATTCGGCTGAGGGGATAATTGAGAGGAGTTACAGGGAGGTAGCCACACCTCAGGTACAGGAAAAAGGTAGATGGGTTACAGTCAGGGGACGGAATGGGAACAGGCAGACAGTGCAGGGATCCCCTGTGGCCGTTCCCCTCAATGACAAGTATACCGTTTTGGATACTGTTGCGGGGGACGACTTACCAGGGGTAAGCCATGGGGTACAGGTCTCTGGCACAGAGTCTGTCCCTCTTGCTCAGAAGGGAAGGGGGGAGAGGAGGACAGCATTAGTCATTGGGGACTCCATAGTTAGGGGGACAGATAGGAGATTCTGTGGGAACAAGAGAGACTCGCAGTTGGTGTGTTGCCTCCCAGGTGCCAGGGTTTGTGATGTCTCGGATCGTGTTTTCGGTATCCTTAAGGGGGAGGGGGAGCAGCCCCAAGTCGTGGTCCACATAGGCACCAACAACATTGGTAGGAAAAGGGATGGGGATGTAAGGCAGAAATTCAAGGAGCTAGGGTGGAAACTTAGAGCTAGAACAAACAGAGTTGTCATCTCTGGTTTGTTACCCGTGCCACGTGTTAGCGAGGCGAGGAATAGGGAGAGAGAGCAGTTGAACAAGTGGCTACAGGGATGGTGCAGGAGGGAGGGATTCAGATACCTGGATAATTGGCGCTCATTCTGGGTAGGTGGGACCTCTACAAACGGGATGGTCTACACCTGAACCAGAGGGTTACCAATATCCTTGGGGGGGAAATTTGCTAATGCTCTTCGGGAGGGTTTAAACTAATTCAGCAGGGGGATGGGAACCTGAATTGTAGCTCCAGTGTACAGGAGGTTGAGAGTAGTGAGGTCATGAATAAGGTTTCAAGGTCGCAGGAGTGTACCGGCAGGCAGGAAGGTGGTTTGAAGTGTGTCGACTTCAACGCCAGGAGCATCCGGAATAAGGTGGGTGAACTTGCAGCATGGGTTGGTACCTGGGACTTCAATGTTGTGGCCATTTTGGAGACATGGATAGAGCAGGGACAGGAATGGTTGTTGCAGGTTCTGGGCTTTTGATATTTCAGTAAGATCAGGGAAGGTGGTAAAAGAGGGGGAGGTGTGGCATTGTTAGTCAAGGACAGTATTACGGTGGCAGAAAGTTTGATGAGGTGGTTTGATGAGGACTCGTCTACTGAGGTAGTATGGGCTGAGGTTAGAAACAGGAAAGGAGAGGTCACCCTGTTGGGAGTTTTCCATAGGCCTCTGAAAAGTTCCAGAGATGTAGGGGAAAGGATTGCAAAGATGATTCTGGATAGGAGCGAAAGTAACAGGGTAGTTGTTATGGGGGACTTTAACTTTCCAAATATTGACTGGAAACGCTATAGTTCGAATACTTTAGATGGGTCAGTTTTTGTCCAATGCGTACAGGAGGGTTTCCTGACACAATATGTAGATAGGCCAACAAGAGGCGAGGCCACATTGGATTTGGTACTGGGTAATGAACCAGGCCAGGTGTTAGATTTGGAGGTAGGTGAGCACTTTGGTGATAGTGACCACAATTTGGTTATGTTTACTTTAGCGATGGAAAGGGATAGGTATATATCGCAGGGCAAGAGTTATAGCTGGGGGAAAGGCAATTATGAGGCGATTAGGCAGGATTTAGGCATAGGATGGAGAAGGAAACTGCAGGGGTTGGGCACAATTGAAATGTGGAGCTTGTTCAAGGAACAGCTACTGCGTGTCCTTGATAAGTATGTACCTGTCAGGCAGGGAGGAAGTGGTCGAGCGAGGGAACCGTGGTTTACTAAAGAAATTGAATCTCTTGTCAAGAGGAAGAAGGAGGCTTATGTAGAGATGAGGCGTGAAGGCTCAGTTAGGGCGCTTGAGAGTTACAAGTTAGCCAGGAAGGACCTAAAGAGAGAGCTAAGAAGAGCCAGGAGGGGACATGAGAAGTCTTTAACAGGTAGGATCAAGGAAAACCCTAAAGCTTTCTATAGGTATGTCAGGAATAAAAGAATGACTAGAGTAAGATTAGGGCCAGTCAAGGACAGTTGTGGGAAGTTGTGCGTGGAGTCCGAAGAGATAGGAGAGGCGCTAAATGAATATTTTTCGTCAGTATTCACATAGGAAAAAGACAACGTTGTTGAGGGGAATACTGAGATACAGGCTATTAGACTAGACGGGATTGAGGTTCATAAGGAGGAGGTGTTAGCAATTCTGGAAAGTGTGAAAATAGGTAAGTCCCCTGGGCCGGATGGGATTTATCCTAGGATTCTCTGGGAAGCTAGAGAGGAGATTGCAGAGCCTTTGGCTTTGATCTTTATGTCGTCATTGTCTACAGGAATAGTGCCAGAAGACTGGAGGATAGCAAATGTTGTCCCCTTGTTCAAGAAGGGGAGTAGAGACAACCCTGGTAGTTATAGACCAGTGAGCCTTACTTCGGTTGTGGGTAAAGTGTTGGAAAGGATTATAAGAGATAGGATTTATAATCATCTAGAAAGGAATAATTTGATCAGGGATAGTCAACATGGTTTTGTGAAGGGTAGGTCGTGCCTCACAAACCTTATTGAGTTCTTTGAGAAGGTGACCAAACAGGTGGATGAGGGTAAAGCGGTTGATGTGGTGTATATGGATTTCAGTAAAGCGTTTGATAAGGTTCCCCATGGTAGGCTATTGCAGAAAATACGGAGGCATGGGATTGAGGGTGATTTAGCGGTTTGGATCAGAAATTGGCTAACTGTAAGAAGACAGAGGGTGGTGGTTGATGGGAAATGTTCATCCCAGAGTTCAGTTACTAGTGGTGTACCGCAAGGATCTGTTTTTGGGGCCACTGGTGTTTGTTATTTTTATAAATGACCTGGATGAGGGCGTAGAAGGATGGGTTAGTAAATTTGCGGATGACACTGAAGTCGGTGGAGTTGTGGATAGGGCGGAAGGATGTTGCAGGTTAAAGAGGGACATAGATAAGCTGCAGAACTGGGCTGAGAGGTGGCAAATGGAGTTTAATGCGGAAAAGTGTGAGGTGATTCACTTTGGAAGGAGTAACAGGAATACAGAGTACTGGGCTAATGGTAAGATTCTTGGTAGTGTGGATGAGCAGAGAGATCTTGGTGTCCATGTGCATACATCCCTGAAAGTTGCCACCCAGGTTGATAGGGTTGTTAAGAAGGCGTACGGTGTATTAGGTTTTATTGGTAGAGGGTTTGAGTTTCGGAGCCATGAGGTCATGTTGCAGCTGTACAAAACTCTGGTGCGGCCGCACTTGGATCATTGCGTACAGTTCTGGTCGCCGCATTATAGGAAGGATGTGGAAGCTTTGGAAAGGGTGCAGAGGAGATTTACCAGGATGTTGCCTGGTATGGAGGGAAGGTCTTATGAGGAAAGGCTGAGGGACTTGAGGCTGTTTTCGTTAGAGAGAAGAAGGTTAAGAGATGACTTAATAGAGACACACAAGATGATCAGAGGATTAGATCGGGTGGACAGTGAGATCCTTTTTCCTCGGATGGTGATGGCTAGCATGAGGGGACGTAGCTTTAAATTGAGGGGTGATAGATACAGGACAGATGTCAGAGGTAGGCTGTTTACTCAGAGAGTAGTAAGGGTGTGGAACGCCCTGCCTGCAACAGTAGTAGACTCGCCAACTTTGAGGGCATTTAAATGGTCATTGGATAAACATATGGATGATAATGGAATAGTGTAGGTTAGATGGGCTTCAGATTGGTTTCACAGGTCGGCGCAACATCGAGGGCCGAAGGGCCTGTACTGCGCTGTAATGTTCTATGTTCTATGTTCTAAGTTGAAAAATCAGGAATTGTCATTTTACAGTGCAATTCCTCCACTTGAAGCAAGGCAAAGAAAACAAAAATCACAGGATAGCTGCAGTCAAATGGTCTACTGCTTTTCCTAATATAACTATGTTGCAAGGTATATTCATTACTGTATTTTGTTGACAAATTCTGTCAAAAGTAGAACCAAGGACATAAAAAAAAATCATAGCGATATCACATAGAGGAAGGGTCACCGGACCTGAAACGTTAACTCTGATTTCTCTTCAGAGATGCTGCCAGACCTGCTGAGCCTTTCCAGCAACTTCTTTTTTTGTTTCCGATTTGCAGCATCCGCAGTGCTTTCGGTTCACATTAATAGAGATTGACTTTGCTTTTGTGCAAGAGTAAACAACAAGTTTTCCTATCTGATAAATTGAATATGTTACAAAGCAGTTGTTGTTTCCATTTTGTCGCATGCGCGCATTGAATTAGTTTGTGTGGAAAGCCTTTACCTTTTGCATACATTGTTGGCCTGCCTTGAGCTTACAAAAAAAAGTCTGCTTTGCTTCAGACAAGAACTGGATTGGAAGTTGCAAGTCCTGCACATCTCTCATTGAATTAGGTTTGCAGTGAAGCACAACTGCCCTTCAGAAGCTGAAGGACATGAACATTTGGGGGTAAATACCTTATGGGAGCAAGAACATCTAAGAGCCAAATATTTGGCTTTATTTTTCGTCTTTACTAGCTGGCCTCTTCTGTATCCCCGAGTATTTTCTGTTTTTATTTCTAATTTTCCCATTTTTAAAATGGTGCTTTACGTTTGATTTGCATTTCCTAATGGGTTCTTGGTTCTGTAGCCATCTTCTATTTCTTGTTCTCTGTCCTGCGCAAACTGACACCTCCATCACTCCTGAATAATACAATTGTCGATTTATAAAAAAATAGCCAATTACCAAAGCTGCTCTTGTCTTCACTTGATGAGGAGTCGCTGAGTATCAATTAAGTTTTTATACAACCCAACGTAACAACTGTAGGTGTCAGTGAACCAAGAACAGAGTTGATGTCCCCTTAGGCATCTTCTGAAAGGGGCTGGCTCCCACCAGGACCATTAGCTGTGACATTTCACCCAACGCGCCATTCATCGTAACCTTCATTTTCTCATTCATAATCCTGACAAGTATGGCTGCTGTTGTTGTGAAGATCATCACGACAGCTAGGCTGATGCAACTAATCAGGGTCACTGAAAGCAGGAATGCTGGCTGAGTTGTCTTTGATATTCAGACGACTCTCGGCTACAGTGACAATGGGAGCAAGAGAGAACAGCTATCAAATACAGTACCTGAACAGTAAACCAAGGCAGCATTTGCCAGTCACATTTAGTCATGGAATGGGACAGAGGCTGAGATGCCACTGAGGAAGGTGGAACTTGTGCTAAGATTCTTCACAAATGGAACAAAGTAGCAATGGAACAATTACCTAGTTGGCAGGCTGCATTGTTTTAGACATTTAAGCTGCATATATCCTTTACTCACTTGAAGCATTCTTAGTCTTGGCACTACCAAGAACCTAGACTCGTCATCTCTGGATTTAAGTAGCCCATTGAGCAAAACAAAATTGTAGGTTCATTAGGATTCTCACAAATGTGGTGAGTGTCAGATGATTGGCATCGCTGGCTGTAATGTCTGCAGCAATATGTTGTGACAGTGACAGAACCATAGACTAGAATGATCCAGCATAAAAGGAGGCCAGTTTAGTCCTTCAAATCCTGTCAGCTCTGAAAGAATGAAAGCAGTGCCGTATCTCAAGATTCAGTGGTGAGCCAATGCTACTGCTTTAAACGGGAATCACCTCACAGATTTGGTAGTCATCGTATTAACAGGCTGTGACCATCCTAACAGAATAATATTCCTCTGTTTCATTTCCTTTGTTGACACTTCTGAGTTGGCACAACCATGTATGTATCACCTGAGCACTGTGTAAATGGCTGATGGCAGTGAAGGAGAAAAATGCAAGAGGCTTGACTCCGAATGTGATGGGCTTTATGAGCTAGAATTGACCAGCCGTGCTATCTTGCCACAGAGTAGAGTCTTGCTCAGCAACTGGGAGGGAAGTCATCCCAGCTATCAGTGCGAAAGAAAACATGACCAGTGCAGAAAGAAATGGAGAGGACACCAATATGCCCTTCTCTGAGAAACAGGCTCACCAGTTCTGCCTTTTTTTTTCATTTTGAGGTCTTGGAAAACAGAACAAAATAAGAATCAATAGAGCAGGAAGTAAATGAAATAGAGTTGGACCCACCAGGCTGTTTCTCACAGTAGGTCTGAACAATATCACAGTTCATTTCAATCAAAAGTCTAGTTAATGACAGTTTCATCAGTGACATAAGATTAATTTCATTTAGACTGCAGAATCAAACAGCTGTCTCCTGCGGTTTACAATAGGCCTGTGTGAATATTGTTATGAGACAGCAGAATTCTCAGTGCCAACCTAATGCAGTATTGTGCTGTAATCTTTAAAGTACCTGTCCAATGATGTAGCAGCTGGTGCTGACTCCTCTCTCCCTGACAGTGCAGTATGTTGGGACTTGGTCTTTCCCAGAACAATGGGTAGGGTCAGCATCAGCCAGACCTGTGTGTCCCTCAGACAGCTGGCTCAGCAATGTGATAGCAGTCAGTCGCAAGGAAGAGTCAGATCCAATAACACGATTCTTAATGCTGCACAGAAGGTAAGGTAACCAAAGACAGGGCCAGTCGGGGCGCATTATGGTTTTTTTTTACCTGACAGTCTGTTTGAAAGCAGGTGCAGCAGCACTTGACATTACCAATCGCTCGATAACATAGCAGGAGGTCAGTGGCTTGACTTCAGAATCCCTTTCACCAGCAGGAAAATCCGAGTGGCTCGATACTGACATCTTGTTGTACAGAAACACGAACGGTTTTCATTGGGGAGAGAGGCAACTTCTGATTTACAAGTGCAGTGTGCATCATTGGAGAGAATGACCTGCATGTATCTAACACTGTTCATGGCTTAAGGACTTTCCAAAGCATTTCACAGCCAATTATATACTTTTGAAGTATAGTCGCTGACACATAAAGTGTCAGCCAACGTCTGTATTTGCAAGCTGCTTGCAACATAAGAAATAGGAGCAGGAGTAGGCCATCCGGCCCATTGAGCCTGCTCTATCATTCAGTGAGACCATGGCTGATCTTTTCATGGACTCAGCTCCACTTACCCACCCACTCACTGTGACCTTTAATTCCTTTACTGTTCAAAAATCTATCTGTCTTTGCCTTAAAAACACTCAACGAGGTAGCCTCAACTGCTTCACTCCACAGATTCACAACCGTTTGGGTGTACAGGTTCATCCTCAACTCAGTCCGAAATCTGCTCCCCCTTATTTTGAGGTTATGCCTCCTAGTTCTAGTTTTGAACGTCAACTGGCTCTCTGGATTAAGAGTCTAGTGATAGTACCACTAGGCCATTACCTGACCCGACATCAAACAGTGGTGTTTCACAGAGACCAGGAACGCTGAAAAGAAAACCCCAATTCCACAGTTTAGTTTTTGGGATAATCTCTGGTCACTTCAGACAGATGAGATTTGGTCTTGCGCTTTATTAAAAAGATAGCATCTCTGCTGGTGCAGCGCACACTCAGTACTGAAGTGGAGTGGTGACTACTATTGATGCTCTGGTCTCTGGAGTGGGATGTGGTACCATAAGCTTCTGACTTGGAGGCAAGAGTCCTACCTCTGCCAGCTACCATTAGCAAGATGCATGCACTTTTCACACCAGTGATATTCAAAGGACAGACAGTGTAATTTGTAAGCTGAAAGCAAAAACTGAATCTTGGAAACTAACCTCCCGAGGCACAGTAACCCTCGCTGCTACACATGCTACCATTAGAGGTGTCTAGCTGGAACCAGTTTTAATATGTTTCCTGTCTACCAATGTTCCTGGAGTGGGTCAGAAAACATTGCTGTCTTTATACAGGACTGGTGCTGCAATTGGTCTGTCCCTTTCAAGACTAATTGTTGTGAACAGACATATTTTGAAATCTAGGAGGTGATTGTGGAATCTATTTCTGCTCACTGAATCAGTCTCTCACTGGTACATGTTGCCAGATCTTTTTGTCTTGTATTCAACAGGGCAAATGCAAGAATTTGCCAAATTTCAAACAAGTACTCATAACAACTGATATTATCCTGGACCAGACCACCAAAGTTAAGTTACCATCTGGCTGGGGATGGGTAACTTTTTTTGCCAAGTACAAATAAAGCTGCAAGATTTAGAAGTTTTGAACAAGCAATAAACTTTGCAATACTAAGTTAGAGCAGCGATAGTCAAGGCCGATCCCATGGATTTCTCAACGATTTCCCCCTCCCGACTCCCCAGACATCAGTGACACACAATCTGATGAAAAGGAGAGAAGAGATTCAAATTCCTATTTTTTTTTTGAAGACCTAGCCTCACAGCCTCCTCAAAAGCTTATCCCATGAGGACTGCACTAGCGATTGCTCACATTCTGGGAGTTCACTCTGCCAATCAGGTCTGTTTCCCTGTATTTAAGGCTGCACTCCAACATCTACTCAGAAAAAGATTTTTAACTTTTCACAGACAGCTGGCTTTCCCAAGCAACTACTCTCTTCCTGTGTTCTTCCAAGCTCTAGTCTTGCTCAGCTACACAAAGCGAGAACCGCTACTCTGAGATAACAAGGTGTAGAGCTGGATGAACACAGCAGGCCAAGCAGCATCAGAGGAGCAGGAAGGCTGACATTTCGGGCCTAGACCCACTCTGCTTCCTTTGTGCTCGTTTTTAAGCTGCACTGAACTATCAATGTCGCATGGTTTCTTCCACAGCTCCCAGGGCTTTTTCTGAGCACTCACCCCCACACTTAGCTTCCCAGACTTTTCCCAAAGTCTAGCAATTTGGAGCCGACTGCAGCAGCACCTTTCCAGGATGAAGCCTCTTCTCCCTGCTCCTCAGTATCTGTCTGACAATGAACCCAAAAGTCAAAATCTTCTCCTCTGATTACCTTCACCTAATAACCTAAAATTAGGTGTTCAGTAACCCTTGAACTGTTCTGAGCAAAAACTGGTTCCAGCTAGACACCTCTAATGGTAGCATGTGTAGCAGCGAGGGTTACTGTGCCTCGGGAGGTTAGTTTCCAAGATTCAGTTTTTGCTTTCAGCTTACAAATTACACTGTCTGTCCTTTGAATATCACTGGTGTGAAAACCTTGTACCCTTGCTGCTCATGACATTGAGTGTAATTAATATTTTGCGGTAGTCATAAGTAGCAATCCCTTGGAGTCACCTATTCCCCACGTGTTATAATATTCATAAATTGCTGGCTTGCACGTACAAAATGGATGCAAGGAGGCATTCAACACACAACCAACTTCAGATGATATGTCAAATTTGTAGGCAAAGCAGCAGGCCATTCAGCCCCTCAAGCCTGTTCCACCATTCAATGAGGTCATGGCTGATCTGTGGCCTGACTCCAACTCATTTATGCTTGCTCAAAGCGACCAGCATTTATACACATGGTCACGTTATCTGCAAACCAAAAGGAATACGTTCAAACTTTCTGCCTTTTTCAAATTCATTGGAAGCAAGAACAGCCCAAATTTCTCTGTTGCTTTCTACATTGTCGTATAATTTGTTGTGATCATTTGAAATTTGTCATTCTTGCACTTGTCCTGATGATTGGAAAATAAAAATCATTTGGCAGTTTGTCTGAGTAATATTCATTGAATCCACTCTGGTTTGGAAAGAAACTGGGATAATGTACAAAAGATGGGATGAGTTTGAAAGATAACCTATTCTACTTTATAAAAGCTAAAATTTCAGAAAAGGTGGTCTTCCCCCAGACACCAGTTGCAACAGCAAGAATTTAATTGTTAAACTGGAGTAAAAGGGCCCAGGTAATCTCATGACAAGCAGGACCCAAGAGCCTGGGATTCCTAGTTGTAGAGCTACAACAGGTAGGCAAAGAAGCTGCATTCCAATCATTGGTGTCAATTAGTTTGTGAAACTTCATTGTTTGGCCCGAATGGCTCTCTGCTGAGCCTGAATTCATGTTACCTAATTTTAAAGTGAGACTGGCCTCCTTCAGGCAGCTTGCTGTTCGGAGACATGCCAGCTCTGGATTCAGGCCACATTTTCACTTCTTTTTCTTTATTATTTCCCTGGAAGTGGACAGCGTCAGGCCACTATTTGTTGTCCATCCCTAATTGTCCTTGCACTGAGCTTGCTTGGGCCATTTAAGGGGACAATTTCTGATGGGTCTGGAGTTAAAAGTATGCAAGACCAGGTAGTAAGGGAAGTGAATTTCCTCCTTTAAAGGATATTTGTGAGCCAGTTGGATTTTTAGGACAATTGATGATAGTTTCCTCGTCACTGAGGCTAGCTTTATTAATAGCATTAGAATTCCATCAGCTGCCCTGACAGGATTTGAACCTATGCAACCAGAACATTAACCTGGTCTTCTTGATGACTACCCTGGTGACCTTTACCACTAGGCCACCACCTTTGTACTAAAAAAAACTGTGAAAGGGACATGCTGCACAGAAATGATACACTTGTGATCTATTTGAAAGAAAACCTTTATTTCCAGGGCACCTTTTGTTCGGCAAACTTTATAGCCACTTAGTATTTTTGAAGTGTGGCCATTTTTGTAATGCAAAAATGCACCTTTTTAAATTTGTTTCCGCTTACTGACACCATTCCCTGAGTCTGGATGACCACGAACTGTATCCCTTGGCCATGCTTCCTGCAGGTCAGCTGGTTTTGCTTTGTTAATGAATGTCCGTTTCTCTGATGGGACATTCTGTGTAGTTCCTGCTGTGCTGTGGCAACTTTCCTCTTGACATATTTTAACTAAACATTTCCATTTTGTTCCTGGTGCAGTGGTGTATTGTCCGTCCAGGTAGAAAAGGATACTTGTGTCAATGGAGGGTGGACAGTTGAATTTGCATACTTGGTGATACCCAGTCACTAAGGAAGAATGATTTGAATGCCAACCTTAAACTTGCCGGTGCAGAGCTTATATAAAGTATGACATTTGTAGAAATTAGCCAGCAACGGTGATAGATTGCACATTTTAGACATGAATGGACTCAACCCGGTGAAAAACGTCAGTCCTGTTTATGATGAGCTTTCTTGAAATGATTGGAATCAGAATTAACATGCACTATTTCAGTATTTTCTGTCACTTACATTATTGTGGTACCATTGAACAAGATGAAAGCTGACAAGCATGCAACATCTATAAGCATGTTCTACAGCTGGGGACAGAATGTTCAGCTCAGCTGTTGTACAAAGATGACAAGTAAATTCAGTTCAGCTGTTTTGCAACAGCAACCCAAAGCCAGCAATGAAGCTGATAGCCTATTAGTATCAAAGTTACATCTTCACTAACTGTTGGACTTAACCTCAGGTGGCATTACATAAAAGGAAGAGAATCTAAGGATATCTCAAAGATCTTTTTCCAGTCCGGGAAGTATTTTTGAAATAGCGTCGCTGTTGGAAAGAAACCAATTCCAGGGATGAGAAATTTCTGTTACGAGAATAGATTGAAGAAGTTGGGACTGTCTTCCTCAAAGAGAATGCTAAGAGGCAATCTAATAGATGTTTTCAGAATCATAAGTGTGCCAGATAGAGTAGTTAGGGAGAAGCTGTTTCCATTTGTAGAAGGAACAAGAATGAGAGGCCACAGATTTAGTGATTTTCGAAGGAAGCAAAGATGATGTGAGAAGAAAACATTTTTATTCAGTGAGTAGTTAGGGTATGGAACGCATTTCCTGCAAGTGTGGTGGAGGCAGGTCACTTGAGGCAGTCAGGAGGTCATTGTGTAGAAATAATGTGCGACAATATAGGGAAGAAACAGTGGCATTAGGTAATGAGATAACAAAATGTGGAGCCGGAGGAACACAGCAGGCCAGGCAGCATCAGAGGAACAGGAAAGCTGACATTTTGGCTTGGGACCCTTCTTCAGAATTTTTTCTGAAGAAAGGTCCTGACCTGAAACGTCAGCTTTCCTATTCCTCTGATGCTGCCTGGCCTGCTGTGTTCCTCCAGCTCCACATTTTGTTATCTCTGACTCCAGCATCTGCAGTTCTTGCTATCGCATTAGGTAATGTTGCTCATTTGAAGGGCAGGTGCAGACATGATGGGTTGAGTGGCCTCTTTCTGCAATGGAAGGCTTCTGAGATTATGAAATTTTGCACACCAAACAACAAGGGGATAAACAGCTATCTTCTTTTTTTTGTTCTTTCTGACCTGATTTGAGGCATAAATATTGACCATGCTACTACGTATAACTCCCCTGATCGTGTTGAGGCGGACTCATATTCTCCTCGTCTTTTGAAGAGAGATGGGGGTCTCAATTTAATCTCCGATATGGAAAAATGGCAGCTCTGACCATGTAGCACTCCCTCCGTACTGCAGTGCACTGTGGACTAAGATCATACGCTCAGGTCACTGAAGTGGGATTTGACATATCGACTTTTTGACTGTATGGAGAAACTGAGCAAAGGCTGACATGACTTTGCATTGGGACTGCTGAGAAGCAATCACTAGTAGGAACCCTGCTCTCGTTTTTTTTAATTCCCCTTTCTCCAACTCGGGTGCATTGAAGATCCCTCCCTCCCTCCCTCCCGCTCTGCTGATTGGGATTGTTTAATTCAGAAAAGGTCAGGCTTGGGGTCTTTCAACTTTGAATGGTCAATTACTCACGCAATAAACTCACGGAACCCCAAGGGAGGAGGGTGAGGAGAACACTGGTTATCTTATATCAGAAACAGAGCACCACTGAATTTCATTAGGCAAACCGGCTACTTTTATTCACTCTCAGTTTAGGAGAAAGTAGAGTGATTGAGAGAAAAGGGGTGCAGCAGTGATCACGCCAAACCCATACAGACAGACTAAAAAAGAAACAATGAGTTTTGATTGCAAATCACCAAGTGTATACCACAGGTGGAATTTGGGGATTTATTTTTATTTAGAAGGAAACACATCTCCAGAAATGTTGATTTTAAAAATCGAACCACAGGGGTAAGCTACAAATCTGTTATTTTCCTCTAATGCGGAATCTATATTCGATTGTACCACTTCTAAGTGTTTTTCAGTTGGCCCCCACATTTGTGATGCATATGAACGGTGACACAGTATTTAACCATGGGATAAGGAGAAATGAGGACGGTCTTGTCCCCATCCAACATTCAGCCACACAGGGCCAGATTTCTAATGCAGGTTTGCGAATTTGACACCCGGGACAAATTCCAGGTCACATGCCTATGCCACGACCAGGGGCTCAGGAGAAATTAGTTTTCAGTCCAACTTCCCACATTGGGCCAAAGGTGAGGCTGGCACCCAGTCCGTGCCACTCCAGGTGACACTTATTTGGTGCCTTGCAGATCTTCAGCAGGTCAAGAGAACAGAAGAATGAGACTGAGGGTAGCCAGGTCAGATTAAGGTGATGCTCACATCCCAGCACAGATTAACACCTGCTCCATAACAAGCTCGCTTTAATAGATCCTCAGTTCCCTCTTGCTTGGTAACTGTCTGAAAATTTTACACCATCGAGGGGATGTTGTGACCCTGTGATAATATCCATGACAGTGGCTTTCAAGCAGAGTGGTATTCTCCTCGACTTTTGAAGAGAGATGGGAGTCTCAATTTAATCTCCCATATGGAAAAATGGCAGCTCTGACCATGTAGCACTCCCTCCGTACTGCAGGGCACTGTCAAGTGAGATCATACGCTCAGGTCACTGAAGTGGGATTGGACATGTCGAGTTTGTGACTCTATGGTGAAATGGAGCAAAGGCTGACATGACTTTGACTTTGCGTTGGGGTCCCAACATCCACAGATCTGGCCCATGGATTCTCCACACGAGTGGCTGGAGAGTAATCAGGAGTGGGATACTGCTTGATCCCACTTCCCCCACCCCATTGACAGTCCAACTTGGGAACACAGATGTTTGTTTCAGCTACTTCCGCAGGTGCCTTCCTATTGACCGTGATGTGGTCCCCTGATGGCATAGAAGGATAATTATACACTAGTTCTGCCAGGAAAGGTGCAACTCAAATTCAATTCGCACATTTCACAGTCTTAGAACCTGGGAACACAGTTTACGGTCAATTTTTTTAAAAATGAACCACCTCCATTGCCAGGAGACAGCTTTCCAAAATCGCATCACGGCCAAAGAAGGTGTTAAGTACAAAGTGAGTTGAAATGGGGTGAAAAGGCAAGGAGATTAGGGAAAAAGGAGGAAAATAAAAGCAGCTTCTTATGTGGTGGTAAAGTGAATTGACATCTGCTGTGTAAATGTCTGCAGGTGCTGGGGACTTTCCGCATCTACAATTGACTTTAAAATCTACAGTTTGAAGCTCATTGACTTCCTGTCACTGCAAATTAGTACATGTATAAAGCTTCCTGCACCCATTGTTATCTGAATTAAGTGGAATGATTGTGGAATATTATCGGTGGTTTGACATACTTTTTCAAAGTTACCAAATTATCAACTTTTAGATTAGCTTGCACACAAATATTTTCTTGACTGGCTAAAGCATGTTCAATATCTGATGTATAGTCTCACCAGATCTGTATCATCAACTGCAGTGTGACAAAGATTACAAGATACAAAAGAACTAATGTTGGGAAACAGTGATTTCTCATCCACTATTTGGATTTAAATCACTTGTGTTCTTTTTTTATTTAAATATAATTATTAAAATGCTCCAAACCCAAATCTTGTGGGTTCAAATCCTACCGTGGGGCACAAGCTTTATATTGATATCCCAACTTAATCCAAGTTTCCCTTAGATCCACTTATCACCCTGACTTGTCATTCCATCACTGTCACTGGGTCAGTATCCTGGAATCCCTTCCCTGAGGGCATTGTGGGTCTATCTGCAGAACTTGGACTGTAGCAGTTCCAGAAGACAGCCTGCCACCACCTTCCCAAGGGCAACCAGGGGTGGGCAATAAATGCTGGCCAGCCAGCAATACCCCCATCCCACAAATGAATAAAAGCTGAGGGAGTGCTGTACCTTGGGGTGTTGACTTTCATGCCTTGACCTGCTTGAAGCCAAGTTCCCTGACAGGTTTATGTAAAAGAGGAGCAAGGTGTCCTTGCCAATATTTATCCTATTGCAGATTTCCTGGTGATTCCCATGTTGCCTATTGTGAACCTTAATGTATATGAGTTAACTGTCCTCTATCCAATATTAGAATGGTTACTGTATTTCAGAAGTGTTTAATTTGTTGTAAAGGACATTAGGATATCCCGGTATGTCATCTGTTTGACGGAAGCCTTGTACTGATGTGTTATCATCTTATCATGGTCACATTAGTTAGATCATTTGTTCTTGCATCAAACAAAAGTCAACAACTGACCAACAGTTTCATTTTAAAAAAACTTATTTCCTAGAGGTCTGACAACTCAAAAGTACCTGGTGCGATGTAGACTTCAAGCGGTGTGTAATTGTGGCCCCGAAGCAGTAGATTTACCTAAAAGTCACTCGAGTTGCATTTCAACTGGACTACCCCTTTTCCAAACCCGCTGCTTCACTTTCTTTTACATGGACCACTGTGTCACAGGTGCTTTCACTTCAAAGTGGGACACTTCTGCCAGGGGACAGTTTTGGATTCTTCCTTTCCCTCCAGTTGACACTCATGTCTGCTTCACTGGGCATACCTGCCCTTTCTGCTCAATTCACACGTGCCATTCCCGGTTGGTCCCCCTTCCGATTTAACCCTGCACCTCTCCCTGCATTTCCCCAATGCCTACAATGTAGTTTGCCCTTCACTGAATCCCACTCCCCCATCCTGGCATCATCTACCCAGGAGGAGACACTTTGTACTCATCTACCCCCACCCCCCCCCCCCCCCCAAACTCTTTACCGTAATTTGCCCATCCTCACTTCAGTGGGGAGAGCACTGATTGATTTGTCCTGGCCGAGCGCCCAAAGAGCGATGACAGCTGGGAACTCTGGCCACGATCATTCAGAAGAAGAGGCACCTTACACCCACCAGCTGAACAACACTCTTGTGTGGGATTGGCCTGGAGTGCAAACGGCACGCTGGCAGGGGCTGCCAAGTGGATCCACTTTAATCCGTGTCATCTGCAATTTGTAAAACTTCACTGGGGATAGTGTCACTGGCAGAGAGCCGGCACGGCAAGGTAGCTAGCTGGCGAGCCTCGGCTCGTCACAGGACATGTCAAATGATGATGTTTCCAGGTAAATCGTCTCTCGGCTCGCCTCCAGACAGTTCAGAGAGATGGAGGGGAGGCCCATGAAACCGGATAATTGTGTCCCAGGGTGCGGACTGCTGGGCCAACAGATGATCCTGGATGTATTTACCAACTTTTCGGTCTTTCGCGGTGGGTCGGTGTTGAAGCCAATTTGACTGTAATTAGGGGCGATGAAAGAAACCGTCTCGGGGCCGCTTATAACTTTTTTTTAAATTGCTTGGACACCAGGAGAGAGAAACATTGCACATTTCACCCGTCCCTTCTTCCCCGGGAATTTTAACCAGTGAATTTTTAAAAGCTTTTCAAAAACAAAAAACACTAAGACATTTACAGCTTCGACTGTGACCCAGATCCTGACAGGAATTTCCCAAAATTAACTTGACCGGCGGGTTGTGACACCTGGCACTTTTGCATGCATCTTGACGTGTGCGAATTCTTTGCATACTGTTGGCTTACTTTTGAAAAATTGCCTGGCTTAATTTCACGATTCCGTTTTCGAGCTGCATTTCACAACGCGGGTTGGCGGGACCGAACGTAAAGCGGATGGGGGGGGTGGTGCGGTTCGAATTTGTACACTCATATATTTGCTTCCCAATTAGCGGATCTTCATCTGTCATTGAGCTGAAGGGTTCTTTTTCCCCGCGATCAGGACGTGTTATAAATAATCAATGAAGCCCTCATCCATATGCATGAGCTGGAATCTGTGTAGTCATGTGCACCGAGGCAGAGGCAGGGGGAGTGTGTGTGTTCCTTTGAACTGAATCAAAAACTGTGAGAGAGATACTGAGAAAGAAAGGAAGACGAATCCTTGATGCTCATTCCCTCCCCCCCCCCCCCCAACCTCCTCCTCTGCCCACCTCTTTCCACCCCCACTTACACACACACACACACACACACACACTCCCCAGCCCAATGCCTGTTTCTTGTGACTGATGAGAGACAGAAGACAGGGTCTGGAGGTTCCCCCCCCTCAGCTTTGGGCAACGTGGTCGCCGCTGACTCAGAATGGGTTGCAGCCTGTGCACTTTGCAGAAGCGAGACGAGCACTACAGATTGCTGTACGAAGTTTCTCAGGTGAGTTTGCAGCCCTTGGAGAGCTCAGGCTGAACTGAAGCAGCGGCTCTCCCTGAGATGCTCGGTTCCTCCTTTCGAGCACTGTTACCCGCCGGGCTCTAAAACGTGGATTCGATGCATCTCTGATTGTTATCGCCCAGAATCGACAGTCTCTGAGCGGAAAAGCAAGGCGCTCGCTCTGTTGCAGATTGTTTCCCAACCCATCTCTCACTCACGGAAGAATTCTTGCAGAGTTGGGATCGAGCGCTGTTTCTTGTTGACAGTTCCGCAGCTCTCCGAGCTCTGCTTCGGGCAAGTTTGAATCGACTTTTATTTTTGTCTTATTCTGTACACTGTGGAACAGATGCAGGTGGATAATTACCTGGTCCTTAACGTTGTGGAGAGGGAGAGAGTTGAAAACAGTGAAAGGAATACTTAGCGAGAAAATGTAGCCGTCTGAAGGAAAGCCTAGATCCAGGAAGATGATATCGAGTTTCCAAACTTCCAATCAGGAGTTGATGGAAAAGTGTGAGAATGTGAAGCTTGCTTGTTGTCCCTCTCCAGGAGTGTCTGTGACCAGTATCTGTTATTTTATAAAGGGAGAAAGACATGTTGATGGACAGGGGGAGATATAGTGGGTTAGAGTGAAGCTTGGGATATTATAAAGCTGTCTGTCTTCTAATCTCTGAGCTCACACCAGATCAACTCTGAGCTGCTATGTTTAAACTTCAGAATCAATACCCAAGCAGGTGATAGTCATTTAAAGGCAACCTTTTTTTTAATGCAGGCATC
>NC_063349.1:8900299-8932177 GCF_021869965.1 Rhincodon typus
AATTCTGAAGAAGGGTCCCGACCCGAAACGTCAACTTTCCTGCTCCTCTGATGCTGCCTGACCTGCTGTGTTCCTCAAGATGCGGTGGGTGGAGAGGGGAAATTCAGTCATCACATTTCTGCACATTCTGTCTCGCACCCTGGGACGTTTCGAGCCCAAGGCGCTCTGTAATGAAGCCAGGTTGTTGTTGGAATGAACGGCGCTGTCTGACGGAGCCTGAGCCGCCGAGGGGGTCCGGAGCAGGGACTGAGATTCAGAAACCTCCCTGAATCCAGAACCTTGAGGAACTTGTCTGGAGGAGATGGGGAGTTGAACTCGGACCCCCACCGCGTCCCAGAGATAGGGACATTACCACTGCGCTCCAACCCGCTCACCAGTGGCTAGAAACCCTTGCATGAGGCGATACATTCCTTCAGGTGAAAAATAGCGTTCAAATCTAACCCATTGAGAGCGTGACTATCTCCCCACAAATACTGGCCACTGTCTCAAAAGTTACTGTGGAAGTTTCCTCTTTTTTTGGAATGGGGAGGTGGGGAAGAAAATGGCTCAAAGGGCACATATTATGGAGTGAAAGCGTCCACTCGATGTGGGAAAAGAGGCTGTCATCCCTTCTTTACACCCTGGGCTGCTTCCCAATGAGCCCTCGCTCCTAGATGCACTCCGTGCTAACGGTGCACCTTGTAAGCTGACCGTGAGGTTTAAAGAAAGACTGATGTGTTTCTTTTGAGTGAAGTTAGTCCTAAGGCAAACGCGTGAACTATAGAATGGGCACCTTCGAATTTCATGCATCACTTGCTAGAAAACCCCACTCCCTCCCACTGAATATCGTGTGTAATTCCAGAAGGGAAGACACTTCGAGTGCGACTCTTCATCAAAATTGCATTGAACCCACTGTAGGTTATTCCGGTGGAGGCTGTACAAGTGGAAACACTTTGTAACATTCCTGTTGCATTTGACTTGAGGCGCGCCAGCTGGTGACAGTGTCCCTGTAACACTGTAACACAGTTTCGTGCGAGCTGGTGCAGGAAGCAGGCGCTCGATGTTGGCCAAGGTGTGAACTTGCTGGACGTTGGGGTGCAGCAGTCAGAGAGGGCTGTGTGTGTGCTGCCCAGCCCCTGAGTACTGTCTGGGACTCGCCTCGTCATGATCGTGTTGTGTGCAGAGCCTCATTTAGACGTTTTATAAACAATGATTCTGTGCGTTAATTGTTAAACAAAAAATGCAAGGAGAATCTCTCTCTTTAATCATCATAAAGGGGCTCAGGAGGAGATTAATCTGTAATAGAAGTTATTGCAAAAGATATATTGCGGAAAAAAATGATCTGAAGTACAAATTGGCAAGGTGTGCTGAATTTCTCAAGTGTTCCCCCTGCATCGGTAATATGCAAGTGCTCCTGATGTTTGTATATCTTGCACGATGCAAATCATTGTTTATCCTACCAAGTGAGAGCAGCGTGAGGTGCAACTGTTCGTTAATAGCACAGAGCAGCCGGGCTCAAACCAAGAATACTGATTTTAAAATGAAATGCTGGAGCCACTTTGGCAGCCAGACAGTATCCAAGGAGAGAGAAGCAAGAGTTAATGCCTCAGATCTCATGTTTTTGGACTGAAAGTTCCGTCAGTCACCCAGCTCCTATGTCAGATGAAGAAGGGAAATCCCTTTGATGGTTGTGGTAGCTGCTTATACTACTCTCTGTCTCTATAATCGCCAGTGCAATTTGACTGCCACCTCTCTCTTTATCTCTCTCCTGGGCTCTCAAATAGTGTAAGAAAGGGTCAGATGTGATATTGAGGCAACACAGGAATTTAACCCAGTTTGGGTTCCACCAGGGACGCTCAGCTCCTGACCTCATCACAGCTTTGGTTCAAACATGGACAAAAGAGCTAAATTCCAGAGGTGAAGTGAGAGTGACAGCCCTTGATATCAAGGCTGCATTTGACTGAGTGTGGCATCAAGGAGCCCGAGCAAAACTGGAATCAATGAGTATCGTGGGCAAACTCTCCGGTGTTTGGAGCCATACCTGACACATAGGAAGATGGTTGTGATTGTTGGAGGTCAGTCATCTCAGCTCCAGGACGTCTCTGCAGCTGTTCCTCAGTGTAGTGTCCTAGGCCCAACCACCTTCAGCTACTTCATCATTGGCCTTCCCTCCACCATAAGGTCAGAAGTGCAGATATTTCCCAATGATCACACAATGTTCAGCACCGTTTGCAACTCGTCGGGTACTGAAGCAGCCCATGTTCAAATGTAACAAGATCTGGATAATATCCAGGTTTGGGCTGACAAGGGGCAGGTAACATTCACAGCATAGAAATGCTTATCTCTGATAAGAGACCATATAACCATCGCCCCTTAACATTCAGTGGTGTTACCATCAACGACCACCCCCGCACCCATTATCAACATCTCTGGGGTTAGCATTGACCAGAAACTTAACTGGACTCACCACATAAACATGGTGGTTACAAGAGCAGGTCAGAGGCTAGGAATACTGTGGCGAGTAACTCACCTCCTGACTCCCCAAGCCTGTCCACTATCTGCAAGGGACAAGTCCTGAGTGTGATGGAATATTCCCCACTTGCCTGGATGCAGCAGCTCCAACAACTCTCAAGAGGCTTGATACCTCCAGGACACAGCAGCCCACATGATTGGCACCACACTGTCCACCACCAACACTCAGTAGCAGCAGTGTGTACCATCTACAAGATGCAGTGCAGAAATTCACAAAGTTCCTTACACTGCACCTTCCTACGCATCACCACTTCCATCTAGAAGGAAAAGGGCAGCAGATACATTGGAACACCACCATTTGCAAGTTCTCCTCCAAGCCATTCACCACCCCCCTACATAGAAATATATCACTGTGCCTTTGCTGTCACTCAGTCAAGATCCTGGAATTCCAATTTTTCTGGGAAAATTGGACTTGTTAAACTAGTCTGCACTTAAGTGTTTATTTTCCCCTGTCAGTATATTCAGGCTAAGAACTGTATCAAAGATCTGGGTTTAAGAGTAGCCAACTCCCTTTCGGTTTGATATAGATGTGTAGAGGTGTAGGTGTATATATAAGGTGTAGAGCTGGATGAACACAGCAGGCCAAGCAGCATCAGAGGAGCAGGAAAGCTGAAGTTTCGAGTCTAGACTCTTGGGTTCTTTCCTGTTTGAGTCTTCCTCCACGTGGCCATTGATCAAAAAACTGGAGGAAGCCGAATAGGGTACTGCTTCTAGGTCCATTATGTCAGTGATTAACATGTATCCATTTAAACTACAGGTGTTTGCAACTCATCCTGTTAAAGTTGTCTTTTTCTTTAGTCTGTTAACTTTCTGCAACATTTTTTTTATTTCACCTTACCAGAGGCATTGATTCTTTATCGGGCTGGGACTATGGATTTAAGTCATTGATCTTTTCCACTGAATGTTCTATTTTTGAATGTGTGTCCCTCTTGCCTCTCTCTCGCCTTCTTCCTTCCAGTCCACACTATATCCCTTTGATAAAAATACACTCGTGCCAGTGTTTACCTTGTCAGCGACGTGAAAATGACCCCTGTTTGATTTGGCCCTTTTTTATTGAATTTGCCCGCTGCAGTGTGGCTGGGCCTGCCGACTTTTGCCCAATCTTAAAGAGCAAAAGAGAAACAAAGGCTTGCATTTATACCACGTCTCTCATTGCCACGCAACCTTCCATAGCCAAATTGGTGCATTTGAAGTGCAGTCATCATTGTAATTTAGAAATTTCAAAAAGAACAATGCTTTAATAAAAGCACATTTTTCCCTTTGTGATGTATGTTGTGCTGCATTTAAGTGTTGTCCCAGGCACTGGGAAGAATCCCTCACTTTTCTCTTAATAGTGCCTTTATACCACTTGGAAGGACAGGCCACTCATCTAAAGATAGCACTTGCTTAGTACTGCTTTGGAATGTTCATATCTCTGGAGAATAGGACTTGAGCCTGCAACCTTCTGACTCAGAAGAATGACGCCGGCATTGTGATTACAAGAATGTCCATTCGAGATGTGTGAAATTATTATGGTTGTATACCCTGCAAAGCAGGCCCCTTGCCCACGTTCAAAGCTTGGATGAACGTGTTTGCAAATACTCTGAATCCATTTTATAAATAAAAACGCAGCCACAAAGTGTTGTACTCTCCATAAGCTTCAAGTTTATCTGAAAAACTGCTTTTAGCAAAAAATGAACGAGGGAAAAGAATAGGCCATTCAGCCTTTGGAGCCTGCTCAGCCATTCAGACTGATCAGAGCTGTTTATCCATCTCAGTATCCTGTTCCTGCTTTCCCCCACCCCACATCCTTTGCTCCCTTTGGCCCTAAGAATTATTGCTGTCTCCTTCTTAAAAACCTGCTATCCATATCCTAACTCTCAAAACATCTTTTTTACCTTTTTACCCCAGTGCTGTATTGAATTTAGGTCTAATACAATCTCGAATCTGATAACCTCATCTTTGTGTTGTACTTGCATCATGTTATTGCCCTGACCTATCTATGTAACCTGTTTCAGCCATGCAATCCTTTTTGGAATTTAACATCCCACCAAATCTGGCCTCTTGCGCATAGATTGCGATGTCAACTGTCTTCCTTAAATATCTGCACCACCTTGGATGCTCTCAGAACATACCTGTTCTAACTTCAACTTGTGTGGAGCCACTTGTGACTTTTTCCAATAACAATAATGCTATATAAATGTAATTTGGTTGTTGGTGCCCTGAAGTTATATTATTGAAAGAGGAACTTAGAATTGATCTGTTTGAATTTGCAACTAGCGTTCAGAAGAATCCCTGATGCTGCAGTGACTGTAGAGTATCATTTAATATGGATTTCTGTCGCAGTCCTCATGTGAAAGAGTGTCCTGAGGTCTTCGCAAAAAGAAATTGAACAAATATGGGAAGAGGGCATTGGAGGATTGATGGAGAAATTAACCAGTTGAGAGCAGATTTTTGCGAGGGTGGGGTTGGTGGTAATAAAGAAGCAGCAAGGCTCTGTGAACACTTTAGCTGAAAGGTTGACCATGGATGAGGAAGTACAGTGATCCTGAGTTGAAGGATCAACACAATCACGTTAGACCAGGGGTTGGAGAACATTGGAAATCTTTTTGCCCACCGTAACTGAACAATGGTTTTGAAAAGTAGGATGGAATTCTGTGCAATTGACGCAGTGGAAGAAAATTTAAGGGAGCTTGAAAAAGGATCTTGGCTATGGGCAGGTGGGGATTTGTGCAAAGGAGGCGTTTGGATGCGGACTTCTGGGAATTGCCTCCTTGACAATCGGGGAAAGCAAACATATCGATCAAATCACAAATGATTCCCTTTTGAAAAACCAGATTTGATGTGCACTGCTTGTCAAAAGAAGTCTCCTTGTGAAGTCAGGGGACCTGGTAACTCTTCTCCTTTTCGCTTTTTCTTTACCCCGTTTTCCCTGTTTATTGCCTGTAATCCCACAATACTGCTCGCTGACTGGGAAGAAATAAACTTTGGCATTCATGAAGTCAGCTGCTAGAAGGTTTTATTTCTGATCTTTCAAACACTGTCGTCAGGGCTGAAGTCAATTGTGCAGGTTCCCTCTGTCAAACCGTACTTTCTGTTTTTTAATTATATGAGAGAAACTCTGATTAAGACCTGGAGAATTGTCAGTAAAAGACAAACTGTCAGTCATTCAAGCCTCTGAGATTGTGTGTCTGTGATGTAGACAAATGAATGAACGGCTGTTTGAGCCTGATGTTATGGGCTCAGATGTCAGTCTGATTGACACTTGTGTTTGCAAACAGGCAAATGTATTGCTTCTGTTAGAAGAAGGAGATGAAGCAGGGGTTTGTGAGGCAAATTAGTTTTGATTTTCCTCTTTCTGTAGCGCAGCACCATCGTCAAGTTGACACTGCTCTTTGAGTAAGCTACGTACATTGTCACTCACATTGAAGCAAGGAAGCTATGCTCAACCTTTCAAAATCAGTGCAGCTTCTATTGGAGTGTTTTATCCAAGGCACAGCACATTAGGAAGGCTATCAAGGTCTTGATGGGAGGTAGAGAGGTGAATAAGTAAAGTTGTACTGACAATGAGGCCCTTATGTGGAGAGACAATGGAATTGTTATCTTTGGAAGTGAGAAGGATCAATTAAGATATAATGGAGATATTCAAAGTGATGAATTTTTTTTTATAGAGGACATTGGATTTAAGTTATTTGATAAATGGGCCAATGAGAATGTTTCACTCCATACTCCATTTTGATCTCAAACACAACGCTCATAAATGGAGGCAAATTAAATTGCACCTTTCAAAAGGGAATACATCAAAAGGTAATATTCATTCGTAGGGTTATTGCATAAAAAAACAGACAAGTGGGACGAGTGGATGGTTCTCTAAAAGAGATGCACAGGCAGATTAGGCAATGACTATCTACAGCATTGTAGAATTGCCCTGTTCTATCATCTGCTGAAAGATGGTGCCCAAGGGGAGGTTGACTGCCTCAAAGAGGCTAGTGTCTTTTTAGGTTGCGGTAAAAATCTCGTCATCAAGGAATTTGCACGTGATCCTGTGACTAGCTACCTTGTGGAGTTCTCACATCACCTGAGATTGGATTGGACTCAAATGATTTGGAAGGTAGATTTTCATTCCGTACAGATACGGAACATTTTAACTTCCTTAAAGGAATTCTGTATCAGAATCTGGCAAATCTCATTTCCACCCACTCCTGCAACCAAATTGCTTATCTTTAGTATCATGAGAAAAGGCGAATTTTGTCAAGTTCTTTTACTCATCAGAACAATTCATGAAATAGCCAGCGGAAAATATTATCGACATTAGATGAGAGTGTTGATTGATGGTCAAGTGGACTCTGATTGTTAGAGGCCTTTCCGTGGAGAATGCTCCAGTTCAATGATGACTGATCCTTAACTGCCAGGCTCTGTTTCAATTTTAAACCAGGCAGCTTGACTCTGGCCAATGCATTGCCTTAAGAAATGAACCAGCCATGGCCGTCACTTATTTTGTTGATTTGAAACAGGTGCAGGGCACATTTGTGTCCTTTCTGTCTGTAAAGAACAGGGTCCTGTGTATTAATATTGCAGGTACCAGTACACACAAGTGCGCCACACAGCATGCCTGACTGACATTCTTCCAAAAGGTAGTTCACAAAAATGAACAATGTTCCAACTGAAACCTAACCAGTGTTTTTATAAAAGCTGAACCCAATCTCCTTTTGAAAAATACGCCTCCATTAATGAAGTCACTGGCCAAAATGCTGTGTTACAGTTTCGTCAAATTGCCCTGCCACGTTCGGCGATTTGCAGTCTTGGATAACTTTGTTCCTGCAACCCCATTCGGTTTGTCCTGTTTGGTATTGCCTCTCCTCATGCTACCAACCAAAATCTATCACTTCGCACTTTGCTGCTTTAAATTTCATCTGCCAGATGGTTATATGTTTCCTTAGTATTGCTGTCTTTCTGAAGTCTGCACACTGTTTACACTTGGAAGTGTTATGTATCGTGTAGACCTTGAAATTAAGTCCTGCATGCCCGAGTTTCTGTTGTTTAGTACATAAATCAAAAGAAAGCAATAATTCTAAGATCAGACCTTGGAGAACACCACTGTACACTTACGTTCATTCTGAAAATTAAGCATGACGTCTACTACTGCTATACTGTTTTATGTTTTTTTTTACCAATTTTGTACTGAAATGTCACTGACCTTTTCATATATGCCTGATTGGCTGACCTTATTTACTTTACTGTGTGCATTTATGCGCTCAACGTTTGTCCCATCTTATCCCTTGAATGTTTGAAAGATTCTCACTCAAGTTCCGTCTTTCTGTCCTAGTCCTCAGAGTGTCATGCTTTCTCCTTCCTTAGATTTCATTTTAGTGGCTGATTCCTGGTGAATTAGTTTACAAACTTTAAGGATGATAAGGCATGCATTAATATTACATCTTTCATGATCTTAGGCATAATAAAACTGTTTTAGAGGCAATAAAGGTGATAATGATCAGATAACCTCCATTAATGAAGCTTGTTGAGGGATAAACATCAATGACCACCTTCTTGAGGGCAACTGAGGATCAGCAGTTATGAATAGTCTTCTTCAGCAATTATGCAGAGAATGCTGAAGGATGAATATTTAAAGAGTTTGCTTTTAAGTCTCTGGTGCAAGCTACATTTGCAAACTGTGATTCCTGGGAATCCAACTCGAGAATTGAGCGCAAATGATTTATTTTTTGCTTTTGTCTTGTTAAAATTTAGATAGTCTTCTGGTTTGGAAAGGATTGTCCTTGATAACTTTGGCATGGGATATAAACTGTATCAGCAAACCAAGATCAATTCATACCAACAGTTTGTGATCAATGCACATTTTTGAGAATGTTCATGTGCACTTTATGTATGGCCTACTGTCTACGTGTCATGTTACATTTCACACACAGTATGCCGTCAAGAAACCTGCTCATGCTATCATCACTCTATCATAGCACACGAACTGAGAGCATAAAGATCTCAAGCTTCATCTTACCTGCGATCACTTAAAGCATGGCACTTAAAGCATGTGCCTGAGATATGAAATGTCTGTACATAATAATCATAATCAATTCTTCAATGCCATGATAGCTATGCCCAGTATGATTTGATTTCTTACTGTAATCAATACTGAGGTACACTGAAAAGTATTGTCTTATGTGCTTTACAGGCAAATTGTACTATTCAAGTGCATCAGGGTAACAGAATAGAGTGCAGACTGCTGTGTTACAGCTGCTGAGAAGGTGCAGAGAGCAATCAACATGAATGTTACAGAGGTCCATTCAGAAGCCCGATAACATGGAAAGAAGCTGATCTTGATTCTGTTTGTATGTGTACAAGAAGTTTTATATCTTCTGCGCAATGAAGAGAGTACAACCAGGGTGGGACAGGTCTTTGATTATGTTGGTTGCTTTCCTGATGCAGTGGGAAGTATAGATGCAGTCAGTGGATGGAAGGCTGGTTTGTGTGATGGACTGGGCTGCGTTCACAACTCTCTGTAGTTTCTTTCAGTCTTGGGAAGGGCAGTTGCTATGATGCAGCCAGTTTATGAAAATTTGTAAAAGGCTTTATGGACATGCCAGCTTTCCTTAGCCTTCTGAGGAAGTAGAAGCATTGCTGTGCTTTCTTGATCGTCACGTCGACGTGGGTGGACCAGGACAGATTGTTGGTGATCTCCACTCCAAGGAACTTGAGGCTCTTGACCACCTCCACCTCCACCATTGATGCAGACAGGTGCCCTCCACTCCGCTTCCTGAAGTCAGTGACCAGCTCCTTCGTTTTCTTGACACCTGATGAAGAGATTGTTGTCTTTACACCATGCCATTGAGCGCTCTATCTCCTTCCTGTACTCCATCGTTGTTTGAGATCTGATGTGTAATGCTGCTGTCGTCGGCAAACTTATAAATGGATTTGGTGCATAATTTGATACACACTGTCGTGTTCGCAGAAGGAGTAGAGTAGGGGGCTGAGCATGCAGACTTGTGGGGCACCATGGTTGAGGATTATCGTGGAGGTGCTGTTGGCGCCTATCCTTACTGACTGAGGTCTGTTGGTCAGGAAGTCGAGAATCCATTTACAAAGGATGGAGTAGAGACATAGATTCCAGAGTTTGGAGATGAGTTTATTTGGAATTATGGTGTTGAAGGCGGAGCTGTAGTCAAGAAGTAGGAGCCTGATGCAGGTATCCATGTTGTCCAGATGATGCAGGGCTGAGTGTAGGGCCAGGGAGATAGTGGACCTGTTGTACCAGTTGATGACTTGCAAGAGATCAAGGCAGTCTGGGAGGCTGGAGTTGATGTGAGCCATATCTACATGTCAAAGCATTTCATAATTATGGAGGTCACAGCCACTGGGTGGTAGTCACTGAGGCACGCTGCATGATTTTTCTTTGGCACTGAAATGATCGTGGTCTTCTTGAAGCAGGTGGAGACTTCAGATTGTAGTAAGGAGAGGTTGAAGATGTCTGCAAATGCTCCCACCAGCCAGTCTGCACAGGATTTGAGTGCAAAGCCAGGGACTCCAGTCGCTTTCCATGGTTTCACTCTTAAAAAGGCCGTTGTAACGTCTGCAGCGGTGGCCGAGGGTACAGGTCCATCTGTGGGGCAGGTAACATCATTTCACTGACCTTCTGTTTAAAGTGAGCATAGAATATCCTGAACTCACTGTATTGTTGCCTGCGATTCTCTTTGACTTTGCTTTGTAGCTCAATGTGTTGTGTGAGCCTTGCCACAAGTGGTTAGTCTGGGTCTCGAGCTTAGTTTGGCATTGCCTCTTGGTATCCCTGACGGCCTTATGAAGGTCACACCTGAATTCGCTTTATTTGTCAGGGTCACCCAACGTGAATGCCTCAGACCTGGAGTTCAGTCAGGAGTGGATTTCCCAGTTCATCCCATGGTTTCCAGTTTGGGAAAATTTCAGGTTAACTTCCTCGGTACACAGTCATCTATACACTTATGAGTTTATTGTGTTACTGGTGATTAACATAAAAGTTGTCCCATCATGTAAAGCACCCTGTTCGAGACAAACACTCAAGTGTAGAGATGAGGAGGCACACAAATTTTTGTTCCTTCTGCTTGAGGTTCAGTGGATTAGGTGCATGACCTTAGAACAGACAAAATACTACATCTCACAAGGTGAGGAGATTTCTTTCGCTCCTTAAAATAGCTCCATAACTCAATGTCACCAGTGAGAAATGTTTCCTTGTCTGCTTTGAATAGCCAAAGTAGCCATTGTGCAGATACACTGAGCTGAGACTTTTAAACTGACCTGCCAATCAAAATTTTGCCCGCTACCAATCTAGAAATGAACAGGCTAATCTCGCCCTTCTCTCTCTCACTCTCCATTCTCCCCAGCTGCTGCCAAAATTTATGAACTACATGCATCGTGCAGTGATATGACCTCCCTTATCCATCCATGATCTTGAGAACATGATGGTTTGCCTGAAGTGACCGATGCAATTCTGAAAAAAAGAGCCAATATTTATGTAAAAAAGAAATTATGTAAACCCAGTAACGCGAGACAACAAAAAAAATGTTTAAAATAAACAGGGGCACAGCAAACAAACAAATTGAATGACCTGCTCTACAATCTATACTTGGCTGAAGAATTGTGTGGCAGTTGCATGACTTGTCTATTTTCTATCTGTGCCAAGGAGAATGTTTTATAACCTTGGACTACACATGCTGAATGTACCCATCCATCTACCTGTCTGATTCTACTTTGCTTGAATGATGTGCTTCACATATCAAACAGATGGGAATAGATGGTGATGCTGCGAGTTCATTTTACAATCGAAATAACGTTTAAAGTTAAGATTTACAGGACTCTGGTCTGCCTGAAAAAGAGTTTAACATGCAGGCTGGTCCATAAAAGATTAAACTTACAATGATTGGTCTATGAAAGATTAAAACTGGCTCTATAAAATATTGGATTTATGTCTCTTAAATGTAACATCTGCACTGATTGGTCTATAAAAAGTTACATTCACAGTGAATGGCCTATGAATAATTTAGCCTTTAGTTTATAAAATTCTGAGTCTGTGATTGGTCTGCGAAACATCAACTAACTATCTCAAAAATATTAAGTTCACACCATGTTCTGCGCAGTTAAACTCTCTGAGGTCACCAGTGTGAGTGATCGAAGGTGTGTGAGTGTAAATTTATATATTTCGCTTTCATGTCTCTAACCTTCGCATGCCACAACCTTTTTGATGCCCCCATGCCTGTCTTTCTCCTCTGACTAAATGGGCACCTCATCCAGTGTTCCTTCGCAATTTCAAAGAAACTTATACAGTCATTTTTCTTTCAATTTGATATTGAGCCAGCTAAATGCTCACATCTCCACTCACTCCAGGGGAATAAACTGCCTTAAATTCTGTGATTATTCACCAAAACAGCTGAATGAATTGTACCGATGGGATAGCAAGATTCTTCCATCATCAGCCTGATTAGTTGACTTTTGTTTGTTCCATATTCACATCTATATTTAGTCATTTTCGAGTGCTCTCCCTCCCCATTAAGTCTCTTGAGGCATTGTTCTCAGTAATATTATGTGATGTTCAGCTGTTAACCTGAACCTGTCCCTTTCTCAGGTCATAGCCTTATGGAAATTCAGGCACTTGCTGTTGCTGGTAACTTAGGTTGGTAAATTCAATCAGTTTCTTTTTTTTAAAAATTCATTCACGGGAAAAGGATGTCATTGGCTAAGCAGCATTTATTGCCCAGAAGGTTATCTGAGTCTCTGGATTAACAGTCCAGCGATTATACCACGAGGCCTTTGCCTCCCCTCAACGTACACCAAAGTGTGGCTTGGCAGGGGGTCTCCCATCAGATCATTCCTGTGCAGCTACATACTCATCCCCTGTGCACATTGAGGACCATCGTGGCAGGGCTGAAACTGTTCACCTCTTCCTGGGCTATAGGTTTCCAAACAAACTTGCAAAGAAGTGTAGTAGTTTTTGTCACTGTTCATCCTGAGCAGCTCCATGACACAGGACTCTGGGTTTCATGCTGTTCCTAGGGATGCACAGAAATAACTTCAACTGCAGCTGGAAGGCTGTCAACTCAATAAAAGACTCTCTTTGCTTGGACTGGTGACCTTCCAGTGCCAGTGTCGCAGACTGGCATGTTGCAGAGCGCAGGACTACATGCTGCGGGATACACTTGAAGCTTGGGGCAGCCATCACAAAGGCACAATAGGAAAAGGCCACCATCCAAAGCCTTTTAGTGGTCATATGCCAAAGGAGTGGAAACCTGACAAAATCCCTCTGTCTGTAGGTTTAGCTCATAGAGAATCTAGCAAATATTAATGGTTATTGTACACATAGTTTTGGGAGAAAGTGTTTTATTTTATATAATTTTGGTCATGTAACATCTTTTCATGAATGCTGTGAAAGTATACTTTTGAAATAAAGAGTAAATTAGAAGTCAGTATATTGCTCCTAAATTTTGGTCGCATTTCAGAAGGACCCAGGTTGAAACGCCCCTGGCTGCAATTTCAGACCCTGCAGCTGGAGACCGAAACAGAGTTAACGTTTCAGGTCAATGATCTTTTTTTTAATCAATGTCAATGACTTCTGATGGAAGATCATTCACATGAAACTCTTGTTAATGCTGTTCCTTTCTTCCACCAAAGCTGCCAGACCTGCCTGGTATTTACAGAAACCTGTTCTTGTTTCAGATGTCCAGAATCTGTGCAATATTTCAGTTTTCAATGATTATCTGTTTGTTTTAAGATTATATTGGAACTGAGGACTTGAAGGGTGTGCGCACATATTTTGATTTTTAAATTGCTTTCAGATGTAACCCCTGTCATTTGCTTGATTTGTGAAACATCATCTTTTAATTATTTTTCCATCAGTCTTTGTTAGGAACAAGGTTTGTTTCCTCCTTTTCAATGTGTCATTTAGACGGTGACATGAATGAAGAGTGCGGTTCTGAATGGGATTTCAGCTAATGTATGGACCACAGATTGTGTTAATAGTCTAAACATCCTATTTCACAGTGTAAAGTGTTATCTTTATAGAGTAGAGAGGTATGTAATGTAGAATGCTGACCCCAGGGAAGGCTGATGAGGGTGAGTGTTTGGTCAGGTATCTCAGTCACAATGCACAGCCACACAGGCTAGGGTTTGGAGAGAGGAAGAAAATTTGGCAGAAACCCCAAGTAAAAATGGAAGCCCGCAATCCAAGCAAGTAAGATTTAATCCATGTGTTCTTTTAACATGCTGATTGGTTTTCTGTGTATATCTTCATTACTCCCACTATTTACTAATTTCTGTGCATCTTAGAAAGATGCTGGCTTTCTGCTTTCTGTCTCTTTGTTTGCACAAACCATGGCCTTATATGACGATGGAACTGTGTGCTTTTTCTTTTTGAAATGATTCAGGTTGATGTATGCCTCTGGGAATCTCCTTCAACAAGGGAGAGTTGGTAAATGCTGACCAGCTACTCTCAGAAATATTTGGTGCTTTGTCCTATGTCAAGGTGGTCATGCCCCTAATAAATGCTGGAGGGAAAGAAATGAGATGCCTGTTGGGGTCAGGTTGGGAAGAAATTTGAGGCAGTATATCCTGTAAGTGGTGCAAGAATTAAGGTTCTAATCATTGAACCTGTACCATGATTGTAACTAAATTCAGGAAGTATTGCCTTTTGTCTGTGTACATGTATTAAATGAAAAGTAATTGACTGAGTGGTGTAAATGAAAGACTTGCCATTGTGCAGTGCTGGAGTTAGAAGTATAGGATTTGTAGTGCACCCCTGCAGTCCTAGAATGCCAGGCCTGAATGTTGAGCATCAGCTGATTGGTAAATGTGGAGCCATACAACTGGGACTATTTTGCGGCGATTTCCATTGGCTGCACTGAAACAAGGTCCAAACCTGAGCAACTGATTTTTGTTAAGATTGTCAAAGGCAGATTAACTCAACTAACAGTTAACTGTCTGATGACAGTGTGGTTACTGTCTGGCAGGTGATTGCATAGAAGAGTGTGGCATTACTGAAGCCCTGGTTATGAATCGCTGAAGACCTCCAGCAATGCAGACATTTACTTTACGTGAACCCTCCTGAGATGAAAATACGGAAAATCTGATCACCAACCGTGCTGAGATACAGACCGGCAATCGCTGGAGAACTAGGCTGAGGCATTTTTCACTGGAGCATAGAGGTTGAGGGGTGATCTCATAGAGGTTTATACAATCACGAGGGATATAGATGAGGTGAATGACAGGTATCTTTTCCCTAAGGTTGCGAAATTTAAGACGAGAGGGCGTATTTTTAAGGTGAGAGGAGAAAAATTTGAAAAAAAAACATGAGAGGCGATTTTTTTTTTAACACATTTGTGTGTGGAATGAACTTTCAGAGGAAGTGATAGGTACGGTTACAACATTTAAAAGGCATTTAGTTAAATACATGAAGGAATATGTTTGGAGGGAAGTGGGCCACGTGCAGGCAGATGGGACTAGTTTCGTTTTGGATTATGGTCGGCATGGACTGGTTGGACCGAAGGGTCTGTTTCCACGCTGTATGACTCTATGATTCTAAGTACAATTTGGCAGTTCATCTGTGGCAATAACGGCCCTTGACTAAAATGGTGACTCTGTCCCCTTTAGCAGATATCTGTGTTAGTCTGCAGTCTATGTCGTAATAAAGTGATTCATTCTCAAAAATACTTCAACACATTTAGTAAATTCCCTTGTGTTGATGCTGTCGCAGAAAGCTCAGACTGTACTTTGTGGAACCACTGACCTTTGGTTATTTCATTCCGATGATCGAAATTCTCAGAACTTGTTGAAAGGACCACACGAGAAATTGTCTTTTCTTGGTGCAAATGATGTGAAATGGTTCCAGTTAAAAGGTGTTATTTAATCAGAGACTCTTAGACACATTTTTCCAGGTGTTAATGATCATACAGTTGGAGGGCACTCTTTCATATGTCCTATTACGATTGACAAATTTATCTGTATCACATTGCTTTTGAACACTTTTAAGAGTACATTTCTGCTCACGTCTCTCATTCTGCTAAATTCTAATGGGTCCAGGGCCAATCTACTCAACCTATTCTCCCTAAGACTGCCTCTCCACATCTGGTATCAGCCTAGTGAGCCTCCTTACTCCCATGTGAGTGTGTCTCCCTTTAGAGAAGGGACCCAGACCGGCTCTCAGTATTTCATCAGTTCTCCTTTGTCCTAAGTCTGTTCAAAGCCAAATCCTGGCAGTAAGGATACATGTATCAGTACAGACTGATCTTGAAAGCAAGACTGCTATTTGAACCAAACGCACCAACTCACGTCAAAGAAAGACTTGGTTACACCGTACATGCTGTACTTCCTTCCTGGGCCGCAACAGATAACCAAGTGATATTTATCCACACTCATTATGTCTTTATCTGCCTTCTTTTATTTCATCCTTCTTTTCGTCCTGCTTTGGTATTTTTGGCATAATGTTGAGAAGGCAAGTGGAAATGATAGCAGAGATGTTATCATGCCGTTCACAGCCACAGTTCAATTCCTTTGTTAAATGTAATAGTCTTGTCATTTATTAAAACAGACCTGTTCACACACAGCATTCTCATTCTTTCTATCAATGCTCACTGTAGATCCTTACCAGTCTAGAGGGTGGGAGATTGCAATGCTGTATGAGTGAAGTGCACCCTAAGGATGCTGTTGTTGTTAGGTCTGTGTTTCTCTCATGAACTAGGCATGTCTACCACCGGGCAAATGAAAGCACACGTTTGTTTTAGAATTCCCAGTGTACTTGAGGAAATAAACAATCTTAGCCCATGTTGTGTGACCTGTACTTCTCAATGACTGCATGTGGAAAATAACAGCTTTATAGTTGCACTGAACATCTTGTGATTTGTTTTCTGCTTTGATTGTTTTCATTCTCAATTTGTGAAAGAATGAAGGTTTAAAAAAAAAATCATGCTCCACAAGCTCCCCAGTCACCAAAATAAAAATTGACGCCTCCCAATGGCCATATTTTTACCCAACTCGATACATCTCCCTAAAAGGCAACAAACTCATATTCAGTAGCTGAGAGAGACGTGATTGCAAAATTTACCGTGAATTTAACTGTTGATGTCCTAATTGGTGGTTGGTGAGTGAATGAGACACTTTCTTGTGTGTGTAATGCAGTGGGTGAGAGGTATACATTTCTGTCTATTATTCCAGTTCTGATTTTATCTATCAGTAGTCAGTGTGGATCTATGGCGCACACTGAAATAATTGTTGAGTTATTGTCTCAAAATTCGACACTAGTTTCCTTGTCTAAAATATGTCTGTGAATCTCTTGAATTTTAAAGCAATCTATCCTATTTTTGACTCACAAACTACTTTGTATGCAGATTTTGATCACTTTTTAAAAACTGTGGTGTTTTCCCTTCTTTTAAATTCTGAATCTAGAAACATAACTGCCACATAATGGTATCTACTTAGGTTTGTGAATCTTCCATTGATTGAAGGTTGAGTCATCTTTCAGGAAACCATTTGTGACCATTTACACTCTCTGGTTGTTCGCAGATTTGCATGCAGCAGCAATTTGAAAGTGGCAATCAGAGTAGTGCTCAGAGGCTGTGACCTGCAGCAGGGACCATTAAACCTTGCACTGTGAAGCTACTTCATGTTTGTCTGTTCTATGTTGTGACCAGGCTTCCCGCCCCAGATTGTCCCTGGATCTCCAAACTTCTACAAGTAACTCAATATCAAAACCCATTGGAATATGTTTGTAAAGTGTTACTCTCCCAATTTAAACTGGACATGCAAAAAGTGGAAGTGGGAGAACAGGTTATTTGACCAAGTCTGTTGGTCAGCTGCCAACTTGCTGTTTGTCTCTTTTGCCTCATCAATGGGAGCACGAACAATGAAGATAGACATGTTGAGTGGCCAGTGACAGTATGATGGAGAAAGGGTGGCTGCAGGTGGCTGCGAGATTGTGTGAAACCAGAATAGATCCAGAGTTGGAAACTCGAATAGTGGTTTCAAAAGCAATCTGTAATCAATGCAAATTCTTTAAAGGGATGGTCATGCTGAAGCCCACTGAAGGAGGCTGTGTAGCCAAGAGTTATTTGCCTCTTTCAAGTTGGTGAGAGACCAAGAGATGAAATGCAGCAGATAGCCAATGCATGAGCTGGACGGCCCAATGTAACTCACTTCAAAACTCTGCTCTTGAGGTAAAGGCATTGGTTACTTTTTTTTTCATGTGAAGACCAGGTTCTTGCTGATAAGACCAGACAGCAGAGCAAAGCTCCAAAACTACATTTGAAGTTCATGTAGCTCTGAAGGCAATATCAGTCTATCAGCGATCTTCAGTCTTTCGCTGGAGAAAGCAGACAGCTCGTTAAATTGACATTATTTGAAGAAAGCTCCACAACCAATTAAAGACTGTCTGGGGGAAAGAAATCCTTTTTTTTTGCGCAAGTGCTTGTGTGCAATTTGCAAAATCTGCTAATGTCTATCTTCTAGATCAGTGGTGGTGTGTGTGTGATCTTAGTTCCACTTCATTACATCTTAGTGGAGTGATGATAAATTCTGCTTCAAAAGGGTTTTTGCATCCACATCAAAGTGATTAACATTCAAAGGTCACTAATCACTGTGCCTTTCAGTGTAGCTGATTTTTTCAGATAAGCTTTCTTAAATTTTTCCACTAACCATGTGACCCTCTATCCTGCCCAACACTTTTTACTCATTTCAATTTAAACTTCAAATTAATTCCAGCTATTGAGTTAAAAATGTCTGGTGTAGGGTATAATGCTGTGAATGCCTTTTAGTTTGAGGTGCACTGTCAGTAGTTCGAGTCACCTACCACAGCTTCATTTCAACAGAGCTGTTTGAAAAAAGTGAAATGAAGAAAATGTAAGACAGTGCTGGTTGAGAGCGACAGAGCATACAAGTTGTGCTGCTACTGATGGGGAGTCCTTTGTGTGTGAGCCGTGAGTAGAATCGGAAGTTGTTTCGTTATTCATGAAGATTCTCACAATGCATTCTTCAAAATTTGACCAGGAAACAGCAGCAAAAACATTTTTGAATAGATTAAACTCGCTTCTCATTTCAGTCAAACAACCTTGTGGCTTGTTCCGTGAGCACTTCGATGAATTTCTGCTCTGGTCACATACCAGGCTGCCTAAAATCACCTGAGTGTGGCACAAGACAATTTCCATTTGAGCTGTGTCTGGCTGCGGTTATTACTTTTTTCCCCTTCTGTAATTTCCTATTGCTGGAATTGATTCAGCCTGCTTTTCTTTCAAAGTGCAGGTATGTTCTAAATCAGTGGATTGCAGACACTAAGAAAACAACAAAGCCACTTTCGGGTATCTAATGACATCAACCTAGACCCATCGACAGCTCCAGCCTGCAGAATGAAATAACCTTTTCCCCTATTACAGGAGAGCCCTGTAGCTTGCACATTAGAGCAGTTCACGCTATTCCTTCCCAATTAACTGTGGTAATGAGTCCTTTGTTTTCCTGGCGTAGGGTAGATTTTAACTACCCCCTAATTAATATGACCTTTGATGCGAGAGGAGGAATTAAAGGAAATGTGCTCTTTGATTAATTTAATTAGTGCTGATCTGCATAGCCACACAATCATCGCTGACTGGCATTCAGACAGCAGTGCAGTCTCCCCTGTAACTTTAAATTCTGTTTTACTCTCCTTTTCATCATCCGACTCTCTTGTTTCCCACCATCAGTCATCCTCGCTCGTTTAGATGTCGGCTTTTAATATCAGTGTTGACATTTTGAGGTTTCCTGGTATGGAATGGTTAGTGACAGGCTGTGGTGTGACGGGATGGGAAGGTCGTAAAGCCCACGAGAGTGCCTTGTCTCATCAGCTACAACTCCCTATCTGTCGGTGGGAGAAGACCCACCAGCTAGGGGCATTTGCTCCTAGGGACTGACCATGAATTGGAACAAAGAGCCGAGTGAGTACAATAAGCTTGGATGACAATGGAGGATGCACATGACTCCACAGGTCATTCCCAGTGCACTCTGCTCTGGCTGATAAGGACACATTTGACAGTGTCTAATGCTGCTGTCGACACACCTCCTGAGCTCGCCGCAGAGGCAGCGGGCTTTTGGAAACAGATGATAAGGAGCACAATGAATTCACCAACAATGCTGGCTCGATATACACAGTCATTTGCATTACACCTCAAGAAAGCCCTTCTCCCTGTGGTCGGAGCTGCACACCTATTTTGGAAGTGTTCGCCTGCCTTTGAGAGCCGACGAGAGACCTTTTAGCTGGGCAGTGAGATAAGCGGTAACCAGAATGCTTTGTTTGGTGTTGCACTTAGCTGAAACATCAGAAACAATGTACTGAGATAAACAGACAGCTACAGAATCTCTCTTAGGCAGTTTGCAAAGAAGTTTGCCTAGCCTTGGGTCCAAACCTTAAGAATCCATCAGAAAAATGATAGGGTTTACTGGCTTTTTCTATTTTTAAAAATCTCCTTTGTTCTTCTCTCCTAAAAGTGTTGACTTTTTTTTTGGAGTACAATTGATGAGTGCACTCAGTTACTATGTGTGAGTCCATGTGAGCCAGGACTCTACATTTTGAAAGGATATTTGAGTGTGAAATGCACCTCAATGAAGCTGGATCTGTCCTTGCCTAGAGAGAAGTAGCTTTTTTTCTTGCCTCCTGGCTTTATCCAGTTCTTCATGTCTTCAACTGAATGGTATGGACAGGATAAACAATCTTTTCAATCCATGCGGCTCAGTGAAGGCTCTGAATCCAGTTGAGGCTTTGTTAGTTTGAAATCACTTTAATATCTACAACCAGTTGGTATCTTTCTCATTTGGATGGGAACTGTGAGGAAGAAGGACCGTGGGGATCACTGCAAGAATGCAACCATGATCCTATTTCTGAAGAAGGGTCTAGGCCCGAAACGTCAGCCTTCCTGCTCCTCTGATGCTGCTTGGCCTGCTGTGTTCATCCAGCTCTACACCTTGTTATCTCTGCCAATAATAGTAGCCAAGTTTGGCCTCTGTAAGTATCTTTGAATTGACTGATGGGTTGTGTGCATCACTGGCAAGGCCCAGTCATTTGTAGTTGTCCTGAGAAGGTGAAATACATCAGCAATGTTGGTGCAGTGTGTGCAAGATCACTTTGGCATTGAGGAATAACCATGTCGTTTTTGTATTCAACTTCTTAAGGATGAAAGATTGCCCTCCTTCTCTCATGCTCTCTCAAAGGCAGGAGTGAATCAATCTTTTCTGACAAAACTGACAATTTGACTGTCACTTTTAGTCTCTGGGTGAATCAGTCTAGGCTCTTGGATCACTGCTCCTATACTGCAAGGTACAGTAATGTCATGGTTATTATTGCTCAGGCAGGAATGAGATGCGGGATGACAAGTCTTTAACTATTGATCCCCCTGTGTCCAGGTGAGTTTTTAAAAAAAAATTTAATTTCAAGCTACCTTCACCCTGTCCAAGGACGGAGGAAATTCCAAAATTGAGTGCATAGTGCTTACAGCTTTTACTGGAGATTCTGTACCGGGTTCTCTCATGAATTCAACTCAGAAAATTTTTCACCTCTCTTGGTCAATCAGCTCTCCATTTGTAACCATCTTGGGCAGGGGCATCGTCGTCATTTGGTTGCGGGGGGGTGGATGTCGGGGTTGCAGAGAGGCATGAGGAGAGACGAGAAACCAAAGTCAAGAAGCATAATCTTGTGTAAGGTTCTCAGCTGCCAGCGTGAGAGCCAGCAAGACCCTGCGTCATGCCTCCTGGGTAGATCTGCCACGTTTTGCGCCACTTCACAGGATTGAGTGTCCCAACTGGTGGACGTCCTGCCTGTAGAGAGTTGCTGGCCATTCAGAGGGCAGCAGCTCTTCTGTAGTCAGCCGTGCCACCAGGGAATCTCTGGTAGCTACCGATACTGCATTCACCTGAGGTCTGGAATTGAGGAAGAATCCTGGTTCAAGGGTCTACCATGATGATTAGAAACTGGCATGGAAGGCTATTTATCCATTGCCTTATTTGAATTTAGACTAATACTCAACTTATTTGATCGCAATTTGTGGCACACAGTCACTGTTGCTATGGTAACATTATTGTCATTATAATCCTCCACGTCCCATCCCTTTTCTTCTTAAAGTTCCCTGCAGAGAACCGTTTACTGAGTCGGAGATCTGGAGTTCTCATTAGCCAAGTGTCAAACAGCCACATTTATAATCACTTCCCAGTGCAGCTTTAGTGTTCCACGCATAAGAGTTTTAAGACCATTGTTGCACCTGGTAGGCAAACTGATAATGTGTTAACTGTGATACTCGTGTGCAGATGATCATCAGTATGTTCCACAGTGTTAATTTGCACAATAATGCAGATAGGGGACACAGCCTGAGAAAGGTGTACATGCGATTACAGTTAATTTTATATATAAATGCCTTTGTTGTCACTGGTTTTATGAACGAGTTTTTAAAGTGCTCATGAAGCCTCCTCTTCTGTAATGTGTTCCACGAATCAAGGGTTGCAGTTTTGTTTTATTATTATTGTGGAGTGGCAGTGATGGTCTGATGGGCTGCCTAGGATTATTACCTGTATTGTGATAACAGCAAGTTGTCATGTGAGCAGACGCTGCAGGCTCATCAGTGTTTCCTGATCTCATTATAGAATACGGGTTGTCTCAAAGAACACAAGCACCCACCTGCCAGTCAATCGCTGTGACCATTTGGTCAGGCTCTCATGTTACAAACACACCAGCAATCAAAGCTTATTAGAGCTGCCAATGTCGCAAACTGTCTGTGTTAATCTGACAATTTGGCAAACTCGGGACATGATCCAACAAGGCCAGTGTTCGGTGAACTATAACGCACTTCAGATGGTCAGTCACGGTTTTCCTTTGGTGTAGTTGCATTCTGCGCCAGTGCCTGCAATATTCGGAAATATTATTTGATGATGACTAGTTACTCATTGGGCTCCGCGTAGTTTTCAACCTGAAGAATTAGATCCTCCTGAAGGAAATTTTACTTTCCCTCAGCAGAAAAATAATGCGTTTGTTCCAGAATTACTATGTAGAAAGTAAGTTTCTGCTTGGGTGATTTTCCCCTGGATAAAACCCCTTCACGTTTGAACAGCTTATTCTAAGCCTCTTAAAGAATATTCGTGCACCTTTCATACTTGAACTGAGCTGGAGTCAAATGGCCCACAGATTACACTAAAATTGCAATGAAGATAATTGGGTTGGATAATTGATGGGTGATTGAAAGTATTATAGACCAGGACCCCTCCCCCACCCCAAGAAGCAGATTGTCAACAGATTTAATGTGGGATTGTTTTGATATTTGAGGGACTGTGCATTTCAAAGTTATCTGTCTTTTTCGACCAGGCGGATTGGCTGTAATGTCTTTTCAGGACTTTTTTTGCTGTTGGAATGTTCTCACATGTACATTTTAGACTTAAGATCCTGTCACCTGTTAATGTATTGGCTGGTGCTTTTACAAAATTCACAGAAAGCATTTGCACAGCACTGGTTCTGAATCGAAAGACCCGCTCCTTATCCTGACAACTGATTCAGTCTCTCCAAACCTGATTACAGTGACAGAGAGACCTGCATCTTCAGCCGATAGCTGCACCTGTATGATCTAAGATCTGTATGACATAACCTCGTTGACAACGTTTTCAGTCATTCACTGACTTTAAAACACTCATGGTTTGGAAGATGACATGTTAATAAAATTCTTCTCTCAACTTTTTCTCTCTCTCTTTCTCTTTCCCTTCGTCATGTGCACACGCGATGGAGGTGATATCCTATCATCCTCCTTTCTGGCATCCTTAATCCAGTAAATCTCCTGTGGGCAGCACTTTTGCCTTGAGGAAAGGGCCGATGCTTCGTGCATGATGGGACTGGCTCAGAAATAATCGACGAGACGAAACACCTTAAATGACAGACAACTACCTGTTAATGATCACAGCTCTGGTGCCTGCCTGCCAGCTCCACTCGCCAATTAAAGTACCTGTAGGGGGCTGGTGGCAGAAGGCTCTAATTGGAGAGAAAGCAGCTTTGCAGCATGTTACACTCGCCTTGGATGCCTGCTTCATCAGCTGAAGCTTGTATCTCTGTCGTCCGTTTTGCAGCTTTCCCACCACATTAACCTTCACACCAGGTGGAGAAGAAAATTGCTGGCACAGGCATCATCTGGAATCATTTTAAACTTTTTTTTTATTCTATTTCCTTTTGTAACCTTTAGCTGAACCAGGCTGTACGATGCATGCAGGCTTAATTGATCCTTTTTTAGTCTTTATCAAGATATATTGCTTGGGATGCATTCAAGTGCAGTACTTGCACCTATCTTTTACATATAACTGATTTGTTTAATTGCTCATTAAAGATTGATGCGCATGTGATGAGTCGGTTAGGGTGTGACAGACAATAGGGGTCTGCTTCTAGGGTCACATGCATTTTTCACTGGGGCCATAAATTTACTTGGGACTTAAATAGTAAATCGCCATGATTGCAGGACCGGTCTCTGAAGACACTCACCAGGAATGAAAATAAATGAATAGGCTCTCGTACCAAGAATGTTTCATTATGGTCATTAGTGCAGCCGGCCCAGCATAAGATTAAAGGTGATGTCGTCTTTGTCAGATGCTACAATGTGAGTCTATAGGTAAAGCTGTCATGAGATTTACACTGCACTCCAGGTTTTGGTTAACCCTGTCAGCAAATTTTATCGATGATTTTCATTCGTTTTATTTATTTACCTTGGTCAATTGTTTTATGAGGTAGATAACACCAGGGAAACATCCTTTCCTAGAGAGAGGTAACTTCTCACCATGTTTGAGTGGTTGAGGTGAATAGCATACTATGCGAGGAAGGAAGATATGGAAGGATCTGTTGATTCAATGGAAAGGAGTTCATGTGGAACGAAATGCCAACTTTGACCAAACACGCCATTTACCCCGTGCACTAAAATCTCCGGCCACGCTTCCCCTGCATCCAATTGTTCAATTGATCCCACATCCACAACTGAAGCCCCGGCCTGATAATACCGGATAAGGTGTTAGGCTGAATGAGTTGATTTTGAAGCTGCCTTAAGCTGCACCCAGTCCAATAATGTGTCACAGTCTTTAAGTGAAGAAGAGGGAGTTGAGCAAGACATCACGATGAAGGTAGGCATTTCACCTTTGGCTGCTGATGGGCATAATTGAAAAGACTAACTGGGCAATGTAACTTGTATCTGTTGCTCACATGCCATAAACTGCATTGTGTTGAGTCAAGTGCCTCCTTCTTGTTAAGACTGAATCGTGTTTTATCGACTTACCCTGCCAATTTTACATGTCCTTTGTAATTTTCTTTGTAAGTGTTTTGTTAGGCTCCCCTCCCCAGACTGTCTCAACCGCTGATGCTGTTGCAAAGAAGAGAGTTGAAGGAAGGTTTGGTAGCAGCACTCTATCCCATGGTTAGTACATAGCACCACTAAGGGGTTGTAATGTCATGCACAAATGTGATACCTCAGGAAAAAAAGTACTCAATTTCCTGTTGACACAGCTCTTTGTGGCTGTACAATGTGGGCCTTGGCTACACACTCCAACTGCTGGAGTTGGATTTGCTGTGGCCAGGCTGCTGATAGACTGAGAAACCAGCTGGACAGCTCAGGAGATCCTGATTTGTGCTTGTACTGGTGGGCTGTCTCGCTGGTGCGGGTAGGGGGTTCGTCACGGCTGAAGCTACCTGCTCCCTTGCATGTCATGCAGAGAGCATTGAATCTCGGCCACTGTTCCCACTTATTGGTGACCGTCAGACCTGGGAGGATTGTCTTAAAATTAATTCCAGAAACTTCAACAAGTGTTACACGCAAATTTGCAACATTGAAGGAGGGTGGTGGGTCCATTTGGCCCTGCTGACTTAAAAAGTTATCCAGCTCTTAGCCAACAGTCCTGTATGGTTCTTGAAGGGGTAGTAGAACTTTTCAATTCTCTTCTGTAAATAACAGTGAATGTTAGATTAATTTTAAATCTGAAATCAATTGGGGCTCTGTTCACCAAAGTTGTTAAGTGATATGAAGCAAAGAAGGGTCAGTATGGACTTGGGTCACAGATTGGCCATGATTCCATCGAAGGGCACAAGTCAGGTTTGAGTCTCTAAGTGGGTTTCTGCTGTTTTGTGGAATGATAAAATCCTTGTGCAAACTAAAGCAATTAAAGGCAGCTTACTAGTCAAGTAACTAATAGATTTTTTAAAAAAAACTGCTGACATTGAGGTGGTATGACCCATCATTCAATACACTGGGCAGCAATTAAGTGCTGAACAAATGTGCAACTTCCAGTCAAGAAAGGGAGTCTCTCGGATGCAGTGACTAGGTGCTGTTGCAATCCTGTTACTTTAATACTGTAACCAAGGGCCAGTGCACCATTTTCTCAGTGTTGTCGGTAAAATATTACCAAGTACGATTCTACAGTGAGTCAGACACAGTTTAATAACAAAAGCTTTTGGGAGAAGCAGGGACCTCAAAGGGGCATCACCAAACTTCTCAGCTATTACAGATGATTTCAAAGGTTATATACACTTGCTGTCACGCGCCAAACCCTCCCCACCCCCCTCAAGTCATGTACAGAGTTCTTTAATCTGTTCCCGGCGTTTTGCAAAGCGGGTGACTTCTGGTTAGCACTTCTGTTGTTGTCGGGACAGGATTTGTTGTTTCAGCGGATGTTTCATCTTGATTGTGTAAAGTTTGATCTAAAGGTCCTTTGTGTTGTTGATCTCTTTACTTCCCCCTTCAGTAAGTTAATGTCTTCAAAAGTTCATGTCTTTACTTCTTCCTTCAGTAAATCACTTTACTTATTCCTTCAGTGAGTTAATCACTTTACTTACTCCTTCAGTCCCCCCTTGTGGTCAGAGTCATGAGTACTCATGGCCTCCAGATCACTTACAACCATTTTTCGAATGTCCCTGAGCCGCCCATCAAGGGGCGCGCAACAGTCTCGTCGGTATGGACACTTGCACCAGGCATAATTCTGGCCGTCAATGTTTTACAGCATGAATTAAAGACAGCCATAACGACACAGCAAGCAGCAATGATGACAATCAATATAATTAAGGCATGCAGATGGTACGCCCCCCCAAGAGCCACCTAGGAACCACTCGAGCCAACAGTCCCCTTTCCCGGGGCCTTGCCTGAAGGCGTCAAGCTGTTTAGGATATCGTTAATGGCCTGGGTGATGTTATAGGACTCATCCGTAACGTGTGTTATACACTTGTCTCCTACTTTCGTGCACACCCCGCCCTGCTGGGCTAACTGGTAATCGACGGCATACTGGGTCTGCTACGCATAGAGTCGTAACTCGGCAAGCTCTCGGTTTATAGCATCCAACCCCCTTGCCGTGCTATTTCCCAGGATGGTCAGCCCACAGACGAGGGAGTTCCTATTTTTGGCACTAATGACTCCCGCTGCTCCCCCCGGAGACAGGGCCCCGAGGAACTCGTAGCCAAGTGAGGACCCCAGTGTTCCCGAGTCCTCCCAGTCTGCACAGAATTTCTTGCTAATGGCTCGGGTCACTATCTTCCTACGGGTGTGTCCTCTCTGGGGGCGCGGGACGGTAAGCGGTCCTATTGTCCCTACAGCAAAGAGGACTGGGAGGGTTGGCGTGGCTGTTGTGAAGGTCCCATTGAGGAGGAACACAAAGCCTTTCTTGGCTCGATAGCATTTGACCTCCTGATTATTTTTCTGCATGAGCCGTTTGTACCACCAGTTCCCTGGCTGGCTGGAGTTTCTGCCTGACCCCCCCCAGTTGGTAGGTATCAAATGGATACATCCATGTGGCTGAACTAACATGGGTCCTGTTGCACTGTCCACAAATAAATTGTCTACCTGCAGTTACGTTTAGACATCGTTGCTCATCACAAGTGCACGTAAACAGGCCTCTGTGCATTTGGCAATGCCGGCGGGGGCACTGCGTCTGCGCACAGGAGACGTTCTTGGGGACTAGAGCGTACGCGCACCCCCATCCCTGTCCTGAGAAGCAAAGCGGGTAACTTAGCGGGTTTGAACATATTGTGCCGTTCTTTCCCCGAGTTCCTGCACAATTGGGGGACTTTGAGTTTATCAGCTCTACACATCTCCCTTGTATACCTCGTCGGTATGTACCGGTTCGGCCCACACAGGGTGCGTCTAACGTATCTGCTGTGTATAGGTCAAAGGGGGTCCACCCAGGGGTGGCTACAAACAACGCCTCAACTGACTGGGCAAGTGGGCAGCACATGGTCTGATTACCGTGTAGATGTATGTGGGTCTTGTAAAACAAGTTATCCTCTAATCCCGACAGCTCTGCAACCATGACAACACAGAACACCGCGACCACATACATCATCTTAAACATGTTTAAACTCAAATGGTGAAAACCGTATCTTATCACTCTACGTTAACAATGTTCCAAAGGCTATATCGCCCGCGCGCCAACTTCCCGCGCTCCCGATCAACTTGCTTGGAGGTCGAGTAGAGGGTCGTTGATCTCCCCCGATTTAACCCACTGGCCATGTCCTGTTCGTGTTTTCCCACCGGCCGCGTCTCACTCGGGGTCGTTCCTATCGGAGTCCGGCAATACCTATTGTGGGAGTGATCAAGTCCCCGTATTCCGCTTTACTACTTTCCCTGGTGGTTTCACACATCACATTCGCACTGTGCGTTTCAGTATCACATCCCAGGTCCCTCTTCTCCAGTCTCTACGCCCACTTTAGGGTCTTGACCTTCGCGTGGGGGAATCCCCTCTTAACGACTGGTTCAGGCTGCGCGTTAGAGACGGGTACCTCCTTGTCCGATTTTGCTCAGCTCAAACGACAGACAGTCTCACATTCACACTCAACAGATCATTAAACTACTGTGGTCCAACTCACTTAACTTTGTGTTCAGTATCCTGTCCCGATGTCCAGGCCGTGGCCACGCTGTCCGAACCGTAGACAGAATCCTGCCGGCTACGCCAATTTGTTGTCGGTAAAGTATTACCAAGTACAATTCTGTAGTGAGTCAGACACAGCTTTATTAACAAAAGCTTTTGGAAAAAGCAGGGACCTCAAAGGGGCCTCACCAAACTTCTCAGCTATTACAGACGATTTCAAAGGTTATATACATTTGCTGTCACGCGCCAACATCCCCCGCCCCCCCCCCCCCCCCAAGTCATGTGCACAGTTCTTTAATCTGTTCCCGGTGTCGTGCAAAGTGTGTGACGGTTAGCGCTTCTGTTGTTGTCGGGACAGGATTTGTTGTTTCAGCGGATGTTTCATCTTGATTGTGTAAAGTTCGATCTAAAGGTCCTTTGCGTTGTTGATCTCTTTACTTCCTCCTTCAGTAAGTTAATATCATTAAAAGTTAATGTCTTTACTTCTTCCTTCGGTAAATCACTTTACTTATTCCTTCAGTAAGTTAATCACTTTACTTACTCCTTCACTCAGCAGTGCAAACTTGCCATTTTCTGTTGCTCCAGCCACATCAAACACTTGCTTACTCTTTGGTCTTGGGGAACTGATGCCAAATCCACCAACCTTGGCACAGCTGGAGTCTGGCAGCACTGCGCAAAGAGTGAGACCATTGGGTCACAGCTGGTACTGTGTATCTGTATTTGAAAATGACCCGAGCACTGGTCAGGGGTGTCGAGGTTCAATGCTCTGCAATGTCAAACTTTGATAGTCGTACTCTTTGCTCATAACCGCACGGTTTTCCTTCTCCGATGCCTGTAAAAGACTCCGTGCCACTATTCCAAAGAAGAGCAGCAGAAATTCCACAGTGACCAGACCAATATTTACCTCCCTGCCAACATTGCTAAAAACAGATTGGCTGCGTGCACAATTCAGTACAGACCAGATAATGTCCATGAATTAGTCATGGCTGTGCTTCCTACCACCGTGACTCCACCTCAAAAAGTAATTCATTGTCCGTGAAGCACTTTAAGACATCTGGTGAAAGCCTCTGAATAAACCCAGATAGTTCTGGCTTCCTGAAACCTAGCATAGAACTTGGGAAAAAAGAGTTTGCTGGGAAAGAATTTGTGAGGGACCTTGCTCAAGCTGATGGGTGCACCTGACTTTGAGAGATGCAAAGAGTGCAGTCGTGCCCATGTGCTTTCAGTAATAGCACGGTCAAAATTGTTCATGATGTGTGTTGTTTGATGTCCACTCAAAACACATTGGATTATATCCGTTTTCATTTCCCAATATGTCACTGGGTCAGTAATAGGGAATCTTACAGACGGAAGGAAGGGTTGTGTTGTGATAGATTGACTGACTGGCGTGCGAGGGGAAAAATGGCCTTTCTTTTCCCTCCAATCTTTCTTGGCTCAGATTCACCCATTTGTTGGAGATTGAGAAGCTGAAGAGGAGATATTAGAAATAATTGAAGAAAATGGACGTGTGCACAGGCAGATGTGAAATATGAGGCGGCCTGGTGAAATATGATGACCGCCAGAGTGGAAAAAAAATTATGGTCTGTCAGACGTATAATGGATAGTTCAAAGTGTAAGAGCTGAGTTAGTCTATAGCCTCTATGGTTTTGGATGTTTTGACTTCTCAGGCACAGCAGGGGTATGGTTAAGAATGCAAGGTTCCTGCATTTTAGTTCTGCCCTGCGATGATTCCATTTCTTTTATTCAGTAACTATTTTAATATTTCTCTCTATTTCAGAAGTAAATCGGGAGTGATTGAAGACCTTTGTTGACTTCAAGTGATGTCTGTAATTTATGTTTCATTTATGTGGAGGCAAATGGTTAGCTGGTTAGAATAGAGACTTTCTTGTGGTTACTGGCATTGAGATGAAAAGGCTGCTATTAGCTCAGCAATCACCAATCACCTCTGGCTCAGACGTGGTGATTTCAAACCCTCATGGTTAGACTTGAGAACATAATCTACACTAACACGCTGGTACAGTACTGAGGGTGTGCTGCACCATCGGAGACGCCATCTTCCTGATGAGACGTCCCGGTAACACCACACATGTCTGTATTTTTGATTGGAAAGAAAATAACATGACACCCTAGTTGAAGAACAGGAATGCACATCCCCTGTGATGTGTGGCTTTAAGTGGTGTATTGTGTCCTTTTTTTTTGAACGGAGGTTTTAAGACAGAGATGCCAAGCTGGCTAGTGAAGGCCCATAAAATAAATAGCGCGGGATTTTTTCAAGTTGGAACAATGGAAGCAACTTGGATGGGTATGGCCTGCTTTCACAGACCAGGATTTCTAGTTTTTAGTTTTTGTAGCTTTGAAATTCAGCAGTAGTGCAGTTTGAGTCTCAACAGGGTTGGAAGCTGCAGTAAATGACTTCTGGCTCCTACTCTCTGAGTTTTCCGTTGATATTTTTTCTCTCTCTCTGTCTTACATGCAATATAGCAGCAATCTGTTTCTGACTTTGCCTTTTTGCCAAGGGGTTTGTTTATGGGATGTTACTATATTGGAACAGCTAATTCGTAATAGTTACTGCATCTCTTATTCTGTTAAGTTTTCCAGTAGCGTTCACATGTTCCAATTCTTCTTTCTTTTGTTGTATTTTAATTATATTGTATGAAAAAATTGTGCTTTGCTTAACGTCGAGTGGCTTGACCAGTCGCATTGCATCGAGAGCACAGCACTTTATATTTGCCTTTTAAAGAAGAGAGAGTTGGAGTCTAAGCTACCTCCTTGAAATATCTTCATCTGGTCCATAACACCCGCCAGCATCCTGATTAATGGTTCATCACCAACCACCATCACTAAGTTAAATTATAACATTGTTGTGTGACCTTGCTGTGAACCAATTGGCCGTTGCATTTCCCAATGTAATGGGAACAATCTACCTGCTGTTCAGTTAATATCAACCACTTGTTGGCGGATCTGTTGAGTATTGCTTCATGTTGCCGATCGTCCACTCACCCCTGTCCTTTCCCAACCCCGAACGACTGGAACACAAGTTCAGAGACAATCTGATCATAGTGCAGAAGCTTTCTTCATTTGAACTTACAAGATTCTTTGTCTTTGAAGATTAAACCAGGCTCTTTTTTTAGTGTGGGATACCATGATTGTTGACAGCAATTGCTAATTCAACTCTGTCCTGAGAGTTTTGTTGCAAAGAGCAGGACTTATCTTTTTAAATCCAAGTGGCCAATTCAGTGTCAGTTGTCCAACACAAAGTGACTGGCCACAAGTGTGGCCATGGAAAAGCATAGACTGGTTTTAGTGGAGAGCTCCTTAAATGCTTAAAGGTTAACTATTAAAGCATTGAAACCATTTAAAATGTACTCCCACTCTGCATGCGTTTACTGCTGGCAATAAGAAAGAACCCAAAGTTTGTTCAGAGATGGCAACACTGCAGATGCTGGGGTCAGAGACAACACAGTGTGGAGCTGGAAGAACACAGCAGGCCAGGCAGCATCAGAGGAGCAGGAAAGTTGACGTTTCGGGTCGGGACCCTTCTTCAGAATT
>NC_063349.1:8932577-8948021 GCF_021869965.1 Rhincodon typus
CCTGAAGATGACACATTGTGGATCTTTTTTTGGCTTAAAGGTAGGTACATCAGCAGTGGTTTATACGTTGAGGTTAAAAGCCTATTTACAAGATGTACTGTCTCTTCTAACAGCTCTTGTTTTCACCTTGCTGTTGTTTTAAGTTACTTTCATTGAACAAGATCATATTTATGAGTTTTATTTTCTCTTGCAGGTAAGAACATTACTCTGCTGCTTGTTGGTACTGGTAGTGTCAGTGGTCTGCCAGAGTAAGTACCTGTTTATTCTCACTGTTCTTGTATTTGGAATTGTATCTGCACTGCTGCTTGCTTCAGCGCCATGAATTGTCATTGGGATTTCATCAAATGGAGAATTCCAGCCTACTCCACCCTCTAGCAACGAGGGTTTCAGTCACTCACAATGAAAGAGCACCCACATTACGTCTGAGGTCCATACTGCAGGGTGACAAATGTTCACCTTTCCAGCTTTCTGATTCTGCCATTCGAATCGGATTACTTTTACCAGTATGAAGAAGGTAATGGGCCAGTGAACACTGATTCCAAACTAAATTGTTGCCATTAACAACTTGCAGTTCACCCATCAGTCGTGTGTTCACTGATCTATGTTGGTCCTCAATCTTCCACCACAACTCAGTTTTAGAATTCTCTTCTTCGTGTCTAAGTCATTCCTTGATATCCTCTGGCCCTACACGACACTGAGATCTCAGTCTCTGGCTTCTTGCTCAGTCACAGAGTCGCACAGCACAGAAACAGACTCTTCAATCCAACCAGTCCATGCCGAACATTATCCCAAACTAAACTAGTCCCACCTGCCTGCTCCTGGCCCATATCTCTCCAAACTTTTCCTATTATCCCTCCAAACTCTTTCAACTTCTGACATGGGCAGCTCTTTCTCAAGATACTTCAGCTCTGAACATTTGTGACTCCCCAGTACACACTCCTCCTTTGACTCCCTTTGAGCCCATATCATTGCCCAAATGTTTGGTTGCCTGTCCTAATGTTGCTACGTCCTATTTGCTTTGGTGTCAGTTTTTGTTTGGTGGTGCTCCTGTGACGGACCTTTCCTATTGCATGTGTTGTATAACTAAAGTTATTATTTTAAGACAATCCTATAAATTGTTCACTCGTCTATGTTCAACGTACATTAGCTTCAGGTGACTTTGTTTGGATACAGTAATGGTGCCAATAGTTACCTGAGGCTCTCAATACATAGGACTGTATTTTATAAGAAATGGCTCAGGGTAAATCGTCTCCCTGTGATCAGTAATTCAAGAACAACTGTTTACATTTCTATAGCTCCCTCTATCCCAACAGAGAGCTCAGGGTTCTTGAAAACGGGATGGGTAGCAGCTGGACAAGGGAGGGTGGCAGGATGCAGGGAAAAGGAGCGGCTTAGTTTGGGGAAGATGAAAGTACCAGAGTGCAACCAAAGCCGGTTATTTTGTGTGTTTTTGTGGCATGTGTGGAGGCCAAAAAACAGTGATATTGAAGGAGCAAATTAATAAGGTGCATCACTCCACATAAGGGTGACTTTCCACAGTGAAGGACAGGGGTGGAAATCAAGATGTTGGTCAGTTTTGGTGCATGTTGAAATGCACAGCGTCTGATGAAAATCATGGTCGTAGCAAGAGCTGAGGACACGAATTATAATCTGTTCTATGGGACAGAGGAAGCCAATAGTTATTGGTGTAGGGTGTGATGAAGAAAACATGGGCATTCATACAATTGAGGCCATGAGTTACAGAATTCCAGGTCGCTTGCTCTTAATAAATAGTGGAAGTAAAGGAACTCTTAAGTCAGTCAGCTGTTTTAAAAACATAAGGCTTCAGTGGGCGAGAGCTAGGTCAGAGAACCATAGCACTCTTTCCTACATTGTGTTACTTTGTACCTATTTGAAAGATGATTCTATGTGTAGAATCCAACAATCAAAGAATATTTGTAGACTGGATTGCTCAAAAATAAACCAGCAGCGTGCAAAACTGTAACCATATTAAATTTTAGGTGATGATACTTACTGTATATATGGTTGAGAATTGTGTTCTGATGTTTCTCTTCAATTATTCTGCAGGCATTATTGGAAGGTATTGCAACTGTGTGTCTTGGGTCCAGTTTTGTTCTGTGTGGGGACATTACACATCAGCTGCATGCCTGAGTCTTTAATATATGGCAAGGTGCACATGTTCCAAGTCAACTGTGGAAGAACACTGCAGGAGGGTAAAGGACTGGGTGCTTTTTTTTTATTGTAAACTGTTTTCACACTGGGTTCTCGTGTTAGCTACTGAACAAAAACTCACTTTAATCATCTGTGCCTCCCAATGCAGAAATTATTGTTGACACCTATTTTTGCGAAAGGTGTACATGCAGATTAATAGTTACATTAAAAAGGCTCATAAACTGAATTTTCGACTGCAGGGAGGTCATTATTTGTCACGATGTACGTGCGATGAAACAAGTCAGTCGCCAGGAGCGGGCTCATTAGTTTTGTGAACAGTCGCACCTCATTAAGCCATTGCAATATCCACACGGAGGGAAACAGTGATTTTGAGTCACCGACAAGTACCTAGGGAGCACATACATTACATGCGAGAGCAAAGAAAGAATTCCATTACGTAGAGAAATGAGGCCATTATAAACTGAAGCCGCAACCCCCAGACTGCCCAGGTACTTTTGGCCTTCAGCTTGACCACTCGAATGTAACAGCTTCACTTAGAAGAATTCAGTCAAGGTCTTTTCTCAGTACCCAGTGAGTTTCTGCTGTTGATGGAAGTGAAAGATCCATTAATTGCTCCAGGATTTAGTCATTCGGTCAGCCGCCAGTTGTTCCTGAGGAATGCCATGGAACCCAGTTATGATGCAGTGCGAATGTGCGGAAAATAGGAAGTGGACTTGTGTAGCAGTCTTCACAAACTCTGTACATCTCAGTGCGGAGTCATAAATGCTGTAATGTACAGCTGGAGATGGGCGAAGGTGTGCTGGTGCTATTGCAGGAAGGACTGAGCCTGAACCTCATTTTATTTCCTCAAACTTATTTTTTTAACCCAATAATGTAATAGGAAACAAAGACTTGTGGAAACTCGTAATATTATTTGTTCCCCGAGTATGGAATTGGTTGTACAATGGATGTCTCCCTCCAATCAGCTACATTGTAGAAGATGAAAATGCCATAAATCTCAGTTCAGCACAAACCCTTTATTGTACGTTTTCAAAATTCTTTTGTGCTATAAATTGTCTTGGAGTTTTATTATCATAGGTTTGGGACTGACAGTTCTCTCAGCACTTTGCAATGTCAAATATGTGAAGAGGTGTTATGTAAAGCAACTCTCTTCCTTTGTCACTTCCTGGTCTGAAGAGTTTGTTTTTTTAATTTAGGCAAACTGTTTGCCAATCATGATAAAAAGCCACATCAGACATGCCCAGTATTAGTTTAGATGGAACAGAAAGCATTCCCTACCCAGCAAGGTGGCTCAATGGCATTTCAAGACTATCCATTTCTGCTCTGGGACAGTGTTCACTTCTCGCAGCCTAATAACACTAACCACGGTGAGTTGTTGTAAGAGGAGTTCAGCAATTTCACTCATCCGCATTGATGTGGGTCACACTGTTTCTTAAAGGAGCCTCCTTTTTCAAATGAAAGGGAATAGAAAAGCCCTACATCACTGCAATCTCAATTTGACCTTGAGGCAACGAAGAAAATCCAGATCATTTCATAAACTTAGCCACCCACCTGAATTTGTTTCAGAAGCACTGTTTATTTTCCATGATAGTTCGACACACAAATTCAGCTCCCTTTCTCAATCAGGATCACTTAGATGGCCAGAATCAGTGGCAGCATTGGGCCAGTGGTTGCTCATTGTCAGAAAGCTACAGCTTCAAGTCCCACTGCAGGATCTTGGCACACAATCCAGTTTGATATTCTTGATTTTGTGCCAGTGTAGTACGGAGGGAGCATGGCTGGAGGTGCTGACTTTTTGATAACATCTTAAACCGTTGGTCTGTACAACTGTCTGAAAAACAATCTGGGGCACTGTTCACAGAAGAGCACGTGAGTTATCCCTGATATCCTGATCACTATTTATCCTACTACCAACTTCACTTCAAAAATAAATAATATAGTCACACTGGCATTTGTGAGTCTTTAGTGAATGTTTCTGACAAAGAGTGACTGCACTTCAAAATGTCATAACTCTAAGTGAAATGATTTGGTTTGCCCTCTGGTTGTGAAAGTTGTGATAAAAATTCAAGTTCTTTCTAAATATAAAGTGGGAAATTGAAGCTAGTCCTACTCAGCATGAGATCAGTCAGGGCCGCCATCAGTCAGGTATAAATGTTAGTTTTCTGCAGCTTTGACTAATTTGTGGTCTTTTTGAAATTTTTATATTGACAACGCATTGTGGTTAACTACCCTAAATATTGGAGAGAATATCTTGGGGTGGTGGATAAAAAGGAAAAGATAGAAATGGAAATTTAAAGGTTTTCTTTTTCCTAAACAGACCAACTAACTTCCCATGTGTTCTTCCAGCAGTTAGTCCCTAACCACCTGTCGCCGTTTCAGGCTCGACTTTGATCTGTCCTGCTCCCCCTCCTGTCTATTACAGACAAGTTTCTCATTCTCCTCCCTCAATATTGTTAACCCTCAGTGGTATTCTTATCAAAATCACCCTACCCTTCTACCTAGTTCAAGTGGCACTTCCTTAAACCACCACCCAATTCACTGTTCATGTGAGCACTCCACACTTATTTCCCTTATAATGCCCTCCAGACTGCTACTCAGAGTGTGAGAAGTCCTACCTCCCTCCACAGCACAGTACCTTCCCTCTTGGTCTTTTGCTTCCCTCAAGAGTGCTGCCTTGACCTAGTCAAATGGACAGTGTCAGTCTTACCCCATCCTTGACCTGTGCCTCCAGTTCTAGCACAGCGCCTGCTTGTGCAATTCATTTCTACGTTCCATTTTGTACCAGGAAGAAAAATTCCTGCACTCTTGAGGATTTCTCCTTTATCCAGGAACCAGAGTCACTTGCGACTTTGGGATTCACACAGTCAGAGTAATGCTGGCAACAGGAAGAGCCCCATCTGTGCTGATTTTCATTCTCAAACAGAGATTTGCAGACTGGTGCCCAAACACAGATGGCTGGCATGCGAAAAAGATAAGGGGGTGCTTAGCAATATTCTCTGACATATTTACGATGACTTGTTAAAGGAGGGGGACTGAAATTGGGCATATTATTAAATGCCTGCCAATCGCTGGGCTGGGAGTAATTTCAGGACAGGAGGGCTGGCAGAGCAGAGATAAGCTGTAACAAAATGGAAAATGAAAGGGGCAAAGGTTCCGATTTGCATTCCAGGCGATCTCTGCACAGGTAAATGAGGTGAGTTTGAATCTAACTTGCTGCAGTAATCAGACCTGGATTGTTTAACACGTTGCCACAATAGTGGTAAAATATGGACTATCAGTTTTAAACTTCTGCCATTTGTTTTTAATACCTGACACCTATGTGGACTGAAATGGTTTTAAAAGCAGAAGAAACAAACACTAAAATTATTGCAGCTAACACCTGACTGTAGATTTGTTTGTTGACCTTGTGTCAGTTTGGGGGGATAAAGATCAAAATTGTTTGACCTGAAATTACTGTTTTATATTAAGACACTAAAACTCATTGGTAATCAAGAAACCTCCACCTCCTATTTTAGTTTACACTTATATGAAAAATTATACAAATTGTGCATGAAACAGTTACCTGCGACTGTCCAGCTGCATGTGGGAATATATAAAGGACCCATTTTTCAGTAGACGACAGCCAGAGGAGCAGAGTGTGAGAGAAAGAAAATGGATTGGTTATGGCAAGGACCGGAATGTTCTCTCCCTGTTTCCTTCTGAACATTTCAACCGACGCTGGTGAGAAGACAAATCAGAGAAACATCCATTCACTGACAACACAAGGTTTCTAGATTGTCACCCCGACTTAGGAAGGAAGGCATCAAATAAATTACTGTGGTCTCATTTTCAAGTATAATGACTCGAGGACTTTAAGAACGTTTTAAACTTCCTACTCTTGATCTTGTTTTTCCGACTAGCCACTCATTACTTCTTCAGCATTGTAGCTGGGTCCGATGGTGCATTTTATTTATTTTTCTTGGTTAGTACGCAATAAAATTCCTCTTTTTTTTCCCCCATTCGAGGAAACCTTGCAATTGGCTCCTTAATTCTGATCTTGCGACAATGTAAATTGAAGTGCAAGATAGTCGCTAAGAGAAAATTAAATTGTTGCATCTGATCAATGGGATTTAAAAGTATCCCTTTCCCATTGGTTGTAACAGCCTCTATCTTGTTAATAAGCTGCTGATCCCATTTCTGAGCCAAACAGAATTGCAGAAAACGCCATGGACCCGCCTGTGTTCCTGGAATCTCTGATTTGTGAGTGGACCCAAGGAAACCTAGGCTTAATATGGGGCCTGCAAAAGTACTCCTCTTGATCCTGGCCCCATAAGGAAAACATTTCGACTCTTCAACCTCTTGTGGGCCTGATTAACTTCTGCCTTGTTGAGTTTCTTCACTCGGTTCTCATCTTAAAGTTACAAGTGGGTTCTGATGACATCAAGTACATGTGAAGGAGGACCTCACTGGAAGTGAATGAAGGGTAATACAAAATACGGGACAAAGGCCCATGTCCCTCATATGGGGCTCTGTTGTAGATTAGCCATGATCTCAATGAATAGTGGACAGGCCTGAGAAGCTCCTCCTGTTCCCATGTGGCATTGCTCAGGACTGTACCTTGAATTGGGCCAGGAGGCAAAGCTGTAGATATTGATAACAATCCAAAATTGTGTTCTGGTATTGATATCCCGTTTTGGCTGAACGTCTGTGTGAAGTGTCGGAGGCTGAGGGGTGACCTTACGGAGATTTATAAAATCATGAGGGACACGAATAGGGTGAATAGCCAAGGTCTTTTACCCAGGGTAGGGGAGTCCAAAACTAGAGGGCATAGGTTTAAGGTGAGAGGGGAAAGATTTAAAAAGGACCTGAGGGGTAACGTTTTCACGCAGCGGGTGGTGCGTATTTGGAACAAGCTGCCAGAGGAAGTGGTATAGGCAGATGCAGTGGCAACATTCAAAAGGCATCTGGATGGGTACATGAATAGGAAGGGTTTAGAGGGATATGGGCCAAATTCCTGGCAAATAGGACTAGGTCAGATGAGGATACCTGGTCAGCATGGACAAACTGGACTGAAGGGTTTGTTTCTGTGCTGTGTGAATCGGTGACTCGAAGTATCCTGTGATTTTTGTTTAAAATTATATGAATGGTTATAATGCCAAGTTGTTGTGCTCTTCAGGAAGAGATTGGGAGGGTACAGATTGTTGAAACAGAAGAGTGCCGATTTTTTTTTTTCATTCTGTTTATTTTCAATTCTTTCTCTGACTGTGGGTGGCAATTGAAAGAGCAGCATTTATCACCCATCACTAATTATCTTAAAAACTACTGCCAATTAAGAGTCAACCAGATTGGTATAGGCCTGGAGTCACTTGTGGGCCGACTAGGTAAGGATGGCAGATTTCCATCCCTAAAAGATAGTATAGAGCCAGTTAGACTTTTACAATGCCTCTTTTTCCTCATCCCAGTTTTCTTTCTTTGTTAACTGAGGTATAATTGTCAAGGAGTTATATTCTCTGGATTATCGTGCAAGCCTCATCCAATAACCTATCTAACCTATGCACAAATTGACTGCCATGTTTCTGAGATTTCAACAGTTGCAATTAATTGGCTATAAAAACACTTGATGACATTCCGTAGCTGTGAGAGGTACTGAATAAAGTTTCTCTTTTACATGGAATTTTCAGGAGTTTAATTAGAAAGGGACTGGACAAAGTATCTAGTGGTGTACCTCAAGGATCTGTTTTGGGGCCACTGCTGTTTGTCATTTTTATAAATGACCTGGATGAGAGCATAGAAGGATGGGTTAGTAAATTTGCGGATGACACTAAAGTCGGTGGAGTTGTGGATAGTGTGGAAGGATGTTGCAGGTTACAGAGGGACATAGATAAGCTGCAGAGCTGGCTTGAGAGGTGGCAAATGGAGTTTAATGCGGAAAAGTGTGAGGTGATTCACTTTGGAAGGAGTAACAGGAATACAGAGTACTGGGCTAATGGTAAGATTCTTGGTAGTGTGGATGAGCAGAGAGATCTCGGTGTCCATGTGCATAGATCACTGAAAGTTGCCACCCAGGTTGATAGCGTTGTTAAGAAGGCGTACAGTATGTTAGGTTTTATTGGTAGAGGGATTGAGTTTCGGAGCCATGAGGTCATGTTGCAGCTGTACAAAACTCTGGTGCGGCCGCACTTGGAGTATTGCGTACAGTTCTGGTCACCGCATTATAGGAAGGATGTGGAAGCATTGGAAAGGGTGCAGAGGAGATTTACCAGGATGTTGCCTGGTATGGAGGGAAGGTCTTATGAGGAAAGGCTGAGGGTCTTGAGGCTGTTTTCGTTAGAGAGAAGAAGGTTAAGTGGTGACTTGATAGAGACATACAAGATGATCAGAGGATTAGATAGGGTGGACAGTGGGAGCCTTTTTCCTCGGATGGTGATGGCTAGCACGAGGGGACATAGCTTTAAATTGAGGGGTGATAGATATAGGACAGATGTCAGAGGTAGGTTCTTTACTCAGAGAGTAGTAAGGGCGTGGAATGCCTTGCCTGCAAAAATAGTTGACTCGCCAACTTTGAGGGCATTTAAATGGTCATTGGATAAACATATGGATGATAATGGAATAGTTTAGTTAGATGGGCTTCAGATTGGTTTCACAGGTCGGCGCAACATCGAGGGCCGAAGGGCCATGTACTGCGCTGTAATGTTCTATGTTCTATGTTCTATACCAAAAAGAATTTCGTTGTAACATAAACACTATATTTTATACTGATGGTTGCAAGTTAATGCCATATGTAATGTTGTGGGCCAAATCTTCTGGTCTGTGGATTGTCAGAGACTGCACATGTGTGTTGGGATCAGGGCAGGGACAGAAATTCAAGACCCTGGTACTGCTTCTGGCCCAGACCCCCAATTTTAGTATAGTGGGCTCCGTAGATCACCCCTGCCATGTCCTTGGCCCCAGTTAGAACACTTTGCACATCCCAATGTGCAAACCTGCAGGGGAAGCAGCCAGGAATTTTAAACTTCCAATGGACAATCCCCCACAATCTCTGGAACCCTCTGCGAATGCTACTGGCTCTGAGCTAGAGTCGACGACATTGGGGAAGTTAGTGTTACTTACCTGAATAATTACCCAGGAACTGTTAGACTTAAAACCTGGTCACTAGTGATACAACAGAAGGTCCTGCCACTGAGCACCCAACTCACAGTGGCTCAGTGGATAGGACTGCTGCTGCATAGCACCAGGGACCCAGATTCGATTCTACCCTCGGGCACCTGTTGTGTGGAGTTTCTGTATCCTCCCCGTGTCTGCGTGTGTTTCCTCTGAGTTCTCCAGTTTTCTCCCACAGTCCAAAGATGTGCAAATTAGGTGGATCAGAGTTCATTGTGTCTAGGAGTGTTGCCACAGGAAATGCAGAGTTATGGGGAATTGGTGGGGCGGGGGGTGGGGATTGGGGGGATGGTGTGGCGGGTCGGGGTAAGCAGGTGTTGGTGGTGGGGATGCTCTTCCAAGGATTGGTGTGAAGTCTGAATGGCCTGCTTCCACACTGTCGCGACTCTGATTTCTGTGATAGATTCCCGATCAGGCCGCCTGGTCAATCTCACCTGGCCAGATACATTTCAGTGAACTACTTTTAATGCTCTGTGCATCCCTTATCAAATGAAACGACTGAGCACCGGATTCAAAGACTGTCCACTTGGCCACGTCACGCTCACTCATCTGACCACCCTGTCCCCCTCAGCCCCGTAACCACTGGTTACCAGTGCACTCATTCACCCATCCATTCACTGACATTGCAACTGGACCTTGAAACTTTCCGTACAGCGGCTCGTGCTGGAAAAAGGACAGTAAGTCTTGTCCTCTCCCAACTCCAGAAACAGGGTCATGTCGGGAAGCTTCAAATGTAGTGGCAGTCTACTGATGGTCGTGTGGGAGATTCAGACCCCCGCCTCTGTTAGTAAACGTCATATTGTAGTCGTTGATAAATTCCACTTGATGCTTTAGAATTAGGACTATGTATAGGGAGTAGGTAATTGCATATACATGTGCATTCTTAGTGTGTGTGTGTGTGTGTGTGTGTGTACCCGAAGAACGCATCTGATAAAGCTCTATTCTGTCTCCTAAACAAGCCTCATATCATACAGATTTCTTGGATGACCTTGATTTCCGTTGCCTCCTACATCCTGTGAGATAATGTGAAACACTTTAAACCCTGTGACTGAATAAAAGATGGGCCAGTGGTCACAGTGTATGATCCTTTTCGTCTTGAAATGTTGTCACAATCTAAGAGTGACAACTACCAGCTTATCTACAGGCTTTGTTCCTGCCAGAGAGAGAATTTTTCTTTGTCTGACCTTATTAACAAAAGTATGAGTATCCTGCAGCGTTGTGTTGGAATGAGAATCACAGTACCTTTAGATAATAGTTTTGCACTGCTATCAAATCTGTCTGGTCACTTCAATCTGCCGACAGTCGTTACATTGCAATACAAAAGGCCACCTGAGGTAGCCATCAGTTATTTATGATTTGTACACGGGCAGTTTTTAAGTAAGTTTTGAAACAAACAGGGTATTGCATGTGGTTTTGATCTCCACGTCTAAAGGAAGATTTACTTGCATTAGAGAAAGCACGGCGACAGTTCATGAGATTGGTCCTTGGGATGAGGGCTGAGTAGATCAGGCTTCTGTTTTGCAGAGTTTACAAGACTGAGAGGTGATTTCACAATAGAATTCTAAAAGGATGGATGGATAGAACAGGTCAGAGATGCAGCCAGTGTCCTGGAAGAGTAGGGAGAAATTAGGAAAGATGTGTGTGAGAATGGAGAGAGAATTTGGAGTAGACAACATGCCCGACTGAGTCATAAAATCCCTACAGTGTAGAAGTAGGCTATTTGGCCTATTGAGTCTATACCGACCCTCCGAACAGCATCCCACCCAGACCCTGCAACCCTGCATTTCCCATGGTCAGTCCACCTAAACTGCACATCTTTGGACTGTGGGAGGAAACCGGAGCACCCGGAGGTAATCCACGCAGACACGGGGAGAATGTGCAAACTCCACACAGACAGTTGCCCGCGGGTGGAATCGAACCCGGGTCCCTGGCGCTGTGAGGCTCCAGTATGCTGCCCCATTTCTCACACAGTCAGGGCTGATCTCCTACCTTGTCTCCACTGAGCAACAGGTAGGTTTGACAGTGAGAGCTTGTTTGCACTGGCTGGGAAATCCACAACGTTGGGGCGTAGCTTCAGAATAAGGGGCCCAATCATTTCACCTTGAGGTGAGGAGAAAGGTCTTCATTCAAAAGGTTGTGAATATTTGGCATGCCCTGCAGAGTTGTGGATGCTTCCTCACTGAACATAGTCAAGGTTAAGATTGATAGTGCTGATCTCTCTGTGGCAGTTGAGGAATCAAGCAGTGTTTAGGAAAGTGAAGTTTAGATAGCAAGTCAGCCCTGACTAGCTGAAGATCAGTAGGCTTAATGATTGGCACCGTATGAAGGATTACAATCATCATGTAGGTGGCATGGGGGTGGCGAGAAGGTGTGGCAGGAAGGTGGGGATTCCGGGATGAGGGAGGCCCCAAATTACTGTGCTCCGGCTCCTCCTGGCCCCTTAATCAAATGCTTTTTAGTTTGTAATTCCTTTTGGGCTTTTAAGTCAACCGATGGTTTAGTCCTGGCAGCTTCCCCACTCGTTCCTAGTTACGTAACGGGGTGAGGGTGCGAGGGGCAAAGTAGAACTCATAAATGCAACTCTTAGCTACGTCCTGAGGGCACGGGGTCAGGTGGGGAGGAGTGATGGGTCTGGATTCTTCTCAATGTGATCTACCAGGATCAGGACTGGAGGTTTAGGGGCGGCACGGTGGCACAGTGGTTAGCGCTGCTGCCTTACAGCGCCAGGGACCCGGGTTCGATTCCAGCCTCGGGCGACTGTCTGTGTGGAGTTTGCAAGTTCTCCCTGTGCCTGCATGGGTTTCCCCCGGGTGCTCCGATTTCCTCCCACAGTCCAAAGATGTGCAGGTTAGGTGGACTGGCCAAGGTAAATTGCCCATAGTGCCCAAGGATGTTTAGGTGAGGTGGGTTAGACATGGGGAAATCCAGGGGTAGGGGAATGGGTCTGGGTGAGATGCTGTTCGGAGGGGCGGTGTGGACTTGTTGGGCCGAATGGCCTGTTTCCACACTGTCTGGATTCTATGGTTATTGAAAGCTACACCCACCACAATCACTCTCAGTTGGAATTTCGTGCCCAGCGAATAAGCGAGATCAGTGCCCAGTTTTAAAACGCCTGCACAGTTTGAGGTGTAACTGAGTCTTGTTGGCTGAGATTGACCCCTTCCCAAGTGAGAGTGGGTAAATAACCAAGTAGACTGGCACGAGCGTGATCCTCTTCCCCACTTCCTGCCATCCCAGCAATCATGAGCTGGGCAGGAAATCCCAGGGTAACTGTCCTGACCTAGCACCCACTCAGGCCCTCAAGTAATCAGTTGATGCCTGTTTACGGGCTTTGACCAAAGCCCCATTACCTGCCTTCCCAGTCGGCATGCAAAGTGACAGCCTTCCCGACAGAGAAACCAGTGTGGCCTACACGCTGAGTTGTCTCACTGCACGGTAATTTGGGGGCACGGGTGAGGGGCAGAGGGATGGCAACTGAAAGCCCACACCACTCACCTTCACCTGAACACACCTCCATCCCTTACTCGTGCTGGCACCGCCCATCCTCCCCCTCAAACAAAACACTCAGCTTTTTCACCAGTGTGGCTCCTGATGGCTCTGCAGCCTTCAGTGAAGCTCTGCACCTCTGTCGGCCAGTGGGAGTTCAGTGGCAGGGCTCTCGATAACATGGACAGCCTATGGTGAAGCATTGAACTATCTGGTGCTTGATCATCCGAGCTTCCTTGCTTGTCCATTGGGGTGTGGTTTGTTGCTGCTGAAGACTCCTACTCCCACGTGGAAAGTAATGAATTCAGGTGAGACCAACATTTTCTCTCCCAGGTGTGGAATGGGAGCACATTTCTTTTTCCAGTTAGTTTGTGTTCAGCATTCGTCTCGGCCTCCAATTGCCGTCATCTGGGGCAGTTAGAGCCACACTGGTGGGAGAATGCCTGAAAGCCAAACCCTCTCCTCAATTCCCCTCTACCCAGGCCCCACCACGTGATAAGACCACAAGACATAGGAGCAGAAATTAGGCCATTCGGCCCATCGAGTCTGCTCCGCCATTCAATCATGGTTGATAAGATCCTCAACTCCATTCTCCCACTTTCTCCCCGTAACCCTTGATCCCCTTGATAATCAAGAACCTATCTATCTCCATCTTAAATGTACTCTATGACCCTCTGTGGCAGTGAATTCCATAGACTTACCACTCTCTGGCTGAAGAAGTTTCTCCTGATCTCCGTTCTAAAAGGTCTTCCCTTTATTCTAAGGCTGTGCCCTCGAGTCCTAGTCTCTCCTACCAATAGAAGCATCTTCCCAACACCCACTCTGTCCAGGCCATTCAGTATTCTGTAAGTTTCAATTAGATCCGCCCTCATCCTTCTAAACTCCAATGAGTATAGTCCCAGAGTCCTCAAATGTCTCTCATATGTTAACCTTTTCATTCCTGGGACCATTCTCGTGAACCTCCTTTGAACCCGCTCCAGGGCCAGTACATCCTTCCTGAGATATGGGGCCCAAAACTGCTCACAATACTCCAAATGTGCCCTGACCAGAGCTTTATAAAGCCTCAGTAGTATATCCCCACTTTTATATTCAAGTCCTCTCAAAATAAATGCCAACATTGCATTTGCCTTCCTGACTATTGACTCGACCTGCAAGTATATCTTGAGAGAATCATGGACTCGAACTCCCAAGTCTCTTTGCACTTCAGACTTCTGAATTTTCTCCCTATTTAGAAAGTAGTCCATGCTTTTATTCTTCTTACCAAAGTGCATGTCCTCACACTTTCCCACGTTGTATTCCATCTGCCATTTCTTTGCCCAAAAGACAAAACCCGTTTTCCTTTTTGCCTTAGATTGGTGTTGGCATTTCCTGGCGACATGGCAAGATACCTCCCCTGACCCACATGGCACCTCTTAGAGCGGTTCTTAATGGACGATCAGCTCTCACATCTACTTTTCTCATCAACCTGCTCAGAGATGTTATTACACACCTCTGGAGCAGGTGGGACTGAACCAAGGCCTCCCAGTCCAGAGGTAGGGGCACAACCACTGCGCCATAGCAGGACCCTATTATATATGGGTTTGCATGCATTTCAGCACCTAACAGAGTTGCCAACACTTATGGCGTGATTTTGTGATTTTATTTTTCCCTGTCGTCGAGCAGTTGGGAGTAGTGACGGGGAGAGGGGCCGAAATAACGCTGTTCAGCGGAAGATAGGAATGAATGAACATCTGGAAGTGTAAAATAAAAGACATGTTGGAATAAACACGGCTGAGTTATAAATATTGTCTCGAGGTTCTCTTGGATCTGTGAGCCAATCGGTACATTCATGGTTCTAATACTTAGCTACCACATCACTCGTAGCTTAGCCTGTAAAATCTAACCCCTGATGAATGTTGTGTCCAGTGATACCAGTGGTGCACGCTCCATCTAAACTTGCATGGAGAAAGGTCAATGAGAAATCATCATTTTCACAGGCTCTCAGCTCAGGGAAAACTGTCAGTATGAAATCAATCCCATTGAGCCATCAGCTCAGCAGTCTTTGCCTTCAGAGAAAATAGATTTGCCTCTTCAACTTAATTATGTGTTAAGACAGTTTTTCTTGCTAACTCAACCGCGCAAATTTGTTCCCTCTTAATGTTACCACCTAGCTTTTAAAAATGGGCAGCTGTTTGAACCCTTGACCACAATATATTGTCCACTGCAACGTGGTATCAGGAGGTGGTTTTGCACATCTTGCTTTTGACTGCATGCTGTAGAAATGCACATTTGCTTCCTCCGAATTCTGATCCTGCAGCTGATGAAATGCTGTGTCCATGTCCAGACATCAACAAACCTGAGAGTGTTTGTGGTGGACTCACCTCAGTCATTGACTAGGCCTGATCTATGGAGCCGAATATCACTATGGAAGCCAGCTCATCCTCCGATCAGTTTTTATCTGTTTAAAATTCACTTCCGTTTGGCCAAAGACTGTGCTCCCAATGTGCTCATTTTCTCCCGTCCTTTTTTTTTGTATTTCACGGAGGATGGAAAGCGAGTGAGGAGTATTCAGCAACTCTTATCAAATAGTTGAGATAACAAGGTGTAGAGCTGGATGAACACAGCAGGCCAAGCAGCACCATAGGAGCAGGAAGGCTGACATTTCGG
>NC_063349.1:8948421-8970674 GCF_021869965.1 Rhincodon typus
TGCTGCTTGGCCTGCTGTGTTCATCCAGCTCTACACCTTGTTATCTCAGATTCTCCAGCATCTGCAGTTCTTACTATCTCTTATCAAATAGTTAACTTCTTTCGAAAGTTGTGCTTTCTCTTTCTGCTACGGACAGCTTCCAGAAATAGACAGGCTGCACACCACCATGGCCTCCAAGGCAGATCCCAGTGAGGGAATGTGCAAGGAACTGCTGCCGGCGAAACCTCCAGCCTCTTGACTTCCTGCTCATGCAGTTTTCGTTCATCTGCAAGGAAGCAACATTCACTGCAAGCGAGGCCAAATACTGTCGCCTTGCACAATGAGATTAACTGTACGGACAGAAGAGGACAGGAAGAATGAGGGGAGGCTATCAGTATGAAGTCAAGCGGTTCTTTGCTGCGAATTGCTTCTTGTTGTTCGACAGACTATTGCCAACTGTCACTAGCCATTTTGAACTTCAAGGCCTTGTGAATCAATGCAGCGACCCACAGCTCGGTATTTACACAACGTGCTGGACTTGGGGAGACATCAACCGCAAGACATATTCATCTGTCACGGCGAATGTAACTTTTTATGTGGGAATGCGATACTGAAAAGGAAGAGGTGATTTAGAGATACTGAATTGCACGTCTAGGGAAATGCTTGCTCTAGATTGATTCTTTCCTGTCAGGAAAGACTACCCAACACTAGATTGAATTCGCACTGACTCAGTGTAAAATACTTAAAGCAAAGCCACTTGAGAATCTCTGTCTCGCAGGAGATTTTTGCCTTCTGGCTTTGTAGATTCATGAGGCCTGCCATCATCCTTATTCCAGGACTGCGTTCAATTTATGAGCCTTGGCAACTAATGGAAAACCTACATGCAAATAATTTACTGCACTCTTGAGCAAAGTTTGTTTGATACTGGAATTTTTCTTTCACAATTTCAACAGTGTTTAACCCTTCGGAGTGCCTGATTGCCCATCACCCATTTGCAGAGTGGCCAAGACAGGAAAGGAACTGTAGCAGTTGGATGCTGTATTTGGGTGGGAGATGGGCAGAGATGAGGAGACACTAGATCCCTATTGAGATAGAAATGTGCACCTTCGGGTGAGTTCAGCTGCATCTGCCTTGTATACTGCTTTGACAGGTCAATCAAGAACAGAGAGAGACAGAAATGCAGGTTCAGAATCTGATGTTAAGAAACAGGCACAGGAGTAGGCTGCTTCAAGTCTTCTCTGCCTTTCAGTAGGATCATAGCTGATCTAACATTCCTTACATCCACTTTCCTGCCCTTTCCCCGTGATCCTTAATTCCTCTGCTGATGAAGAGTCTTTCCATCTCAGCCTCAAATATACACAAGGACTCTGCCCCCACAGCTCTCCGTGGTAAGCAGCTCCAAAGACACTCAACCCCCAGAGAAGAAACTTCTCCTCCATCTCCGGCTTAAATCGACGGCCCTCCATTCTGAGACTATGTTCCCTGGTCTTAGACTCTCCCAGGAGGTGAAATGTCTCTGAGCATTTCCTCTGGCTCCACGTATTGCTGCAAGAGAGTTTTGTTATCAGCACGCTGCTGTGTGCTTTCTCTGCAATAATAAAGGTATTCCAACTGGACAGAGTTCGTGTAAGAATTTGATGCCTCGTTCAGTGTGAGCCAGCCAAAGGAAGCGGAACTCTATAATTGGGAGCGCAGTATCGCAAAATGTTTGGAAGTCTTTTATTTTTTAATTGATTGTATATTCTGTCTATGATGTCCCCACCCCTTCAGGGGTCTTGGTGCAGTACATGGGAGCATGGCTGTATATTTGTGTGGCTTAACTAAGTATGGCAGCAGCCCAGCTTGTCAGGTTTGCCAACAGCACTCGAGTTTATGAGAATGCAGGCCATTTAGCTGCTCATCTCCGTCTGGGATGGGGCTGGACACCCAGACTTCCAAGCGAAGCACAACCATCAATCATTTAACTCATTGAGCTGTCCCCTCAGGCAGAGTGCAAGCAACAATCCTGCCTTTTACAATTTCAAAACCCACCGCAACAGCTAGTGGAATTTAAATTCAATCTACTTTTGAATATAAATCTGGAATCGAAAGCTCGTCTCACTGATGCTGACCACGAAGCTATCATCAATTGTTGATTTTTATTAAAAATTTGATTCTCTTTTGCCCTTTGGGGCAGGAAATCGGCCACCCTTCAACTACCAATTCTGATGGAGTCATACCAGACTTGAAACGTTAACCCTCTTTCTGTCTTCACAGAAGCTGCCAGACCTGTGCTTGAATCTGCCGTCCTTGCGTCGTCCAGCCTCCATGTGACTCCTGAGCCACATCAATGTGTTTGCCTCTGAATTGCCCTCTGAAATGGCCTAAGCAAGCCACTTGGTTCAAAGGGCAAATTAGGAATGAGCAGCAAATTCTGGCCACAGTCCATGAAAGAACAAAGGAAACTAACTTGTTGAAACTACTTAAATTGCAGATGAGTGCACCCACCTAACGTGAGCATCATTGACTCCTCTGGCCTACACAGTCAGCTTTCCCTACCAGTGTCCAAGCCACCAGTTCAGTTGCGGTGTACAGAAGCTGCTGTTACTCTGAGTTTACTGTCAGATTGGATGGGATGCCAGACTTGAACTCCGCGCACCCGAAAGAAGGAAGGGGAGATTGTACCAGACTCCTGCCTCTGCTTGTTATACATCCACAGCTAGTGGGAGTTCAAACGTATGGCTCATGGCTAGGCTTGGAGTCGTAAGCAGCATCATCCCCCAGTTGTCAAATGGTGAACACCGCACACCCTGCCAACCACCACAGTCAAACAATGAGCGCAGGAAACTGAACCATACCCCAGCATCGAAGTGTTATTGTCTTGAGAAGGAGGAAGAAAAAATGTGAGAACCAGCAATGAGGACATAACATATTGTCTTAAGCACAGCGCCATGTGCTATGCACTTATGGTTTGCTCATCAGGAATGTTGGTTAAATAGTCCATTGTACTCACTGAGAACTAAAATGAAGACTAAAATGGCAACCAGTGTAACACCATGATATGTCAGCCTTATCTTGATATCATTCTCAAAGGCTCAAGGGTTCAAGGTCCACAGTTCCACCTGTTGCATCCAGTGCAGTAACAAGGGGGTGCCACACTGTCAGAGGTGTCACCTTTTTCAATGAGATGTTAAGCTGAGGTCCCATCAGCCCCCTTGTGTTGGCCACCATGGCACAGTTTAAAGAAAAGCAGCTATTTCTTTCCATGATTGCTGGCTCACATCTGACCCTCAACCAATATAGTTAAAAGAAATTGCTTATAAACATCCAAACAATGCTCTTTTTGGACCCTTGTTGTATTTTGGGCCAAGAATATTGATCAACTGAGCTATGATGATATATCAGGTGTATGAAGGAAGAATGTTTCAGGGCACTACTTAATGTAGTTGGGCAGGAGGCCAAAGTTTCATCTTTGTCCGTTAATGTTCTGATAAGATTTGTACAAGGATTTGTACTGTGATGTAATTTTGCTGATGACATGGTCTTATTAAATGGTGAAGCAGTCTCGAAGGACCGAATGGTCTACTATCATTCCCTGTTTACATGTTGAGCTGTCAGTATGAAGGGCCTTAGCAAGCATCAATAGTCACAATTTATTTCAGAGTCTAAACAGATATATTGCAACTTTGTGCCTCCAGGATTTCTGACCAGAGTAAGTAAAAGCAGAGAGGGTTGTGATTTGAAGAAATGACAAACCATCTGAGGTTTTTCTCAACTCGTTCTGTTTCTGCGTTCCTATGGATTTTGTTCATTGGAGTGGTCCAGTTCCGAGAATTTGCGGTCCATTCTTTACAGTCCTTGATGTCCATTTTGAGCAGCTTCACTGTTGGACTTACCAACTGTCTGCCTATCCTCAAGACTAACAAGATTCTGTTTGTTTATTTCGGTGACCTTTATTTCCACTACTCTTTGTCGTACTTTTGTACAACTGATGATAGATGGTGGCAAGCAACATTTGATCATATTAAGAGTGTCTTTCAGTAAGAACGTTAACTGCAAGTGGTAAACATTTGACCTCTCTGCTAACTGGAGTACTGGTTTGCACGGCTTCTGCGACTCTGTTGGAACATTGGCTACTGAATGTAACAAGTAATGGTGTCGAGAATTATGATATTTTTGAAAAAAACTCAACAATAACTTAGCAATAAAGGCCCTTCCTTTGCACCAATTATCTCTTTGCACAGTTGTGTTGTCGATTATTTGAGTGGCTACTTGTTTATGTTGAACAATGATAAAAGTGGGATTTTGGGGAGCATCAGAGATACCTAGTACCAAAGTGGGTCATGTGCCTGGAAGAGCCGTGGTCAAGGAGGAGGGTGCACAGTAATGGGCAGCCACCTTTTGAGGCATAGCAGACCTTCCTTTTCTCAAGGGGTACCCCATACAAGATTAACATCAGGCTGCACCAACCTAATGGAACAAGGGCGAGCTCTGAAAAACTGCAATCTTCCTGCAGTCAATGCGTTCATCTGCTCTGAAGAAAAGGTTAATATCAGGGCTCTGGGGTTGGACACTAACTAGAGGTAATGAAACATGTAGAGCGTTCAAATTTCACACCCTCCTTTTTTTGTGACATCAAGTTGTTAAAACATCCTCCGTGCCTTAAACTTTGCAAATTGGTTGCTATGTTTCTGACCTTACCAGTAACTCCAAATCATTGGTCTTTCATGACCTCACGTCGTCCCACTACATAAATGTAAAACCTGTCTTTTCTGTGAACTGGCCTCCTCTTAAGTTGAGGGACTGCGGGCAGAAACATTGCAGATGAAGCGAGAACTGGTGGAGATTGTTCTCAATGTCATTTTCTTCCCTCTCTCCCAGAAAACCGTCTGGATAAAATTCCTATTAAACGTGTTAAGCTCTTCCACTACCTAACCATATTTATAGCTGAGCAAATTTTGTAGTGTTAATTAAACAGCCCCAAAAGCTCTACTGTTACCAGGATATGCACTTAAAATAAACAAAGCTCTTGAGTGTTTCATTGATTTTCATGTTGCATCTAATTAAGTTTTAGCAATTAAGTAGGCTGGGAGAAAATGTTTCTAATTGAAGACTTAAAGCAAATCTGCCTGATGCTTGGCTGTCATGTTTTTGTGGTTATTTTTCTAATGTGAAATAAATTATCTTTATCAGCACAAAAGTAGTTCTTAATTACACCAGATGTCCACGCTATAATTTAATCCTGGAGGCTTTCTTGAGGAGGCAAATGAAAGAGAGTGTGAAGAAATGTTTTCATTTGTATAGTGCTGTTCCAAAATATTTTGCACACAATTACTTGGAGTAACGTGACTGATTATTTTGCTACAGTTTGGTGCAAAATAATGTCCTCCTCGACGTCTGGGCATCCTTAATAGTTCACAAACAAATTATGTACTTTGGAAGTGAAGTCATTTGTAATATGGCAAATGTGACAGGTATTTTGAATGATCTGTTTTGGTGTCTTGGTTCTTGGGGGAATGCGAGAGTACTTTCAACAGCTTTAACTTTGGCGAAACTGAAATGCAAATCAGAAAGCGACATCCATGTATTAAGTGCGACTCTAATTCTTAATTCTGATGCCGATCTTCATTGTAAAGTCTGCTGTATTTCTACCTCTGATGTATTGCCAATCTCCATTCCCTCTGGAACCCATGTGCTGTTCAAACTCTTGTCATCTCAAAACCAGACTTGCACCAAGTTCCATTCATTCAACGTTTCTGCGCTTGCTCAGTGAGATTTTTTTCCCCGATTCCCCGGATTCTTGATTTTCAAAAATGTCATCCTGTTTTCATCTTAACTGACACACCCACCATCCTGCCCCAATAATCTTGATAACCACCTCTAGTTGATTGAGAATTCTCCACTCCTGCAGCTCTGTTCTATAATGCATCCCAGTGCAACTGCCCCCAGTCTCCTCCCTACCTTCCTTCTCTTAATCAATTGTTGGTGGTTATGCTTCCAGCCATTTAGGCCCAAATCCCTGAAGCACCGTTAATCCTCTCCCTCACCATTTCTCTATCTATCTGTCTTCCTTTATAATGCTTCTTGGAATCTCATCTTTTAATAACCTTTGGTCATTGTTAATTATGCCAAATTCTCCTCCTTTGGCTTGGTTTCAACCATAATTCAACTACACTTCTGTTAGAAGCACCTTTAGCCCTCTAATGAAGGTGCCATGTAACAGCAGTTGTTGCTGAAGGTTTATCATTAACCCATCTTTCTCTTTTGTACGTGGACTGCCGAGAGTTATATTAATAACAGTATCGTATTATGATAGATGACATCTGTACATTTGCTTATTAAAACCACTGTAGATGAACAGGGACTACTGGCATTATTCACTGCTTTAAATGATAAGGGAAAAAAATCAGACTGTATCTTTCAAACAGAATGTTATGGTACTTGACAGAAAAGATTTCTGTTGGTAGAATTCCAGGGGAAGGTTGAAGATAATCCCTGTGGAAGTACCAGCGAGTGTCTGTCACAAAAGGGTTGATTCGTGATTAACAGTTTGTGGGGGGAAAATGATGTACTTGTTCCAGGAATTGTAACATCGTTGTGGTTGTGGAACTGTGAAAATAGATTTTTCAAAGAAACATGAAAGCTTTCCAAGTTCCGATGCGAGTTCCTCAGGCCTTTCTGTGTACAGTCTTCCAGTCCAGCAAGTAACACAACAAAAAAAAATCACCAATCAACATATTTTTGCAGAATGTAGCATGAGGATTATAAATAGGATAGTTAGCGGTAGTCATCCGTGTAATATAGTTTTTGCTTCCACTCACAGAGCTGTTTCAGTAGGAACTTTGTTGTTGGTGGGTTACAGTGTCAGCTTCATCATGGCGATTGAAACCGTATTACAGACTGCCATTCAGAAGCCACGCATCTCTACACAGGATGAAAAGTATTCTCATTTTTCCCCCCTTCCCCCACTGCCTTTCTTCCCACCTAGACATCCCCACCACCCACCATCCTCACCCAACAGCCTGCTTTATCCTCAGCAAATCACTCATCCTGTAACTGAATTTAAATAGAAACAACGCTGACTCTTACTGTGAAATATACAAGGGTTAGAATTCTATTTTATGTGAAAGCGCCAATGTGCAAAGGATTAGGATCTGGGACATGGCCTATTGCCCTTGGGCTGAATTGGCAGTGCTCAGTGCAGTGAGCTTTGAAACTGGTAATAATTAGGAAATGTTTTGAAATCGGGATTATACATTTAAATGATGCTCCTTGCATTAGGAATTCTGTTTTAGGAGACTGACTGAAAGCTGACTCGGTTCATTGGAATTCTGTGCTTTGAGCCAGCAGTTTGTTTATCTCTGTTTTCTGGCTGTTAGTGATAAAGTATTTGCCCTTGGGTCACAGAATTGGCCTCCGGTGTGCAATAATATCCTTAGCACTTGCATCCAGGCGCAGTAATATTCACTGGGTCTCGTGTAATATTTAGCTCAGCTCGACACCATCAATTTTGTCTCTCTCATTCACCTTCCATGTGGAGCTATACATGTGTAGCTTATTGACACATCAAAGATCCGTTATTATCTGGAGGCTTGTGAGCATCATGTCATGGCATCTGTCAGCTTTGTATCATCATCTTCAATTTTTGTCTTCCCCATGTTTTCAGGCCTTTCACTTGCTTTCCAGTCTCTGTCTTGGCTCCCTCCTGATGAGGTTTCCCACTTGCCTGAGACAGCCTTCATTCCGAGAGTAGACCAGTCCACATCCTGCCTGGAGGAGTACAGCACCTGTACTCACCTAGTCCTGCAGTCCCATCTTCACTCAATTCATGAAGTATTGACCGAGGATGCTATGTGACTCTTTAAGCTTGGCAGGGATTCAGTGCCAGGAACATAGACAATGTTGAGCGTTGGTTAACATTCTGAAGATCTTCGACAACAGCCTGGCAGACTCATAACAATCATTTCATTGTTAAGCTCACTGTTGTCTCCCATTGCACACCTCAAGTTGGGGCTGTATTCCTGGACAACATAAGAAAAGAAAACGGTAGAAAAAGCCTCCATTATCGGCCATCTCTCCGATTTCACTCTCTGCCCTGAGATAGTAGGAACTGCAGACGCTGGAGAATCCGAGACAACAAGGTGCAGAGCTGGATGAACACAGCAGGCCAAGCAGCATCGTAGAAGCAGGAAGGCCGACGTTTCGGGCCTAGACCCTTCATCAGAAATGGGGGAGGGGAAGGGGTTTCTGAAATAAAAGGGAGAGAGTGGGAGGTGGATAGAAGATGGATAGAGGAGAAGATAGGTGGAGAGGAAACAAACACCCCACTGCGAAGCCATTTTCTGATGAAGGGTCTAGGCCCGAAACGTCAGCCTTCCTGCTCCTACGATGCTGCTTGGCCTGCTGTGTTCATCCAGCTCTGCACCTTGTTGTCTCACTCTCTGCCCTGTCCTGCATATCATTGACTTGCTTCTGAGGTTTTGTCCCACAAACAGGATTTGGCCTCTGGTACATGAGTACTGGGAATTGGACGAACAGATTGTTAAGCCAATCTGAAGACGAGTCTCACTTGCCCTCGATGTAACTTCCAACTGGGGAGGCTGGAATACCATCAGGAATGGAAACCATGAATAGTTCGCTGAAATTCAGTAGTTTTATTTCTGTCTTTTATATAGAGACACTCGTATTGATACCTGGAGTATCTATGTGGCATTGTGACTGTGAATACTAATCCCCAAAAAAACAACAGTTTCTGTTCTGCATCAGTTCCTTCCTTTAGTACTGGTGAAGAACTGTCAGGAATGAGTGCCAGAAAGTTTTAACCTGTTGGACTAACACTATTGGCTAAGGCTGTTTTTCTTCTCTCATTGTTAGAAGACGTGGACAATAACTAGTGCATTTTGAACAGTCAGAGTTGTGCGTGAGTTCACAAAAGTATTTGCCTTTTTCTTGGGCCTTATCACATTCTCAAGGTATCACAACATGTCTGTTTCACTAATGTCCTTTAGGGAAGGAAACTGCCATCCTTACCTGGTCTGGCTTACATGTGACTCCAGACCCACAACAATGTGGGTGACTCTGAACTGTCCTCTGGGCAATTAGGGATGGGCAATAAATGCAGGCCTAGCCCAGTGACACCCTCATCCCGTGAATGAATAAGAACAGGTACAAAAAAAACAAATGGTCTCGCAGGTAACAGACTGCTTTAGAAGTGCAGTCACTTTGCGATACAGGTAGATACAACACACGCAAGAACTTACAAACACAAGAGGTAAATGGTCTACATGTGTTTATTTGGCACTGTTGGCTATCAGAGGAATTTTAAACGGGACAGTAGGTGCTTTATAATTATTTAATGAATAAGGTATGAAAATCTAGAGTCAGGGGACAGACAAGTGACAGAATTAATTACTGGTTGGCTTCCAGATGACAGGTAAAGAGTGAAGGGTGTTTTATTTTTCAACTGAGAAGTGGTGTTACACAAGGATCAGTGCTGTGCCTACCTCTGTTGATAATGTACATTAACAATTTTAGAGATCACATCTAATCTACACATCACAGTGACTTGGAACTATATCGCTGTTCTTTCACTGCTGTGGGGTCAAATCATTTCCAAACAGGACTTTGGGTGTCCCTGAATCACGTGACTTCAAGTGATTCAAGAAGGTGGTTCATACCACCACCTCAAGGCCAATAAATAAAAAGGACTTGGGAATCAAAAATCCCATATCTAAATTTGTGATGACACCAAACTGGAAGGATAGTCAATACTGCAGAGTTGTGAAACAAATTACAGCAGGATCCTTAGTTCGTAGAATGGGCAAATATTTGAATAATAATGCATCACACCTAATAATTTTTGTTAGGAAGTTATTACTTGGAAGTTGCAAGTCAAAATAATGCAGGGAAACAAAATAATCTTTGATTAGAGATACATCCGTCCTTAAAACACAGCTTAGCAAAGCTAGCCAAAAAAAGTAAACTAAACACAAAAATGAAAGCAAAATACTGCAGATGCAAGAAGGCTGAAATGAAAGCAGAAACTTTGTTCTGAAGAAAACTGGTATCAGACTCAGTTTCTCTCTCCACACAGATGCTGCCAGACCTGCAGCATTTGATAGTTTTACTTTGAAACTAAGCACCACCTTTTTAAGACGAAAAGAGCGCTGAAAATGCATGATGTCTGCGGGAGAATCCACACCAAAAACGTGTGTGAAACGGCACACGTGGAAGTGATTGATCAGAGAAATGATGCCCCCGTATGTAGAATGGAAGGAGATGGTGAAGAGCTGCTTCTCCAATCTCAGGCCAGTGCTGTCCTGTGCTTGCAGCTGATAGGTGCAGCAACAATTAAGGACAGAGACTAAATGAGATAATGAAGGCATGTAAGTAAAGGCAATACGTTAATCATGGGTGACCTTAGTCGTCGTGGAGATTGGAAAAGTCAAACAGTCAAAGGTAGCCACAAGGAATAATTCATAGAGTGTATTTGGAACTGTTTCCTAGAACAATATGTTGTGGATCCAACCAAGGATCAAACTGTTTTGGATCTGATGAAGGTAATGAGGCAGGTCTGATAAATGATCTCAGAGTAAAAGACCCCCTAGGGAATAGTGACCAATACATGGTAGAATTTAACGTTCCATTTAAGAGGTGGAGACTTGCGTCAGAAACTTAAATAAGGGTAGCAACAAAAGAATAAAGGCAGGAAAAAGACATGAGTAGCAAAGACGGTTGAGGAACAATACAGATATTTAAGAAAATATCACAACTAATGGTACACTAATGTCCTTTAGGGAAGGAAATCTAGCACCCTTAACCGGTCTGGCCTACACGTGAGTCCAGATCCACAGCAATGTGGTGAACTCTTGACTGCCCCCTGGGAAATTTGGGATGGGCAATAAACCTGACCGAGGCTCACATCCCAAGAGTGAATTTGAAAAAAACAAAGATATGTATCCAGTGAGAAAGAAGGATTTTAGGGACTGTACAAGCCAACAGTGGTTCACCAAGGAAGTCAGGGATAGCAGCAAATTGAGAGAAGAAACGTACAACCCAGCAAAGATTAGTTGTAAGCCAAAGGTTTGGGAAAGTTTTAAAAACCAACAAAATACAAAAAAAGGAAATAAACTTTGAGTCTACATTTGCAAATGAAATCAAGATGAACAGAGCTTTTTTTAAAAATATATGAAAAGGAAGACAGAATCCAAAATGAATCTCGGCCACATAGAGCATGAGGATAGGAAAATAATATCAGAGAACCGTGAAATGACAGAGGATTTGATCAGAGTAGAAGACATGAACAGCATTCCAAAATTGTTTCGTATTCTAGTTACAAAAGGAGGAGAGGAAATAAGTACAATAACTATCACTGGAGAAAAGGTACTTGGGAAATTAATAGGACTAAAGACCGATAAATCGCCTCGACATGATTAGATACATCCTAGGATATTAAAAGAAATAGCAAGTGATGGAGGATGCATTGGTCGTAATCTTCAAAGAACCCTTAGATTCTGGAAAGTGCCAGAGGATTGGAGAATTGCCAATGTAGTAGTTTTGTTCAAAAAGAAAGGTGAAAACAAAACAGCTAAGTATAGCTCAATTACTTTAATGTTTGTTAGTGGGAAAATGTTAATGTTTGTTGGAATTAGAATAGCCTTCATTGTCACGTGCACTGGGATGAGTGCAGTGAAAAGGTTGTGATGGCACATATTGGTGACATCTTAGGTACAGGGTACCTAGGTACAGATACTTGAAGTGTTGTTATAGAATTGAAATAGTAAAAAAGAACATAGACTTGCATGGGAATAATGAGTTTAAAAAGTCCAGAATGAGAATAAAAAGTATCTTTAAAGTACTCAAGCTATAGTCCTTTTTCCACTGAGTCTGTGCCTGTCAGGCTTCGGTACATGAGGCCACACTGCTTTCACGCATTGGCCTCTGTCCAGGACTTGATCCCTCCAGCTGACCTGGGCTCGCTCTGCTCCCAATCCGGCTGCGACTTGGCTCCCAGCTCGGCCCAAATTCACCCTGCTCCCACTCCAGCCATGACTCGCTTCCAGGACTCGGCCTATCCTCGCTGTGTTCCCACTCTGGGCTCTGGCCAGGACTCGGCACACGCTTGCTCTGCTGCCGTTCCAGCCGTGACTTGCTTCCGGGACTCGGTCCATGCTCACTGTGCTCCCACTCTGGCCGCAACTTGGCTGGTCTCAGACTCCGTTCTCCATTCCCTCCAGGTATTAGAAAGGATATTAGAGAGAGCATTTTGAAATACATAAACATAATCATATTCAGCTTGGCTTTATGAAGGGTAAATCATAACTGACAAATCAATGAGAATTCTTTGAGAAGGTAACGAGAGAGATAGAGGGGAAGCAGTTGATGTAATATATTTGGATTTCCAGAAAGCATTTGACAAGATACCACATTTTAGACTGGTTAATAAGGTAAATGTCTTCTTCTCGTTAGCCAATCCCCTATTCTTGCTAATAAGCGACTACCAACATCAAAGTCTCAGAGTTGGTGTAAGAGAGACATTTTCAAGAAGGCACCTGTGACTAGTAAATCCTCTTAATGATGAGGAAAGTGAATGTACTATCACCAAAATTTATGGGTGATACAAAAATAGGTGGGAATACAAGTGGCGAGGATGACACAAAAAATCTGCAGAGGAATGCAGACAGCTTAGCGAGTTGGGAGCAATTTGGTGATAGAATACAAGTGGAAAAACATTAAGTTGAGTTCTTTGGCAGGCACATCATAGAGGAGCTGAATGTTATTTAAATGGAAAAAGGCTGCAGAAACTTACAACAAAGGGGTCTGGGAGTCCTTGTACATAGACAGATTTTAATCAGTAAGTGATTCAGGATTATCAAGAAAAGGCAGGCAAGCAAAGTTGAAAATTCTCGGATCTCATGGTCTCATCGAATATCAGTACAGACCTGACAAACAGAATGGCCTATCTCTGCTCTTTCATTTTGTGGTCTTCAGACTTGATGAAAGGCTGATTGATATCGAGAATATTGATGAATTAAAAACCGAAAGAACTGCGGATGCTGTAAATCAAGACCAAAAACAGAAGTTGCTGGAAATGCTCAGCAGGTCTGGCAGCATCTGTGAAGGAAAAAACAGAGTTCAGAGGAAGAGTCACCAGACCCAAAACGTTGACTCTGATTTTTTTCTTCACAGATGCTGCCAGACCTGCTGAGCTTTTCCAGCAACTTTGTTTTTGTTGTTGTTGATATTGACGAATTGTTGTATGTCTGTTTCTTGGTGGTCCAAAATATCCTATACATCTGCACAAATATGAAGGTAGTATTGCTACATGACTGAATGAGTTTGTGAGAACAGAATGGCACCTGTTTTGTTTTCCTTTTTAGCTGCGCTGTGTTTCCAGGCTGATCTTCCTCTTCTCCTTAATTCCTCTCCCCCGCCCTCTGTATCATTCCCCTTTTTCCCTGTTAATGTAAGTATAAGCAAGTGTGATGCTTCTTCAAAGCTCATTGTTGGCCTTGGAGCAGTGGGCCAGTTCAGCTCGCGGTGTAGGGACGCAAGTCGTCATGGTAAAAATCTCTGGAAGAACAAGTTTTCTTCTGAGTGACAATAGCAGTGATCACCCTGTGTTCTACATGTCTTATCTTTGCTGGTGATGAGCAAATTTAATGTGCTGGGTATGAACACATTGCTTAGACTGTGGTGCTTCCTGTCATTTCATTGACCTCAAGTTGGTTATTGCATTGGGCACTACCATGTTGATCTGAAAGAAGATTGTGTGTGTGTGTGTGTGTGTGTGTGTGTCATCACTGTGACCCGAAGAGGTCTGTTGTGTCTCTCAATATCGCATTGATTTCCAATGTTCTGCTCCACTGCCTGTGATCCTCTAAATCCATAACAACTTGATACTGTGCATGCACTACTGCATCGATCTGGGGCAACCTGTGAAACATGACATTGAGCTCGAACAGTCTCCTGCTGCCAAAAGCAGCATGGTTTAAATCTCACAACCAATACAGAATCGTTCTCAAATACTCTGAGCGGTCAGCGCACATGTACTTCAGAAATTTGGCCTGGCTCGGCAAGGCAGAGGTTAATTCTGGATGGTGTCAATGACACGATGACAGATGGCAGCAGCGTTTTAAGAGTTATTGGATCTATTTAAAATTGGCTCCTTTATGTGAAATTATTTCATACCCGTCCCCACCCCCAACCTTCTGCCAGTGAATTGAAGTGATTCATGGAAATGGCGATTTATGGCGTTAAGTGTCATTTTTTTTTTAAACTTCATAAACTGGGGGCTTGTAGAATTTAATCTGAAAGGTGCCCGCGCTTAACATTGCCTGATAGAATGTGTCATTCTATGTTGAAACCCTTTGTTGACCCCCTGTGCTTAGTGCTTCACCTCAGCGCCCTTTCTGTGGACCCCCATTCCACTTCCTGGCAGGCCCATTTTTAAATTTCCCCTGAGATTATTATTTCACGGTTATTGTACCAATTTTGTTTTAAATTAAGGAGTTGTTATTGAATCCCATTTGTTTCACCAGTCTTTACCTTGAGCTATCTTGAGATTGCAGCTCATGCTGTGGCTTTCAGGGGTTGCTGTAGGTCAGGGCTACAGTGTTTAACTAAATGCCCAGCCAGCACAGAAATGAAAGGGAATTTGTCTGGGAGGATCCTGTTACTGTACGGCTCGGCTTTTACTGTTGGTGCCCTGTGCAAACAGACGCAGAGCTGGGGAGCCAGTTATACTGTCAACACGCTACCTGAAACAAAAACACAAAAATGGCTCTTGCCAGCTTCCAAGTAGCTTTGTGGATGCACAGTATTCACTTCCAGAGAGCTAAAAGCACGTGTCAATGTAAATGTAGAATATTAGAAAGAGTAGAGACCTAGGGGCTCGGGTACATGGTTCTTTGAAAGTGGCATCACAGCTAGACAGAGTGGTTAAGAAGACATTTTGCTCGCTTGCCTTCATTGGTCACAGCATTAAATATCAGAGTTGGGACGTAATGTTGTGGTTGTATAGGACGTTGGTGGGGCCACTTTTGGAGCACTGTGTACAGTTCTGGTCACTCTGCTTCAGGAAGGATATTACTAAATTGAGACGATTTTAAATTATGTTGGTGGGACTAGAGGGTTTGAGTGAGAAGCAGAGGCTGGATAGGCTGGGGCTTTTTTCACTTGAGTGAGAAGGCTGAAGGGTAACCATTATAGAGGTTTATAAAATGATGAGGGGCATTGATAATAGCCAAAGTGTTTTCGCTATAGCAGGGGAATTCAAAACTAAAGGGCATATTTTTAAGATGGGAGGACCATGATTTAAAAGGGACCTGAGAGGCAACTTTTTCATTCCATTTGTGGAATGAACTGCCAGAGGAAGTGGGAATTGCAGATACAGTTGCAACATTGAAAAGACATTTGGATAGATACATGAATAGGAAAGGTTTAGAGGGATATGGGCCAAAATCAGGCAAAGGGGACTAGTTTAGTTTTGGCAAACTGGTAGGCATGGACAAGTTGGACCAAAGGGTCTCTATGACTGATTCCTCCTAAGAAGCAGCCTGCCATTACTAGTTGGAAAAGATCTGATCTTGTTGGCTGAGCAGACTCAGACATGGTTTGTGCTTGGATAGGAGACTGACTGGGAATACCAGGCGCAGTGGGCTTTAGGGCTCTTGTGGCACAGTGACAGTGTCCCTACCTCTGATCCAGGAGGTTTAGACTCAAGTCCCACCTGCCTCCTAAAATATGTAATAGCATCTCTGCACGGATTGATTAGAAAATTTTTAAAAGACCCAGGCCCTTCATGAACGAAGTCAGGAAACATTTGTGAGGTGAGGTAAGGTAAGGGAAGTTTGGAACTCTCTTTTGGAAAAGACTTGAAGCTGCGTTGATTGTCTAATTGTCAGGATCTATACACATTGTAAACGTGATGTTTATTGACTTTGTCCTGTCTGAGACAGATGGGAACCTCGGTACCTTGAACGAAGGACCCTGTTAGGATGACAGTGGGTGGATATCAGACAGCGTGCTCACTGGGCACAACCAACTCCAGTCTGATCTTCCCGCAATATCTACCATGCACATTTTCCAGTAGAACCACTGAATAAAGGTCAAGAATCTGATATATTATGGATGTTTCACTCATTGCCAGCTGGGATCGGACAACTTGGCATGGACTAGGAATTGTGTGTGCATTCTCCCACTTGCTACAAGTTAGAAACAAATGGAGACACTATTGCAAAAGCCTTATTGAACAGTTTTCAAACAGAAGATTGCATAGGCTCATGACATTATGTTGGAGAGACTGAGTGACCTACAGCTGTTCAAGAAACGGTAGAAAAGTTGACCTTTTCTCAAGAAGAAACGCTCTGTCAGCAGTTTGACAGAGTAATGTGTAACCTCAGCACACTGCCTTTCGTGTTAAATATTGCAACAGAAGTACTGAAGACTGTAGAAAGCTGTGGCACAGAAGGCTTTGGGAATCCTCATTCATGGATCTCGAAAAGAATTGCGGAACCTGAGGAACTGTCGTTACTGTCGTCAGTGCCTGAAAAGATAACAGCACAGACATAATAACCGGCAAATGAGCAGTTAAAGTCACAGTACCAGTTGGCACACTTGAGATCTGGAAGAGTGCCAAATTCCCCTGGCTGTTTGATCTCTAATCTGTGGTTCCATGTCACTAGCAAAGACCAACAAGTGTCAGAGTCAATTCAGAGAGTTTATTTGATTGTCAACAGTGATTTAGACTGTATATCCTTTAATGAGGTGGAGATCGCCAGGTCAGATTGTGAAATTGGTATTGCAAATTGAATGCAGGCGTTACAGACGTCATAAGTGCGGTTTGTGATATTTAGCTGCTGGTGTGAGAGGGAACAAGCAGAGCACAATTGTTAAGAATGAACCAGTTTTGGAGCAATGCCCCATTTATTGCAGCATTCAAAGCCCCTCCCATCTCATAATATCTGGAATCTTGTAACAAGTCAGAAGTAATCCGTGCCAATTCATCACCCTCCTCTATTATTCATTGAAACATGATCACTTTGAATGAAGTCAAAGTTAAGCCTGGTATAGCCTTAAAACTTGGTGTTGAATTGGGACATTGAGTGAAAGGAATAAAATTTGAATATATTGGAGTTGGATGGGGCCATTTTGGGATTACTGCTTCTAGACTTGTAAGCAAAATTGAAACCTACGGAATAAAAGGGCAATTGTAGCATGGATAAAGAATTGGCTTGGGGGTTTTAAAAAAAACTTAGCCCGATAGTGGGAAATATCAGTTTTTCTGGCTGAGGGGAGGTGAATGGTGCAATTCCCCAGGGTTCAGTATTAGGTTTGCTGCTATTTTTGACATACTTGCCTTGTTTTTGGTCCGGGGCAGCATGTTTTGAAACCCGCAGGTGGTGTAAACCTTGGAATTGTGGTAAATTGTAGGAAAAGCAATAATAGGCTTCACGAGAACAAGGATTGGCTAGAAATTGGGTAGTTACATCAGAGGTGATATTAAGGCTAAAGAGGACAATTATAAAGGAGGTGCAAAACAGCCAATGGCATTTGGACAAATCTTTGCAGTTGACAGTGCAAATTTACAAAGCAATTAATTAAGCATGCTGGATCCTGAAATTGTGCAAATCGAGAAATAGAGCACAAAAGCCATGAAGTTATACTAAACCAAGGTGAAAAAAGCACGAGGGAACATTGTGGCTGACTCAGTGTGGAGAACTTGAGGGAGAATATCAAGCTTTCAGCGTGTGTACAAGAGATATTTACCAGCATGCTTCCTGGTGTGAGGGATGACTGTTCTTTGCATAGAGGGGAGAACGTGGTGTTGTCCCCTGACAACAAGGATGGTTTAGCGACTTGCTGAGTAGAATCAGGAAGTATTTGGATAGAGCAGTGATAGTGAAGAGAGTCTGTTTCCAGCAGCTAAAGGGGATACCAGAGAGTGCAAAGTAATGCTGATTGGCAAACATCCCGAGTTGACATCAGGAAATTTTTTTTTTTACACATTGAGTGGCTGGGATTTGGATTGCGCTGCCTGGCAGAGTGGGGAAGAAGATTCAGTTGCAGACTTCAGAAGATAATTGGATTAAATTCTTGAAGGAGAAATATTGCCGTGAAGGACTGGAGGTGGGACGAGTTGGCTGGCTCTTCAGAAGAGCCATCAAGTACTTGGTAGGCCACTTGGTCTCATTTTGGGCTGGACAGTTTGTACGTTTCTGCTGTGAACGGGATTACAATCCACAGTTGCTTGGTATTACTGCACTTCAGCATTGCTAAAAGGAGACATGAAACTGGAGCTTTCATCTTGCACAAATTGTGACGTGCATAAGACAAACAGCTTCGATTTTGTATCTCCATTTTGACACTAGTGAGAAAATGTTGATGTTGGTTTGGGGCACTGATTCTAATTTGGGGAACTGGAATTGCTCAATACTGGGATTGGGCTTAGGCAGCAGTAAATTGGATTAGACCAAATAGACATTGAAGGAAGACCATATCTCAATGAGTTTTGTTCTCTTCTGTCACTGTGAAAACAGATACAAAATAATAATTCTAAATGACTTCAGGTTTTTTTTCTTCCATTATTATCATTGTCCTGGAACTCTTTAATGGGCTGGCATTATCCTGGACTGTTTTACTTTTAATATGTTTACGTACACTTTGGTTAAATTGATATCCTGCGCAAGTTATAAAGGATCTGATACCCACAACCAATAAAATGGACTTAATATACAAAATATCATGCAAGCACTGTGAGAAACATTACACAGGCCAAGCTGGAAGAAAACTGACAATAAGGATACATGAACACCAACTAGCCACTAAGAGACACGACCAGTTCTCACTGGTCTCAATACACGCAGACAAAGAAGGACACGAATTTGACTGGGACAACACATCCATAATAGCACAATCCAAACAGAGACATGCTAGGGAATTCCTGAAGGTCTGACATTCCAACTGGAACTCCATTAACAAACATATTGAACTGGACCTGATATACAAACCGCTGAGAAACAGAACCGGAAGTGATGCCAACCATCCCAGCAAACCAGAGGCATATAAATAACAAGCGGGAAAGAACACCAACGCTTCACCGGAGGCGCACTGACGATGTTACCTAGCAGGGTGACGAAACGTTTGCAACCAAACACACCGGTTCAGCAAGCAAGTCTACAATTTCATCCACAACCCAAGCTACAAATCCTTCTCAAAAACTTTAAAATTATTTCCCACTTTTTACATCACTTTACTTTGTATCCACTTGTATTTTTATAACTTTCACTGTCACTGAACGTTTCCTTGTATTAGTGAAAGTCTTTTCTCTTTTTGCATGTTAGTTTATCTGATCACATCTGTTTGCCATTGTTGTTTTAAATGCACAAGTAGAGATTTTCTTTTTTAAAAAATATTTCCTAAGTTTATTGGGCAACCCAGCTGTCTCTGGCCAACTTGCTTAGAATTTCTAATTCAAATCCTTGCGTTGTGATCTCCTTTCTCGTCCTCAAAATGTACCCCAATTGCATCATGATCATGATTTGCTCCTTTATCAGATTCTTCAATCATTCTGGATTGTCACCCTGAAGCAGGGATTGTACCTTGTTCCTCTTTCATCAACGTGTTCTCAAAAATCATACCAGTTTAGGTGTTCTGCTTCTGTCTCTGTGAAGATTGCATGTAGATCACCATCTCCAAGGCACAAGTCAGGAGTGTGATGGAACACTTTCCACACCTGGATAAATACACTGTAGAAGCTCCACATAATACACAGTGGCAGCAATGTGTACCATTCCACAAGACGCAATGCAAAACTCACCATGGCTCCTTAGAAAACACTTTCCAAACACCGGACCTGTACCACCAAGATGGACAAGGGCAACAGATGCATGGGAATATCACCACCTAGCTTCCCCTGTAAGCCACACCCCCTGCCAACTTGAAACTATATTATTGTTCCTTCACTGTCACATTCAAAATCCTTTCTAACAGCACTGAGTGTCTGTAAACCCCCAAGGACTGCAGTGGTTCAAGAAGACAGCTCGTCAGCACCTTTTCAAGGTGATTAGAGATGTCAATAAATGATGCCCTAACCAGTGACTCCCACATCCTGTGAATAAATAGACTAATATCCTCGTTATAAGCATTTCGTTTTCACTTCGTGCTTCCCTGTAGTCAATTGTTATACCTACCTAATGCTAATAAAATCGACACGATAGGCATTTCTTACTAGACCTTTATGGCCTATGCAGTTCCACAAATCTACTCGTTCTGTTCTCCTTCATTGTTGCTGATATCACCTTTTCTGCTGTTGTATTTTGAATATTGCGATTTCCCCCATCTTTCCCATTTAAGCAGCCCGATCTGATGTTATCTGAACTGACACTGAATTGGGTGCTGAGGTTGATTTTGAGCATTTTGCGGAGTTGCATGAATAAGATTTTGAAATTATGCCTGTTAATGTTCAATCACCAAGCAATTTCAAGGTGGTTTCAGCTCAAGCTATTAAAGTGAAAGTTTACCCAGAAATTGTGCGTTTGGCTTTCTCCTTGTTATTGTTACCTCCGATGTCAAAACTCTGAGAGTCAAATTTCCATCATCCACCTGCCTTCTGTTTTAAGTTCCACACACTCTGACCCTATGTCCACACATCAAGCTGAGCTCCTTCTCCAAAAAGGGTCTCAATTTAACATGCATCTATGGCCTCACTCTCCATGGCTTTGTAACCTCCTCCAGACAAAATCATTTCATCACTCTGCCTTCCCCCATATTTGTGGATCCTGTTTTCTTTTGTCCCTCCATTGGCAGCCATACCTTCATTTGTCTGAGTCCTCCCTAAACCCCTCTACCTTTCCACTCTCTCATCTTTTAAGTCTTTGTTCAAAATATAACTCTTCAGCCAAGCGGTTGGCTCCATCTCTTAATATCTCCTAGCGTGTCACAGTGCCACATTTTGTCTGTTTCTCTCAAGTGCCTTGCAATACCTTCTTAAAGATGCCATGCATATTGATGAAAAATACTTATTCCTTTTCATCCAGTATCATTAGATTTCATAGATTAACTGAGGTCAAATTTTTAGAATGAACCCAGTAATCAACCAGGGGAGGCAATGGCCTAGTGGGATTATTGCTGGACTGTAAATCCAAAAACCAAGATACGTTCTCTGTACCAATCCTGCCCCGGCAGATGGTGGAATTTGAATTCAATAAAAAAAATTTGGAATGAAGAATCTAGTGATAACCATGAATCTGTTGCCAATTGTCGGAAAAACCCATCTGGTTCACTAATGTCCTTTAGGGAAGGAAACTGCCATCCTTACCTGGTCTGGCCCACGTGTGTCTCCAGACCCACAGTAATGTGGTTGACTCTCAACTACCCTCTGGACAACTGGAATGGGCAATAAATGCTGCGTAAAAGTGATGCCGTCATCTGTGAATGAATAAAGAAAATAAAAGAAATAAAGAAAAAAAAATCAGTGGGATCTGACATCAAATGGTCAGCAAATCCAAATAGAGTTTGAGCCAGGGAGTAATTGAAAAGCTCAGAAATTCCATGTTAAAAGAAGCCTGGACAAAAGAAAAAATGTCCTCTGAAAAGTTGGGACATTGTTGAAGGGTAAATATAGACTTTTTTAACTTTGTTGTGAGAGATCCAGCTTGTGTCAAGGCATTTCAGGAATGTACTGAAATCAAACTCCTGGCCTGTTAATTATTCAAAAATGTCATGATTCCAAGCACTGAGAATTGAAATGGACACTTGCTGTCCGAAGTAATTCGAACTTCAGTGGCGCAATGTTTGTTAGCAAACAGAATGTTGAAAGGAGTAAAAATTGTGGATATGGCACATTAGCCAGTCAGCTTTTCACATTGACTTAGCTCCCTCTGCACTTGTTCATCGAAATGCAAACCACTGCTCTTGGCCCCACTCTCAATCACCCTGGAATACCACACAAGCCTGGCTGTATGGAGTTTCTGATCAAACACCACGAGCTCCCGCACCTTGGCTTGTGTCGGTGCCTGATTGTTGACTGAAAATGAAATAATCAAATGTGAATGAAGGAATCTTGCTGCTTTTTGTGACAGTCCAGTCAAAGTTTATATGTTTTTGAATTTTCTGTATTTTGCTTGTGATTTGAAATGGGAGGAAGATTATTTTAAAAATCAAGAACTGTGAAAAGGATTAATGCACTGTTTAAAAGACTGATTCATTGTAAGTGCAGTTTACACAACTGTTTGTTCAAGCAGATGAGTTAATGGTGTGTGTGTGTGTGTGTGTGTGTGTGTGTGTGTGTGCAC
>NC_063349.1:8970774-8999058 GCF_021869965.1 Rhincodon typus
GTGTGTGCGTGTGTGTGTGCACGTGTGTGTGTGTGTGTGTGCACGCATGCATGTGTGTGTGCACGTGTGTGCGTGTGTGTGTGTGTGTGCACGCGTGCATGTGTGTGTGCATGTGTGTGCGTGTGTGTGTGTGCACGCGTGCATGTGTGTGTGCATGTGTGTGTGTGTGCGCGCGCGTGTGTGTGCGTGTGCGCGTGCGTGCGCATGTGTGTGTGTGTGCGCGTGTGCACGTGTGTGTGTGTGCGCGCATGCACGTGTGTGTGTGTGCACGCGTGCGCGTGTGTGTGTGTGCGCGTGTGTGTGTGAGTGTGTGTGCGCGTGCGTGTGTGTGAGTGTGTGCGCGCGTGTGTGTGCGCGTGTGTGTGCGCGCGCGCGCACATGATTCAAGATTCAGCTCACAACAAGTAGTTGATTGGTCTAGTGAATGGTGACCACTTGTCAATAACAAGGGCCTCTACCTGCTTACAACAGTGTGATTGGGTCCCATGTAGCTGAACAGCTTGGAGGTTTAATGTTTGGGTCAGGAGCAATCAGATATCCAGAAAGAAAGAAGCTGTCCTTTCCTCTGAAGTAAACAAAAAATACAAACCCCAAACCTGAAACAGGCCAATGTATTTCCCTTGATCAGTTGTTGTAAGGAGTGGCCTTTAGCAAATATGTCAGAGACTTTAGGAAGTCACTCTGTGCCTCCGGCAAGCAAGTGAAAGTAGCTAGAGAAGGAAAATCAAGGACCTGACCAGCCCAAAGGTTCATATCATTTAACCCTTTGACAGGGACAAGTGAACCACCTTCCCAGTCTTTCCTTCTGTTCATAACACTCATGTTTGCTTTATACATCTGTGTGTATGTATAGGCGGATACTTAGAAAGAGGACACTGTTTTAATTAGTAGGGTCTTTTGCCGATAGTACATAGTTGTTTACCTGTAGCTAGAATCTATTTATTACAAATAAATAGTAATTTCTGACAGTACAGAAACCTGGTCCATGCTTTCTGTCAATGTGGGTCTGAAAGGTAAAATGTGGAATTTTGTGTACTTTTATAAAAACTATTATTTGTGACAACTCCAGGAATAGAACAGCTTGATTTCCAGCCTGAGACTCCAGTGAGATGTGACAACTGCAGCTTCAGCTAAGTTAATTGCTTGCTGTTAGCATCGTCAAAAGTCGTGACCTTATTCTCTCCGGCAATCATTCGTTAAACGTTGGACCTCCAAACCATCATTTTCTCTTTGTTACTGGGTAATTTAAGAAATGCCATTGACTCGCACTGAGTGCATCCGTTGTACTTCGCAGGGGCTGCGTTGAGTTTGAAGCAAGTAGTTCAAGATTATTTCGAGTTCAATCTCTAGACTATGTATTTGCTAACTGTCTTCTCTTATTAAGATAAGTTTGGCTTTGTGGTTGAAAATTGGCCTGCTCTGCACAGCCTCTTCTTTTCCTGTCAACTCAGCTCATCCTTCTATTCAGGCTCTGTGGACAGACCGAGGTTCCTGCATCCAATGCTAATTAGCAAGCAGTTTGAGGTGCAGAAGATCTACCTAAGTTCTCCTTTTAGGCTCAGAACTCTGAGGTTACAGAGGGTTTCTTCCAGCCCCACTGCAAGATCTGGGATAATTGATCTTATTCTGTTTTAGTGTGTGTGAGAAACTGGTGTTTTACACTCACTCGTATCAGTTAATGGCAAAGCAGTCAAGTGAATTCTATTTTGTCACATTCTTGCAAGAGTTGATTAAAAGGCAGTCCCCATGTTGTGAATGTTCTAGCGTCCATTCAGAAGTCAACTTGTACCCAAGTTGGAACACAATGCAGGGCAATATAAAATGGCCATTCATAAGTTGGAGGAAGTGTTTGTATGTCAGATAGTAACAGTTACATCCCTGTATAGGATGGTGTTCGTAAATATGAGCATTCGGACATTTGTAAATTGGGGACCCCCGATATCTGTAACTCTTTAGAATAAATGATTGTCTTTGCTGAGTTATGTTGGACTCCAAACTGATGGAAAATATGAGAAAAGGGAAGCTTTAGACCTTGCAGAAGAAATAAATTTCCTCTCAAGTGCTCGTGTCCTTCTCCTACAATCTAACGCTGTCAAACTTGTGCTAGTTTTTTTTCACTCCTGGCCAACAGGTAAGAACTTGAGAACGCCATATGAAGAGGAATCTTGGAGTCATGAGTTCTGAAGCAGTGATAGTTGACCCCCTCCCCTTGCTCTCATTGGAGACCACCTCCTCTCCTCCTCTACATAACAAGGGATCATGACAATCTTCAAGCTTCAAAATGTGGCCAAAGTCAGGAAAATGTTTCCGAATGACCACGCTATATTTTATCAAGTGGATGTCCCTTTCCACTCTGTTTAGTTTGCTGTCAAATGTCACAGGTGGAGTCATGGCATTTTGTTTGTTATAACAAAAAGCAGGGCTGTATTTCAGAAGCTGAATCACAGATTAGAAATCGTGGAACACCCAATATCTATGGTCGCAATCATGGACTAAATACAGGGCTATTTTGAGTAGTCACCACCATTTTCTGGGTTGACATGTGTGGTACATGCACCCGACAGTGCACATGTTTCTGCAACCCTTGTTCCACAGATTCTGTTCTGCTTTTCTTACTGAAAACCCCAAAATTTCTGGTGCCAGCTATTTTAAAACAATCCTTATATCCATGCAGTGTCAGTCAGGTTAGCATCTTATCAGTAAGAAGAAGCATATCAGACAAACCTAATGTGAAAACTAGAACGTTGGTGTGTTGTAAAATCTGTTCAAAGGGTATAATACAAACCAATTTTGTACCTGTTTCTGTGTGCAGAGCAAATAAGCTAAGCAATTCAGTTGTTTCAACACTGCTGCCCCAAGCACTATGCAGGGACAGATTACTGCTAACAAGGCTGTTCAATATATATTAATGGAAACCCTTGTACCACTTGACAAAATTTAGTTGAAAAATTAAAACAAACACTGCCTCTTAATATCCTTTTTGTGTATTGTTTCAACAAGTGTTGAACTATCTGTGCCAGTAGTCCAATAAAATTAATTTTATTGTCTTCTATTAAATCTGTAAAAGACAAAGATTTATCCATTAGGTTGGAATGCGTTTGGGCTTTAATCAGAAAGATGAGCTGAATCAGAGAATATTTCATCCTCCTTGCATGATATGTACCTGTGTCGTCTCGATGCTAACAAGAAAATGATAATGCCAATTGTCCCACATTTGCTTTGTCTACTGCTACTGAGCTCACAGGTTTACGTTCCAGGGAGGGAAGGCCAAAGACATGGATATCCTGCCAGGTTTAATGGTAGGGTGTCATTGTAATTGTGGCTTTCCCACTCTGAGATCTGCAGAAGGACCAGGCAATTGATGGTATGGAGCCAAAAATTGGTGCTTGTTGGAGGTTGAAGTTGTAGGCTGAGATGAGAAACAGAAGAGTGACAATAAGGGAAGGAGCTAGAGGTAGGGCTAGATTTAGGAAGTCATGGATCCTAGCAGGAGTGAGCGAAAGACCATGATTAGAGGGCCAAAGGGATGAGGGTCAGGGGCTGGATCGAGCGTTTGTGTTCCTCCTGGCCCACAAGAAGTTGCATCTCTCAAGCTGCAAAGTTTCCCAACCTTGAGCTAACAACTGTGAAAAGTATCCTTTCGTCATAGCCATACTGTTTTTTTTTAGCCAATATTTATACATTTCCTTTTGGAAGCTAACTGTTGAATCTGATTCTTCTACCCATTCAGAAAGTGCTTCCAGATCATTTGCTTCATTTTCACTCAGTTCTTTTACAGAGCTATAAAGTGATCAAGTGGTACAGATTCACAAATCATTTCAGATAACAAAGCACGTTAACAAGAACGTAGCATCCAGAAGGATGTAATTGGAAGCCAAAAGGATTGTGTTGAATTTGTTTAGCACCTGACCAGACCACATTTGGATAATTGGGTTGTTTCGGTTTCCGTATTTTCGTTAGGGCATAGCAACATCGAAAGGGGGGGCCTAAAAAATAAAGGGTGTGGGCATCCAAATTGAAGTATGCTAATGTGCAATGTTTGTGGAGGGAAAGGATGATCTTGTTGCTGGCATAAGGATTTGTCTTATCCATTGTGTACTACAACAAGTGCATCTCCGACCATTAAAACTGAGTATTATGTTAAGGATGAGTACCGTGGGTTTGAGAGTGCTTCGAAGTTAAAGCCTGTGGGAGAACAGTGAAAGAGAGCATGACCTGAACTTAACTATGGGTTGCCTTTATGTAGGGGTTTTGATGCAGTGCAGCATGCTGAGATACTTTAAAGATCAGAGATAATGAGGGTGGGTGCTGAAAGTAGTGGCATTTAGGAGAGGTTAGTAGATGATCGAGAGGGGTTTGAGGACTTACGAAGGTGTGAGAGCTGTAATGAGGAGGAGGAGTTGAAGAAGAGAATTCGAGGATGTATGAAGTGATGGATGAAGGCTCATAACATTTCACGAGAGGAAGCCGCGAGGAAACGAAATGGGGCACCAGTTCTATTTTGCTTCTTATTTAATGTGTGTTTTTGAAGGAGATGAACAATATTAACATTAGCACACAAACTTAATAGGGCTGTGCTTTTTAAAGTCACTATAGAGTTTGAACTTATAAGAATTTTAACAGCTATTGCCATTCTGTTGATTGCTGCCTTGGGGGCCTACTTGTTCTGCTCCTTATTGCCAGGTAATTTACTGTGGAAGAAATGAGAAATGAATGTAGCAAATTAGAAAGGTTATTAACCAAGATGTGGTAAACCTGAAAATGCTAATGACTAGGGGAGCATCAGTGATAAAACTGCCAGAACATGAGACACAGAGGAAGAAGTAAATCGAGCTTGTAAAAATTTGTGCAGCGAATCTATTACTGCAGGAACTGCTCAGTGCGCAACTGAGCCCAGGAAATGGGAGGATCCAGCTTTTCACCATTGGTGAACTTGACTTTTTGAGTTGTAAGGTTGCGATTTGTGTGCCTAAACTCAGGAAGCATTTTGGCACTGGACTGAGCGATGAGGTGTGAGGGAATGCAACACTTTTGTTGCAAGCGGCAGCCTTTGTCCAGGACTTGAAGTCAGCCTCTTGAATTCTGATTGCGGTGATTTTGAAGTGGCTGGTGTGGATCCCATGCTCTGACTTGAAGAGGGATCCTCCCAGGCCTCCTTGCCAACATTCATCCAAAAGTCAGGTCGGCTGCCCTTGTTGTTCGTGGGATCTTGCTTTGTACATTGTATTTGAATCACGGTGAGGTAGAGACTTCTGAGCTACAGAAGTGGCTTGTGAGGTAAGATGGGAAGTACATCATTTATGGAGGATGTTTTGGGATGTGGATGTGGCATGGCACAGAGTTAAGGTTGAGTGTCAATGTTGGTTGTTCAGAAGGGGATGTGAGAGCTGGCTGGAAAGATGACTAAGTACTACTGCTCTGATGAGTTCTCTGTCAGGGAATTTTGTGGGTCAGCACCAGATGGTGTATGTCACTCACCATTCCCAATCTCCTGAGGACGGACCTGCATCTTCCTGGTACCCTCTCTATGCAGTTAGGAGGAACAAGACTCCTCCTGACTTCCTTGGCCTTTCTCATCCAGACTTGGTCATCATCTTCCTCCTTATCTTGGGCAAGATCAGCCCACTGCAGTTCTCTCCACCTCGTTCCCGCAGTTTCTGCTGCCTCAGGTCTGTATCTGATGGAGTATTTTTGGTACTGATGAGCCCCTCTCGTTAGAAATCCTTTGTTTGGAAAGAATCAGGGTATCATGCAATCTCCCCTCCCTTTCTGATTGGTCAGAAAACCAAGAAGTGAGATGTTGATACAGTGGCTCCTGTTGAAAAGCCAGCGACAATTGGATTCCGTCACACGCTCTGCCATTTCACCAAATCCTAACTCCTAAAATTTCAACATCCATCCCTGTTGGTATATTGAGCAATGAATGACCATACATTTGACAAAAACATGTTTGGGAAAGAACTTCAACACTTTTCTTGGAAGTCTTTTGATTGGTGTTTTGTACTTTTCTTCAAAGCTGTTATGTTTTCACTCCCTGAAAACTCCCTCATGATGTCTTACATAAGAGGATACTCCTCTTTTGAGGGTTTCTACAGCTATTCAACCATCAAAGGTATCACATCAAATGCTACTCACATAGTTCCAGAGATGGCACGGTGGCTCGGTGGTTAGCACTGCTGCCTCACGGCACCAGGAACCTGGGTTCGATTCCACCCTCGGGCGACTATCTGTGTGGAGTTTGTACATTCATCCCCCTGTCTGTGAGGGTTTCCTCCGGGTGCTCCGGTTTTGTCCCACAGTCCAAAGATGTGCAGGTTAGGTGGATTGGCCATGCTAAATTGTCCGTAGTGTTCAGGGATGTGTAGATTAGGTGGGTTACAGGGGAATGGGTCTGGGTGAGATGCTCTGAGAGTCGGTGTGGACTTATTGGGCCGAAGGACCTGTGTCCACGCCTGAGGTATTCTATGATCTATGTTGACCATCACCACTGGTGCAGACCTGATAGGCTTATTTCTGTGCTGCAGTAATCTGCACCCTTGGCTAAATTTTATTTGTCCATCCAAGGGGTAATAAATCGACTTGAAATCAACACATGCTGAGAATCCAGATAAGGTCTTTATGTTCTTTGTGACTTAGTGTAACATCTTGCCCACCAGGGCAGTCTAACAGGTCAGGGCAAAATGAGCAAGTCCAATTGTAGGCTTGTCATTATCTGGGCCTTCAACACCAGGAAAAGTGTCATATATAGATGGCTCACTTGGCAGTCCCTTATGCCATTAGATTCCTGGCTTTTTCTTTCAAAGGTACAAAATTGTGTGGACAGTTTTGTACAGTGTAGCTCGAATTCCATATTATTGTCATAGTCCCTCCCTACCATTATAATGGGAGCGCTATCATTACAGATGTCCAGTTGTTCAAAGAGATGGCTCATTATCACTTACTCATGGCACATGGGTCAGGCAATAATGGCAATCTACATCAGTGGATCTGAGGTTGAGAGGGTGAAGAGCATCAAGTTCGTCAGAGTGACAATAACCTACAACCTGACCTGAACTTCCCACATAAATGCGACCGTCAAGAAAACACAACAATACCTCTTCTTCCTCAGGTGGCTCAGGAAATTTGGCATGTCCATAAGGTCCCTCACCAACTTCGACTGATGCACCATTGAAAGCATACTGTCTGGGTGGTGCATAATGGCCTGGAATGGCAACCGCTCTACCCAGGACTGTAAGGAACTACAGAAGGTGCTGTACACAGCCCAGACCATCACAGAAGCCAACCTTCCATCCATGGACTCCATTTACACGGCCCGCTGCTGCAGAAAGGCTTCATCAAAGACCCATCACACCCTGGTAATGATCTCCTAAAACCTCTTCCATGAGGCAGGAGGTACAGAAGCTTGAACGCACACACCAGCAGGTTCAGGAACAGCTTCTTCCTGACTGTTATCAGACTGATGAAAGGCCTGTCTAGCCTCAAATAACAGTGATCTTGCCTAATGCACGCCCTTTGCAATGTAACCTGTATGCCTCTGTCTGAGTCTTTTTGGTCTGTACATCCATGATCTGCCTGTACCACTCATAAACAAAGCTTTTCACTATTTTGTGGTACACGTGACAATGTATAAAAAAATCAATCAGTCAATGACAGCAACCTTGCCAGCAGTGTACACGTCCTGAGAGCACAGAGAAAGACAAACTGATTTCGTCAAAGAGTTTTGAGAATGAGTGATCAGAATTTATTGTTTCAAAATAAAGGTCAGCAATGACTACATGAAAGATACAGTGTGATTCTCAAAGGTGTAAAATCTAATCAAAAATTAACAATTATGTCCTTGGAAAAAATTTGGATTAATACTGTGCCTTTCACAGTTCAGTTGCTGAAGTTTATAGCAGCAGCCTTTTAAACACAGAAGATGCAACAACTGGGAACGTAAGATGAAGAACTCGACTACTGGTGTTAGTTAAGAGATTAAATTTTGACCAAGATCTCGGTGGGCGCCCTGTCCTTGTTTCAGTATTGCCATGGGATCTTAAACCATCTGAACAGGTACTTTAATACTTCATCCAGAACATGGCGTGTACAACATGCCCTCAATACTGCACAAACCTATCAATATTGATTGCATTCTTATGTTTCAGAAAGACTTCAACCTAAAGCTCTCTGAATCCAAGGCGAGAGTGTAACCAACTGAGCCAAACAAATAAAAAGAACAGAATGGAATCATTGGGCAATACAATTAGATTCTGGGCTGGGGCAAGTGACTATTTTAAAATATTACTGCTTTGAAGGAAAATACAAAACACCAATCAAATTATTTGCAAAGAGAAGTGTTGTAGTTCTTTTCCAGACACCTTTTTGTCCAATGTATGGTCATTCATGCCCAGTATGATACTATCATGGACATACATTAAAATATTAGGGTATTTGACGTCATGCTTTTGTTCTCCACTAGAATGTAATTTACCACTTTCTAAAAGTTTTCCTAGTATGAGATTTATCGGAGACCCTGACCCCTTCATTCTCCCATTCCAAAAAATCTTTATCTGAAAGTGACCATGGAGCTGTCGAATATCAATTTTAAAAAATGTTATTCATGCTGTTATTCGTTCTTCATTGATGATGGGGCATACAAACATATGAATTAGGAGTAGGAACAGTCCATGCAGGCATTTGAGCCTATTTCATCACTCCACAAAGATTTACAACTGATCTGATTGTGATTCCAAATCCTTATTCCTGCCTATCCTATCATCTTTTATTGCCTTGCTTTAAAATATTCAAGGACTGTGCTTCCACAATCTTTTCAGGAAGACTCAGGATCCTCAGAACGAAAATTCATCTCATCTGCTTTGAATAGGTGACCCCTTGATCCCTAAAGAGTGATCCCTCGTTCTAGATTCTCCCATCAGAGAAAATATCCTCCTCACACCTACCAAGTGAAGACCCCTCAAGATCTTGTGTTATAATCAAGTCACCTCTTCGTCTCCTCATAATTTTCATATTAACCTGTTCAGAGATGTTATTACACACCTCTGGAGCAGGTGAGACTTGAACCAGGTCTCCTGGCTCAGAGGTAGGGACCTTGCCAGTGCACCATAAGAGATCTACCTCTTGCTGTTCTAAACTCCACCTGTTGAAAGCCTCACCTCTTCTTATAACTTCCCCATTCCAGGTATTAGTCTATTAAACCTTCTCTGAAAATCCTCCAATGCATTTATTTCCTTCCATAAATAAGGTGACCATGACTGTGCAAGGTACACCACATGTGGCCTCAACAGTGTCCTGAATAATTAAAGAGGCGAGACTCCGAAAGCTTGTGTTTTCAAGTAAACCTGTTGGACTGTAACCTCGTGTCATGTGATTTTTTGACCTTGTCCACCCCAGTTCAACACTGGCACCTCCACATGCTGAATAATTGAAGCATAAATTCCCCTTTTGTCTCATTCTCCAAGCAATGAATGAAAACATTCTATTTGCTTTCCTTTCTAATTCCCCTTCCTGTACCTGCATCCAAATATTTCATAATTCACATACAAGGACATCCACATCCTTTGGAATCTCAGAGCTCTGTATTTCTCATTAAAGGCAAATCAGAGTAGGACTTGCACACTTAATGCTAAGGTCCTGGGGAGTGTTGCTGAACCAACTCGGCATGCAGGTTCATAGTTCCTTGAAAATGGAGTCACAGATAGACAGGATAATGCAGAAGTCATTTGGTTTACTTGTCTTTATTGGTCAGTGCATTGAGTATAGACGTTCTGACGTCATGTTTCAGCTGTACAGGACTTTGGTGAGGCCATTTTTAGAACACTGTGTACAATTCACATCACCCTTCCTTAGGAAGGATGTTTTTAAACTTGAGAGGATGCAGAAAAAATTTACAAGATGTTGCTGGGACTGGAGGGTTTGAGCTAAAGCAAGACCCTGAATGAATAGGCTGCGGCTTTTTTTCCTGGAGCATTGGAGCTTAGGGGTGACCCTACAGAGGTTTATAAAATCATGTGAGGCACAGATAAGGTGAATGGCCAAGATCATCTTCATAGGGTGGGGCAGTCCAACATTAGAAGGGATAGATTTAAGGTGAGAGGGGACAGATTTGAAAAAAGGACCTGAGGGGTAACTTTTCCACACAGACGGTGGTGCGTGCTTGAGTTGCCAGAGGAAATGGTGGAGGCGGGTACAATTATAGTATTTAAAAGGTGTCTGGATGGGTACATGATAGGAAGGGTTTAGAGGGGTATGGGCCAAATGCTGGCAAATGGGGCTAGGTCAGATTGCGATGTGTGGTTGGCACAGACAGATTGGACTGAAGAATCTGTTTCAGTGCTGTCTGACTCTATGACACTAAGTTGCGAAATCTATGCCTTGTTCAGCTGTCGAAAGGGAAAACTCAGGGATGTGTTCAGTGCCTCATGCAGACACCTTGGTGAGTCTGTTTCTGAGAAGCAGCAAAAGTAAGGCCCAAGGGAAAATAACCAATTTTACAATCACATAATCAGCACTTTGTGTTATTCAGCCTGTTCTTGATACAATGTGCTTTTGTACTTCTATATAACGGTTGTCTGCTTTGTATCTTGGCATGCATAATAAAACTGTTTTGACAAGGCGCAGTACTGAGACTATAATGCTGATTGTGGTGGAAAGCCGCCAGTTTGCAGTCTATTACTTCCAAATTGCAATTTGCCCACGCAGCTTCCAAATGGTTAATGTCCTCCCTCAGATGGTCTATTTTCCCCACTACAAATTCTTTGCGGAAATCACCCAGTGAATGGGGAATGGCAATATCTTCCTCATTTGTATTTAATACTGTTGTGGCTCAGTTCCAAAAATACGTTTCAGCTAGTTACACTTCAGAAGGGAGCTCAGTTTCCAACATCTGGCGCATATTTAGCAGGAAATCAAAGAGGAGAAAGAGCCATTACATAGAAAATACATCAAGGATGGAAGTAATACGGTCTACATCTGTAAATCTATAGGTTTTATTATTCATGGCATGTGTGTAGATTCATCAACCCATCTGGTGCCCTGCAATTATCCTAACATCCTGCTATCAGTCTGATAGAGTGTGGTTCCTGTTTCTTGTGGAATCTTCTTGTCAGCCACTTGACCATTTGATACGATTGGGAGTATGGCAGGGTTTACAGCAACCGTGTTTGGAAGTTCATCAGGAGCTCTCTCACCTCAGTCAAAAGTTGTTTATGTTTCCGTTCCCCGCTCCGTAGAATGAGTATGCAATCCAAGATGGTGCTTAAGTATACTAGGACTGAGGGAGCACTGCACTGTTGCAGGTGCTTTCGCTGGACAGTTAATCCAGAGGCCGAGGTAATGTTGTGGGGACCCAGGCCACAGCAGATGGTGGAATTTGAATTGAATGAAAAATCTGGCATTAAAAGTGTCATGATGACATCACATCCATTGTCAATTGTCAGAGGAAGCCATCCAGTGGATAAATGTCCTTTAGGGAATGAATTTGTCCTCCTTACCTGGTCGGGGCCTACATGTGACTTCAGACCCACAGCAATGTGGTTGACTCTGAACTGCCCTCTGGGAAATTGGGAATGAGCAATAATTGCTGACCTTGCCAGTGATGCCCTAATCCCATGAACGAATAAAATACATATGAGGCATTAATCCAAGAGGTCCTTTTTCCTTCGTGTGGATGTGTAAGATTTCTCAATCTTCTTCAGAGTTCTTCCTGGGCAACGCTTATCCTTTAAATGAACACCTTAAAAAAAACAATATTGTGATTATCCTAGTAGGATCTTGCCACATGTAATTACCATAATGAGTACTTCAGAAAAGCACCCCATTACCTGCAAATTACAGTGGGATATCTTGACGTAAGAGTTGTAAGTGCAGGGTTTTTTTTTTAATTGCTGTAGTGAAGTGTAATTCACTGTCAGTCAATGACTGGAATACAAGCCACAGCACTGCTCAGGTAAACAGCATCATGGCATGGATTATGTTTAAAGGTGCAGCTTCAAGGTCCTCCAATGGTCTGGTAGCGAATACTTGCAGAGCCCCAGGATGGATCCACTTTTTCTGTTGAGTTCACCGATCTCCTCCAAAGGTGTTGTTGGGATGCCTGGCCAATAAATGTGCAACCCTGTCGTCAGTCCCAAGTTTGTTTTCCATCCATTGCCTCTCGCTGATTCGTGGCTGATGAATTAATATAGGATTGGTCTTTACTGGGGTGCTTTCTACCAAAGCAAAAGCAATTTACATTTATCTTGCGCCTTTCAAGTGGAGAAGTATCCCAGAGCATCATCAGGTAAAATTTGGCACAAGTGCCCAGTATACGTGTCAAGGTTTAAAGAGAGCTGAAAAGATCAGGGGAATGTACTGGGGTCATGGCAGCTACAGGCACATCTAACAGCGAAGAAAGATCGGGGGGATACACAAAAGATGAGACTGAAAGAGAGCAGAGTTCTCTGGATTGTCGGGCTGAAGAACACATTGGAGGGATGAGATTGTGGAGGTGTATGATTTAAATAGCTAGTCAATACTAGCTGTACATTTACCCTCAAAGAATAGACTCTTCGTAAGGGAACAGAGTAGGATGCGAGTAGAAGTCCATTTCAACATTTTTGAAAGAAGACAGAAACAAAACTTCAGGAAAAATTGTGACAAAGAAGCATAATGAGATTAAACATGAGTAACAAACCTGCTGCTATCCACTTGCTGTTTGTTAATTATCCTGCCACTGTCATGTCAATATTCAGGGATGTATTTTAGCTCACCCATTTAAAGATTTCCAGTGTTTGCAATGCACAGCACTAACACAGCTGTATTGGACATTGCCTAAGTGAGCTTGTGCAATTCGTCAAAAACTGAAAGAATCCTGGATACTGTTTTGAGGAAGCGTCACCAGACCCAAAATATTAACTCCGATTTCTCTCCACAGATGCTGCCTTCTGAGCTTTTCCAGCAATTTCTGCTTCTGTGCAATCTGTTACTCAGCTGAGCTTTTCAAAGTGCTCGTCTCTTCTATTCCACATTTAAAACCCTTAAAAGCAATGGCCTTGGCATTGAGATTTGGGAGTTCCTTCTCTAAGCTCACAAGGAAGGCTGTCAAAGACATTTCTTAAGCTGCCCTTATCCCTTTTGCTGCTAAGTTGCCCAGAATGTTCTTTGAGGTGACAGCTATGAATTTCAAAATCTAATTCTATGGAGTGAACCTGATTTAAATATGGTAATAATGTTCCTACTTTCAAAACTTAAATACAGCCAGCAAAGCAACTTGCTGCCATAAAAATAGTTGGAGGAGAATGTTGTCGGTTGGGTAAACTGAGGTTTTGTTTTTAAGACTCTTTCCTATCTGTCATTGGAGTTAAATGCCTTCTTTCTTTTTTCTCTATTTCTGTCTTTGTCTGTCTGCATGTGTCTCTTTCTTTCTCCCGCTTCCTCCCTCTCTCTCTCCCCCTCCCTTTTGCCAACCCCCTGTTGTCTCAGCACTTCAGTTCTAAATATACTTCCCATTTCTGTTGTAGGCTTTGTGCTCTGGATTCTGTTCTGGACAAAGTGACAGGACTTGTCGTGGTCTACAGCAATGTGTGAGCACCTCGTGTGTTCCCGTAGAGGGTGATCTCATGGTACATTCTGCTTTTGCAGGTCAACGGGAAGGATCTCTCAAAAGCCACACATGAGGAGGCAGTGGAAGCTTTCCGAAATGCCAAGGACCCAATTGTCGTGCAAGTTCTGCGGAGGGCCCCCCTTGCAAAGAATCATGGCAGTTCTCAGGAAGTCCCACTCGTGGATACTGGCACACAGACAGAAATTACTTTTGAGCACATCATGGCCCTCTCCAAGTTGAGGTCGTCTTCGCCTCCAGTACCTGATATCTGCCCGTATTTGTTATCAGACAGGTAAAACACAGCCTGTATCTCTTTCTCTCTCAGTTATTGCAATCACTATATTTGTTCTGCAAACAGTAAAGTACTTCAACTAATGTTTCAGGGTGGAAGTTCTGTTTGGTCTTGTGTGGTCTGACAATTACATCATTGAAGGTGACCATTCATCCATTGCCAATTCTGGACCTCCTACTGGAGTTGCCCACTCCAATTCCATTTACTTGTCCTTCCCACTGTTCTGACATATTTTTTCCCTTTCACACAGGTTTCCAGACCGGTTAGTCTGTCAGATCTGTTAAACTGTTACTCTGTGCTCCAATGACCTCTTCCACCTCGAAGGACAGTATAACGTGGGAACACCACCACCTGCAAGTTCCCCTCTAAGCCACTCACCATCCTGACTTGGAAATATATCACTGTTCCTTCACTGTTGCTGGGTCAAAATCCTGGAATTCCCTCCCTAATGGCATTGTGGGTCAACCCACAGCAGGAGGACTGCAGCGGTTCAAGAAGACAGCTCATCACCACCTTCTCAAGGGTGACTAGGGATGGGCAAGAAATGCTGGCCAGCCAGCGATACCCATATCCCACAAATGAATTTTTTTTTTTAAAAATAACCCCTGTCGTAAAGCAATCCATGCTCATTAGCATGAAAGCCTTCACTTTCAAGTTCCCCATATATCGTCTGATAATTCTCAATCTATCTGACTTTTAGTGACTCATCAGCAGTGATGAATCTTTCTGTATTTCCCTGACACGATCCTTCAGAATTTCGCAAGCTCGATTGGATTCACTTTAACCCTGTCTATTGCAACGGATCTATTTGTCACCCATTTCTTCATAGCTCCGATCTCTAATTCTTAGTCACCGTCGCCAATTCAGTTTTTCATTGGCTCCTCTTTAACAGAGTGCCCAAACATATATCTGACACTGAGCCAAGCTAATTCAGATACAAATGTAATTTCATTTCTTCGTTTTTAATCCACTTGTCCCAAAGACGCAATTCCGGTTGCCTTTCCATGGCCCTATAATCTATTTAAATATTGTCTGCAACTCAGGTTTCTGATTTCAGTCAGCTTGGTGCTTGTAATTTCAAGGAATACTTATACTGTTTGTAGTGTTCTCCCCCTCAGCCTTCACCACCAACCCTCCTGCCCCCTGCCATGTACATTTCTTTTTCTTCGAGCACTGGATGCATTCATTGCTCTTATGTGACCACTCCCACTCTTTACTTGTCCGTCTCTTCTTGCAATCTCTGCCACTCTTCCTCTCAGTCATTCCTGGCCCCTAATTTGATGCCATTAGAAAATGTCAATCTTGTACATAGCTATCCGTTCCATATCCTCGATTGTAAAAATAGAAAGCCAAGGATGCCCTAGTATGGAATAAAAACCGAAAGAACTGCGGTTACTGTAAATCAGGAACAAAAACAGAAGTTGCTGGAAAAGCTCAGCAGGTCTGGCAGCATCTGTGAAGAAAAAATCAGGGTTGACGTTTCGGGTCCGGTGTTCTGAGGAAGGGTCACCGGACCCGAAACGTTAACTGATTTTTTTCTTCACAGATGCTGCCAGACCCGCTGAGCTTTTCCAGCAACTTCTGTTTTTGGCCCTAATATGGATCTGTGGACAGTGTCACCACTCAGTTTGCACTGATGTGAAGAGCACCTGTTTACTCTCACTGTTTGTTTTCTGTCCCCTGGTCATTTCTGAAAATTCCCATTAATATTACGTGCCTTCATTTTCATCCCTATTTGTTGCACTGTATCAAATACGTTCACAAATTTGTGTCAGTGCGTATATTTACCTTTTTGAACCGTGTCTCACAAGGGCTGTTGTGGCACGGTGGTAAAGTGCCTCCCTCTGAGCCAGGAGACTTGTGTTCAAGTCCCATCTGCTCCAAAGATGTGTCCTAACATCTCTGAGCAAGTTGATTAAAGATGTCTATAATTTGTTCCCAATGTACTGAATTTGTAACTGTATCTGAATGATATTCAACAGATGCTATTTTAGCACCACCATCTAGAAAGCAACTTGTTTCTTTTGCGTGTTATACTGTCACAGAAAGAGACTTTTATTGGGGCTTTTCATCTTATACTGATCAGGACAATTCGCAAGAACGCCAATGAGAAAACAACATGAACATTGTACGAGAGGAGAGTGCTGATTAGACTGTAGCTGAGGCATTGCCACAGAGAATGCTCTGTGTTAGGTTCTGACAGAAACTGAACTGACAATCTTCATTTAACCGTTTTGGTTTAAAATTTAACTCTAGTCAAGGCACTGGCCTGAGAAATGAACCAGAGATAGCTATCACCTGTTTTCTGCAGTTGAACCAGATGGAGTGTGTGCACATGGTCTTTCTGCCTGCACAGAACAGGACCCTGTGGATTAATCGATGTAGGCACAAGTACGTGCAAGTGTGTCATGCTGGAAATGTGTCAGGCCCATAGTGGAACCTAAATATATTAATACACAGGGTCTTAATCTTTGCAGTAAGAAACCATTTTACAAATACTGTCCCTGTTCAACTCAACAAAATAAGTGACAGCCAATCTGTGGGTCATTTCTCAGTGCAGTGCCTTGATCAACCACCTTGTGTAAACAATAAGCAAAGAACGGCAGTTAATGATCAGTTATCATCTAACTGGTGCATTCTGTGTTGGAACCCCCTGAGCAATCAGCACACTCCGCTCACACGGTTTAAATGTTGTTTTCCCTTTACATTAGTTGCAAATTGTCTCGATGAGCGTAAGTGAAAAATATTCCACGATGTCTTTCTCCTTTCACCAAGTCTGAACTTCTGTACTCCAAAATGACCATGATCATGCCTTTAAGCAGAAAGATCACTGAATCTTCCTTTTCTCTTTGCCTATCTCTCTCACGTTTCAGCTCCTATTTTAGCCCACTGGAGCTAAAATTCCTTTAAATACCACAGTGTTTTATCCCTTCATTCCAGTTAGTGTGTGTCCTGCTACCATCTTTAAACCGTACCCAAACATGGTCCTCAGACTGTTTAGCCCTAAGCTAAGTAGTTTCTCAGGAGAGTTTTCAAAGGTTACATTTCTTGTTTATTGGTTCTACCTGAAACAGGGTTCGAGATACACATTTTCCCTGTTGAGAGTCACCCTTGAACTGCTCTTCCCCTACCCAGTGGAGGCAACTCTCAATAGGGCCACTAAAAGTTGTTTTGTCTATTTGTGCTCTCCTGGCCTTGCAAACATCCAATGATCAGCCCCAGAATGAGCTGCGCCTACTTGCAGCAGTTTCCCTCCCATCCAACTGATAGGTGTTTCTCCATGGCTTTATCCTCGTCCCAGTGTCTCCCCTACATCCTCTTGGCTGATCAAGTCACCCAACAGAGCTTGATGAGCTGCTCACCCCCTTAATGTAACTGAGGCCAGAGCTGGGAAATAACTTAGTTAACAAAAACAGAAGTTGCTGGAAAAGCTCAGCAGATGTGGCAGCCATCTGTGAAGAAAAAAGTCAGAGTTAACGCTTCGGATCCGGTGACCCTTCCTCAGAACCAGACCCAAAACGTTAACTCTGATTTCTTTTCTTCACAGATGCTGCCAGACCTGCTGAGCTTTTCCAGCAACTTCGGTCCTTGTTCCTGATTTACAGCATTCGCAGTTCTTTCGGTTTTTATCTGGGAAATAATTTGCCTATCACGCTAACGGAATTAGGCAGGTCCTGTCTTCCCCACCACTGCCCAAATACAGTGGAAGTCTGTGCTCTGCCTCGCTATATCCTTCCCTTAGTTCAAGAGTAGGGACAATTGTTCTGTGGCATCTCTGAAGTGCTGGCACCGCTTTGTGGCTCACTGCCATATAGCTACTGCAGAAAGACATTCCTGAGAGATCAAGCTAACACTGCAGCAGTAAGTCCCCATGGGTTGATAACGAGCTCTCCTTTCTCCCCATCTTTTTGGCTCGGGTTGATCTGCAAGCTAAAGCCTGGCACCACAAGAAGAGGTAGGTTTTTTTCTGAAGAAGGGTCTAGGCCCAAAAAGTTAGCCTTCCTGCTCCTCTGATGCTGCTTGGCCTGCTGTGTTCATCCAGCTCTACGCCTTGTTATCTCAGGTTGGAAACCTCAACAGCAGGACATGGGACTGTCATTATCGAACGGTCTGACATAGACCAGCAGGCACAAAGCGAAGGGAGGAGTTGGGAATGGCAAATCAAAAAGAATGAGTTTCCATTTCCCTTTTCTACAGGTTTCCCAACTGATGTGGACAGGGAAGCAGTGGGAACTCACAAGGGAGGAAGGGTCTAGTGGTGGGAAAGGGCACTGAAGACTTTGGGGAGAACGGCAGCCCATGGACTGCTTTTCTAACCATCTTCTTACCTGCCTGGTTTCTGTGTCGCTCAAAACCGAACCAGCATGAGTTACAAATAAAAGCTCCATAAAAGTGAAAGGCCAGCCTCTCTTAAAGACTTCTGATGACTGGCAAGTGTCCTGTGAGCTGGTTGAATGCCCGTTGTCCTTGCCACCTTAACCTCTGTCCATATGCATTGGTAGAGGATCTGGGGCATTTTTGACTCGCCCGTCCCAAATAGACCCCATTTTCAGGGGTTTGGTATTGCCCCAAATTGAACTCTGCTTATCTTTTACACAGATGCTGTGTCTGACCTGCTGAGTGTTTCTTGTCATTCATGGTTCATGTGTGATTTCTAGCAACTGTGGTATTTTGTTTCTGTCTATGTCCATCAGAAGCCAAAAAGGATACAATGGGGAGGGAGGATAAAATCCAGATAGCATGACAAGCCCTCTCACCAACCTACCAGAAAATGTAATCCTGTCATGGAATCACAGTCTTTGCTCTAGCTAGGTGAATGCAGTCTATTGGTTTATGAGACTGACGCTCGGTAATGGAGAGATTTTGCAATCAAACTGGGGAAAGGTGCAGGAAAAATGGTGCTGTGAGAGAGGAGGACTTGAACCAGCGCCCAGTCCCTGAGATGGAGATTATTGGGACTGTTTTGTATGTAGCAGTGTATTTTTTTTTCGTTGTCCATTTCTTTCTTCCCCTTTTCCACGTCAGTGGATTCGTAATGAATGAACTGGAGGCACGATTGACAGCTAAGCTGTAAACGCAGGTGGGTCAGCCATCCATGCACTTCAAACTATTTCAGAAGGTGCTGTTGTTGATTTAAATTGTTCCAATATGTTTGAGTGGAAATAATCCTGTACATATTTCAAAATGTAAGCTGTTCATTTAAATGCAAAGCATTTGCAATCTTACGTTTGCAAGTGGATTTTGTACATAGATTCAAATTCTCAGCATTAACAGTGATGAATGGTTTTGTGAAAACCAATGTGCTTACATTTGCTGTACTGGAATGATCATAGATCTAGCTGATTTGATCTGTTCCTTCTCTGCCCACGTTTCCAAGCTTGGGATAAAAGTTGGTCCACCTGTGTCCTGTCACTTCGTGAAGATGGCACTTTTTCTGGTATCCCAGCAAATAGCACTTTTCACCCCTTGAGTCAGAAAGTCAAGGTTTCAAGCTCTGTTTTGAATGCATAATCGAGAGTGGTGTTTGAGTTCAGTCCTGAAGGAGTGCTGACCTATGAGCTATTTCTTGATGAGACTTGGAGACAAGGACCTGTCAGATGGATGCAAAAGCTCTCGTGGTACTGTTCAAAAAGAAATTCTCGCGGCATCCTCATCAAAATTTAGTTGTCCAGTGAAATCGTCAAAAAAAAAGATGATTTGGTCACTTGTTTGATTTTTGTTTGTGGGGTCTTGCTGTGCACAAATGGCCAGCGCTGTTTCCCTGTACCGCAGAAGCGACTTCTCTTCAGAAGTACTCAATGGGCTGCAAAGCACTTTAGGGATAACACAACAGCAAATCCTTTATTCTTGGAAACAGGCATGTGAGGATGCAATTGGAATTATTTTGGCACACCACACTCCAGTGCCACGAGTGTGATGTTTGCCGAGGTTTATTCTGATGACTGCAGTTTAGTATCTATCTTTAAATATACCATTTGTGGAGAAGAATTTTTCGCAAGAGCACAAAGTAAAAATTGGGAGAGTGGGACTGTTTTTGAAAACCCAGGTACAATGGCTGAATGGCTGTCTTTGGTGCTCCATGATTGCTTCAATGTACGTTTCACACTGTCTCTCAGACGTAACATGAGCTTAGGAAGAAGGTGATTTTAGCACCTCCACGTCCACTTGACACTCTCATTCTAGTTTTTACATCTTCCCTTGCAGCTGTCACTCTCTCCATCCCATGGCCCACGACTACTACGAAGCCAGCGATTACCTTCCCAACCTGGCACACGACGGGGATCGAGCTGACGAGCTGGAGTACGAGGTAATGCAGTAATCCGTTTGGAGAGGGAAGAACAAACTGACAAGGTTGTTGGCTCCATCTCCAAGTACTTTTTAAGTACCTTCAATGAGGCTCAGGCAGTGTTTTCGACAGCTTTCTGCAGTCTCGCTCTCTGAGCCAAATGGGTTGTACTTTAACAGAGAATGTAAATCCTGGCAAAATGAGCCAAATTCTGTAAGGCGTTTGTGATTATTTGGACCACGTCCATTCAATCGACAGTACGCGCTGAAAAGATATCACAAGCAAACACCAACTTGCTGTGCAAAACCCACCAGTTTTAATTCTTCCAGTTGTAATGCTAGTCTCTGAGAATAGCAGGGTAGAATTTGACAAGCTTTCGTGCCACCTGTGTTTGCTAGGGTATATTTTTAATGCAAGCTGTCAGAAATTTTGAAATCTGAAACAAATTATCAGATCGTACATTAAAGTAGACTTTTCCAAGACAAGCCAGTCATCTTATTAGTTCCTAATAATAAAAAGCCTGGCTATTAAAGGAGAACTGAATGTCGCTCAGACTTCTATTCAATACCTTGTAATCTCCACTAATCACACCATCACAGTCATTAATTTAATATCGGCTGTGATTTTGCAGCCCGAGGCAAAACCTCCTGACTAGAATAAAGAGTGTATGACACAAGACTTAAATAGAAAAGTGTCCTTTTTCAGACAGTAGCTGCTTCAAATAACGGAATAAAACATTATGTGATAGTTCATCGCACAACAAAAGCGGCCTTAAACCGACGGAAAAGGGAAATTATCGTGTTCTCGCAACATATTACCAGAGAGTAGATTTATCGTTGTCCTTTTGCAACGTGACAACTTGGAAATTGTATTTTTTTGTAAATAAAGAAAGACGTATCTCCAGTTCATTTACGGAGGCTCAACTTTTCCTAATGTCGGTCATCTTTCATTCAGCAATACACAGGGGAGAAAATACTGCATCGATATTATTTCTGGGGCATTCATATAATGAATGATTGTCAGTAAGCAAATTTCGTTTGCCAGAAACACTTGCCAAACAGGGTGCATTCCGTTGCCAACTGTTAATTCATCTGCTCGTCTTCTGCCCTCAATCTCAAAGATGTTGAGCGTGCAGAAAGGCAATATTCCCAACAGGCAGAAAGGTGAGCAAGATGGATAGCTGTGCAGTTTTGGAAGATGGAAAAGCCTACCATGGCACTTCAACATGTTTTGTGAGAGTGCAGTCGCACATGACTGCTCAAGAAATGTAATATCTGCATTGAACATTTTGCAGGAACGATGACAGGGTGCAGTGTGATAAATTGTAAAGAGCAGTTTTTCTTTGCGTGACTCACTTGGGTAGATATATATTTCAAAGAAGTGACTGATTAGTGTTCCAACTAAAAAGGCTCATAAACCCTGAATGTTTTGGCACCTGTCTTAAATTTGCAGTAAACCGAAGGGAGGTGAGGGGTGGTGTCATGCAACCTGTTTTGAAGTCTGCCTGATGGCAGCCGAGGTGGTTTCATTGTTAGAAATCAAACAAAGACCCATTGTTTTACTGGGAAGAAGGTACTGTACAAAGTATTTACACTCAGGGACAATAGCAGCAGCCTGTGCTTTAATAGGGGAGCGTGGGAGCTTTGTAGAAAAATACTGAGAATGCTTTGAACTGTTCCTTTCGTTCCAAGAGGAAACAGAGTTAGGCTCTCCAGAATATTTAATTTGCATTTCTACCTAGAAACAAGGTCTATATGATTAAACTTGCTGTAGTGAAGCAGACGAAGCCATTGTAAAGATCTGCTCTGAATATAGCAGACAGTGTTTTTGTACATCTATTAGAGGCCAAAAGGAGTGTGGGTGGAAGCTCTCAGTTGAGGGGAGTTACAAAGAAACTGGCAGAATCTCCAAATGGGGTTAAAGGGAGAGGCTGTCATTCCATCTCCCCGTCAAAGACCGCTCTTAGGTTGCTAGTCTCCAGGCTGCATAAAGAAAGGAAGAAATCCTCAGGAGTGTTATACATCAAGTCATTGACAACATTGAGCTGTTCAGCTCCTCAAATGAAACTTTGCTTGATGGATTATCCATTTAATGTTTGCACTGAGTCACTATGCCGTTTAGTCACTGACCAAATATGTACAGTGCTGCACATGTTCTTTATTTCCTATTCATTTGTGGGATGTGGGCGTTGCTGGCTGGGCCAGCATTTATTACCCGTTCCTAGTTGCCCTCGAGAAGGTGGTGGTGAGCTGTCTTCTTGAATCGCTGCAGTCCTCCTGCTGTACGTTGACCCAAAATGCCATTAGGGAGGGAATTCCAGGATTTTGACCCAGCGACGCTGAAGGAACGGCGGTATATTTCCAAGTCAGGATGGTGAGTGGCTTGGAGGGGAACTTGGAGGTGGTGGTGTTCCCATATGTCTGATGCCATTGTCCTTCTAGATGGAAGTAGTCGTGGGTTTGGAAGGTGCTGTCTGAGGATCTTTGGTGAATTTCTGCAGTGCATCTTGTAGATAGTACACACTGCTGCTACTGATTGTTGGTGGTGGAGGGAGTGGATGCAATCAAGCGGGCTCCTTTGTCCTGGATGGTGTCAAGCTTCTTGAGTGTTGTTGGAGCTGCACTCATCCAGGCAAGTGGGGAGTATTCCATCACACTCCTGACTTGTGCCTTGTAGATGGTGGACAGGCTTTGAGGAGTCAGGAGGTGAGTTACTCGCCACAGTATTCCTAGCTTCTGGCCTGTTCTTGTATCCACTGTGTTTATGTGGTGAGTCCAGTTGAGTTTCCAGTCAATGATAACCCCCTGGATGTTGACAGTGGGGGATTCAGTGATGGTCACACCATTGAATGTCAAGGGACGGTGGTTTGATTGTCTCTTATTGGTGATGGTCAGAGCCTGGCATTTGTGCGGCACAAATGTCACTTGCCACTTGTCAGCCCAAGCCTGGATATTGTCCAAATCGTGTTGCATTTGAACATGGACTGCTTCACTATCTGAGGATGCTGAGCATTGTGCAATCATCGGCGAACATCCCCAGTTCTGACCTTATGATGGAGGGAAGGTCATTGATGAAGCAATTGAAGATGGTTGGACCTAGGACATTACAATGAGGGGCTCCTGCAGAGATGTCCTGAAGCTGAGATGACTGACCTCCAACAACCATGACCATCTTCCTATGTGTCAGGTATGACTCCAATTCCAGCAGAGTGTTTGCCCCCTGATACCTATTGATTCCAGTTTTGCTCGGGCTCCTTGATGCCACACTCGGTCGAATGCAGCCTTGATATCAAGGGCTGTCACTCTCACCTCTCCTCTGGAATTCAGCTGTTTTGTCCATGTTTGAACCAAGGTTGTAATGAGGTCAGGAGCTGAGTGGCCCTGGCAGAACCCAAACTGGGCATCACTGAGCAGGTTATTGCTGAGCAGGTGCTGCTTGATAGCATTGTTGATGACATTATCTATCACTTTACTGATGGTGGAGAGTGGACTCATGGGGTAGTAATTGGCCGGGTTGGATTTGTCCTGCTTCTTGTGTCCAGGACGTACCTGGGCAATTTTCCACATTGTCGGGTAGATGCCAGTGTTGTAACTGGACTGGAACAGCTTGGCTAGGGGAGCAGCGCATTCTGGAGCACAAGTCTTCAGTACTATTGCCGGAATGTTGTCAGGGCCCATAGCCTTTGCAGTATCCAGTGTCTCCAACCATTTCTTGATGTCAAGTGGAGTGAATCGAATTGGCTGAAGATTGGTATCTCTAATGCTGGGGACCACTGGAGGAGGCCGAGCTTCACCAGGTTGATACCTCATCTTCAGGCATGCCTGGTGCTGCCCCTGGCATGACCTCCTGCACTCTCCATTGAACCAGGGTTGATCCCCTGGCTTGATGGTAATGATTGAGTGGGGGATATGCCGGGCCGTAAGGTTACAGATTGTGCTGGAGTACAATTCTGCTGCTGTCGATGGCCCACAGCGCCTCATGGTTGCCCAGTCTTGAGTTGCTCGATCTATGCAAAGTCTGTCCCATTTCGCACAGTGATAGTGCCACACAACACGATGGAAGCTATTCTTAATGTGAAGGCGGGACTTCGTCTCCACAAGAACAATGCGATGGTTACTCTTACCGATACTGTCATGGACAGATGTAACTGTATCTGGCAGATTACTAAGGATGAGCTTGAGTATGTTTTTCCCTCATGTTGGTTCCCTCACCACCTGCCGCAGACCCAGTCTAGCAGCTATGTCCATCAGGACCCGACCAGCTCGATCAGTAGTACTGCTGCCCAGCCACTCTTGGTAGTGGAAACCAATAGAAATTTATTTCAAAGATAGATGTATGTATGACAGTTCAGAAAAGTTGTAACCTAAACAGCAAAACTCAGTTTCAACCTGTTTCCCTGCAATATCCCTTAGAGATATTCAATTCCAACCAAATATCACTCCTATCTGACCTCTGTAACTTCTTAGTGAACTGTTCGCAGTTCTGCTCCTGAGATCGTTGAGAGATTTTATGACTCATTTCTAAGTCTGCTGTCATAGACCTTTTTTGTCAATTTTAATGGTGTAAATCTATTCAGTTCCGATGACCCTTGAAAATTCCTATACAACATCTAACAGCTTCAAGACTTCACAAACTAATACTCTTCTAAAAGGCAATAGTGTTTGTCTAAACCAAGAACTTGATTCTTCTGCCTTGAAACAAAACTAGTGACCTCTGATTGGTTTCGCTGTGCAATATGCTGAGCAGTATAAGCATTTCATTCACTAAACCCTCAGATGTCCTGCTAGGCACAAAACTGGGACCTCGTGCCTTCTTGGAATTTGTCTTTAGTTTCAGTATTCCTCATGACCTTCTGATCACCTCAAAAAACTTACTTTCACAGAACTGAAACCACTTGTCTGCCTCTCAAATTCTAGATTCTTTATTGGTACTAACACACTATATACGTTTTATCACAGGAGCTAAGAATTACTTTGAATTTGTTCCAGGAAAGTATAATGCCTACCAATGAGATAGTGCCCAGCAAACGTGTGAACTGCTTTTTCTCTGTCATGCTAAGAATAAAAAGGGGTAAGATTCTGTTATCTGATATAAAGTGTAAGTTGCCTACACAATAATGCTCTGTCAATTTTTTGCAGGCTGTTGTTACATTAAATGTCTTAAAGTGTGAAAATTTGATGTGCTGTTTGTTCAGTTATTAACTAGAAGTCCAAATTTCCTTTTAAGAGTTATTGTTCTGCACGGGGATCCTGAGGACAGTTATCACTTCCATCCCGTTCTATCTAACGGATTTGTTTTCAAATTTTGACAGCTGGTGTCGAAAGTTTCTCGCCATTTTGGTCAACATTTTTGAAGACTAACCATTCTTGTATCGACCACGATAGGCACCTGGGGTGGTGATCGGATCAGGGGAGTTTGGAGTTGAAGTTTTTAAATTGTACTGAGATGTACATCTGTCTTCATTCCTCTAGCTTTACATTTGTAATTCAGTCCTTCAGATACAGATTGTCATCTTGCCCCATTTTCCCCTGTTTTTACCTGCTGAAGGTGTTATCTCCTTCACAGCCTTATTAAAGGTTCAAGGGGGTCTGGTGTCAACACTTAAATTAGTTGGCATTCTTGAGGTCTAAGAATGGGTCTCGACCCGAAACGCCAACTTTCCTGCTCCTCTGATGCTGCCTGGCCTGCTGTCTTCCTCCAGCTCCACACTGTGTTATCCCTGACCCCAGCATTGGCAGTTTTTACTATCTCTAAGAATAAGGCTGGTTTGTTTTAGAAACTTCAGAAGAGGTGCTGCGCTGGAGGAGAAAATATCGTTATTCTATAAAAGCTTTGTTTCCGTGGCCAGTTCAGAGTGTGCAGGTGGAGGTTATATCATCATCTAAACCCTTTGGAAGAAACAGTTGATGCTTATTCTGCCCAACAGTTCACATGCTTCCACCTCCAACTTGTCTAGATCAAATAGCCTCCTTAACGAGATACACACTTAATCTACTTCACAGCTTTTCTTGCATTATGTCCCCTGCACTGAGGCTGAGAGAGAGAGACATGCTCACTGTTTGTTTTTAACCAAAGGCAGTGAGATGGGAAACTTCAGTTGCCACCAGTAATTCTTGGTTTGTATTATGTAGCTCTTTTCCATCCATTTAGCTGCTTGTTATATCTTAGAATCCCTACAGTGTGGAAGCAAGCCGTTCGGCCCACCGAATCTGCACCGATTCTCCAAAGAGGCATCCCATCCAGACTCACCCCCTACCCTATAACTCTGCTAATCCACCTAACCCTCCACGTCCCTGGCTACTATGGGCAATATAGTATGGCTAATCCACCACATCTTTGGACTGTGGGAAGAAACTGGAGCACCTGGAGGAAACCCATACAGACACGGGGAGAATGTGCAAACCCCACACAGGCAGTCACCCGAGGGTGGAATCGAACCCGGGTCCCTGGCGCTGTGAGGCAGCAATGAACCACACAGCAGCATAAGCTGGAGCAGAAGTGATTTGTTTAGTGTTATGATTTGGACTTTCTTGTATTAGAATCCAATAACTATTGCACAGTCACTAAATTGAATCAAGTATTACTGTTTACTTTTTAGTGCTGGTCCCAGGTAAGGACTGTTATACTTCCCAACTTTGCAGTGTATCGATGAGCCAAGGTGATTGCACAGAGTACTCATGCTTACAAGGAATGATGACAAATGCTTTCTAACAGAGGTAGTAATCCTTTTAAAAGACCACTCCAAACTGCTACCAGGCATCAATTATTTCTGCTCCCTACTCCTTGCGTGAAGTCTTGACGTTACGAGGACTAGTTGAATTATCAGGCTCAACCAAATATCAGGATGCTTTTGCCAACAAGCAAGTTAGAACTGACTTGGACAAAACGATAGGTGATGTAAAATTAAAGATGTGGCTTAAAACAAAATTGCAACATGTATCACAGAAAGGAGATATTGTGCTTGTTTGATTTCAGGAAGAGCTACCTGATTAATCCCACTCCCCATTTTTATTCCACAGCCTTGACATTTATCTTTTTTTAAACCGTAAATCCAGTTTCTTTTGGAAAGTTTATTGCTAAATCTGCTTGAGGATTAATTATTCACAGGTTTTAGAATTTTAGAGGAATTATTTTTGGTCATAAATGATCAAGAAGAAACCAACTGAATCCTAAATGGTTTTGAACTTTTTAACACATTGTCAGATAGTCTGGAATGCAATGCGCCAGATGTACTTGCTGCTTGTCTCAATGTCACTGATGGGGACGTAGTTATAGAAAGTCATTGTTTTTAAGAACGCAGTGGGGGAAAGAAATTTTGGACTGGTCTGATCTGGTAACTTAGTGAAGTCTCCACTCCTGGGAGTCATGCTACATGCTGACCCTGCAGCATATCCATTCTGCTTTGTGGTTTCTGGACACTAGACAGCATTGCTTTCAAGAAGCCCTCTTATTCCTGACATCCCTCAGCAGTACACACATTGGACAAGTCGAGAGAGGACATTGAAAGACCATCCTCATCCACAATTGCTTTTACATTACAAAGATTATTTCAAAAAAAAGTTCCTCACCTTTTTGAAATATCCCCCACTATTTTTCCCATGTACGTGAACAAAGACCATAATTGTTGGTTGGACAGCCGTGTGATTGGATGTCTTGCAATGTGGCTCCCTCGCTCACTGTCCTCAGGTTTGGTCACTGTGATGTGCTGAGTCAGCTTGCTGTCACCCAGGATTACGGTGGGGGTGCCTAATGAGAAACCAGGTATCAACCAAGGTCTGTGTTCCCCATCACCATCCAGTGACTTTGTAAAGCTTGTGTGGATACATTGCCACGATGGATAGTTAGCTCAACATTGCTCACTAAAGAGGCTTGGGCTAAGGTATAAATTGACCCTCTTATTTGGGGTATTGTCATGTTCTTCTGGTGTCTATAGCATTGTACCCTGGCTGTCTGTTTTGGTGTCTTTGACACTATGTAGAGGCTACTTTCTTCTCATGCAGTCTGCAGCACTGTACCCTGACTGTGCTATTCTCCCACAGTCTGCAGCACCGTACCCTGACTGTGCCATTCTCCCACAGTCTGCAGCACTGTACCCTGACTGTGCTATTCTCCCACAGTCTGCAGCAC
>NC_063349.1:9004058-9037649 GCF_021869965.1 Rhincodon typus
TGTGGCCTGCTGTGTTCATCCAGCCCTGCACCTTGTTGTCTCGGATTCTCCAGCATCTGCAGTTCCTACTATCTCTTGGGAGAAGGATTACCTGGTGGACTGCAAGTTCCTCTTTCTAACCCCCAAGCAACGGCACATGTTGACAGTTTTTTTTAGAGCGAATCTGAAAATTTTCATCAGTGACAAATGGTCTTTTTTGAATTCCTTAAAATCAAAAGTGGATTTTTAAATAAATTGTTTCTATTTAGTCTTCAGGCTTTGGTGTTTGATACACATGAAGGTCAACCAGCTTCCTAATGAATAGCATCAGATCATTATCAGGGTTACCTGGTGCTATGTGCAGATTCGAGGAAGCAGACAAATTAATCGTCAATGATCTGTTTGGCACAAAGAAAAGGAGGAAATTAAAACAAAAAAAAAATGCGAATTTACAGTCCATGCAAAGTAAACCCGGAAAAGGCGCCCTCCCAGTGCAAAGCAGCTGGAAAAGGGCCTGCACCGTGTTGTTGGAATGTTGCTGCCCTGTAAATGATGCCTGTGTGTACAATGGCTCTGTGCAAAATGCTGACATTCAATGTACCTGCGACAGTTGTCATCCATAGCTGTCACCGGTAACAAATTTCCCAATTTACTTTCTGCTGCTCAGCACTCCCCCCACCCTGGCCTGGCCAAAAACACACTACTGTAGGAGGGTGGGGACGGGGGAGAAAAGAAAGGAGAGGCAAGTGCCAGACAAAATGAGTGAACAAGTACATCAGGGCGCTCCGAGTTTATTTCTTTTCAGCAATGGTTAAGGAAAGATTTAAGAGTCGGAAATGCCCAGCATGTTTCAGCTCTGTACCAGAGAAGGAGCATGGAATGAGACGATCGGAAGGACCTGCAGGATTTCTTTTGTGTTTTCACTTTGGCTTTTCTAGTGCATGGAGAAAATTAAAACTCAGTGTTTCAGTTTACAGCAGCATTCCATTACTCTGTGTCTGAATGACAATGTGATCTATTGTGTTGTTTCGAGATGTTTCTCGACGTTTAGTCATTTTCTCTTTTCCCTTTCTTATCTCTTTTATTCTTCCTACTTCATCTCCTTTCTCTTTCATCACTTTATTCCTCATCTTCTTATCCTCTCTCTCTCCCATTTTTCTTGTCTTTTTTCTCTGTTTTCACTTCCTTACTCCCTTTCCATTTTTCCTTTTTTATTCTTGCCTCGTTGTAATTAATTCCCTTTCCTCTTTCTCTCCTCTGTCCTCGCCTTATATTTAATTTCCGTTCCTCCTGCTCTCTCTCGTTCTTTCACTTCATTTCCTTTAAGCCTCTGTTCTTCGTCCTTGTCCCATCCATTGTCTGCCATTCGCTTTGTACTAATTACAGGGTACGATGTTCCCTGCATCATACACCATGAAATTGTGAAGAGGAGCGTCCTCCTGTACCTTGTCTGTCTGTCCTTGACTGGATCGATTCAGCAATGCTGTGCATTTCATTCTTTGTTTGCTTTTCTGCGTGTCAACACAATCTGCAACACTCAAATTAAATGAATACGGCTGTTTACGGTTGATTTATATTCAAATTCTTTTCTTGCTCCGTGGACGGATTCTGGATTGTGACGACTTGGTGATTTCCAGATAAGTTTTCTGATGTATCACACCCTGTCTAATAGAAAGGGAAAGCCCAATTTTAATTACAATTCTAGATGCATCTATCATTGGCTGAAGGGCCAAAGTAATGTGATGTGGGGCAGCTCATGTGACAAAAAGAACTGCCCAAAATCCTCATCCTCTTGAGCAGTCAGCCACGGGTCAGAGAATGTCTGGATACTGTTATACAGTTGTGGCTCACACGTTAGGTACACCCTCTTAGATGATTCAAGCTAAAAATATATCTGAGAGATTTACCTAAAAAGAAGCACCATCGAAACCAAGGAAGAAAGAGTCACGTAGTTTCGGAAAATAGTTTACAAAACAAAAATTTAAATTGTAGCAGATTTTTCCCATTCCGATTAGACTTAGATGTGTTCAGAGTCCATATAGTTCCACAAAATCATGATACCTACATAAGAAGGTATTGTTATTAATCTACATTGCACTAGTGGTGAAAGCCATAAAGTATTCAGTTATCTGTAAAATGCTTTGGGCTCCTTTAGGAACTGAAAGAGGCTTTATAAATGCCAGCTTGTTAACTTTTCTCTTGGGCTAGCTAGCAGTATGTATGTTTAGGCTAAGAAGTTCTGATGCTGGAAGTCAGACTCAGAATCAGAAATTGCTGATTTGGAACGGGTCTGAAGAAAGGTCACTGGACTCGAAACGTTAACTCTGCTTTCTTTCCCCAGACGCCGCCAGACCTGCTGAGGTTTTCCAGAAATTTCTTTAGGCGATCCACCCAAAGCAGCATCAATGCCTGAATCTGATCATACGCTTAGTTAATGCCCATGTTCAAACATAGCAAGCACGTAACTGATCTTAATATCTGAAGAAGGGGCCATTTGGACATGAAAAGTTTGGTGTCTATTGTGACACTGGGTTACTTTGTCCTTTTCTTTTTGAAGACATTGTAAGGCAGAGGTTCTGAACTGGCTTCTGAAGACAAGTTGTGGAGACACCTTGTGAGGCTTTGGGGTTTTTTTTAAACAAACCAAATGGGTGTGGCCAGCTCTCTCAGAACCGGCTTTCTGGGTGTTTTTTTCAGTAACGTCAGAAGCTGTTGGGGTCTGAAAAGAGTTGGAAGCTTCGGTGAATGTCTCCTGTCTGCAACACTCTTTAAATTTTCTTTTGATGTTCTCTTTCCTCATGGATTGGAAAACTGGACATGAGAGTCTGTGTCTGAACTTGTCTTTTTGCCAAGGGGTGTGTTTATAGGTTGTTACTGTACTGGAACAGTTGATTAGTAGGGTGGCACAGTGGCTCAGTGGTTAGCACTGCTGCATCACAGTGCCAGGGACCCTGGGTTTGATTCCATCCTCGAGCAAATATCTGTGTGGAGTTTGCACGTTCTGCCCATGTCTGGGTTTCTGCTGGGTGCCTTTGTTTCCTTCCACAGTCCAAAGATGTGGAGGTTAGGTGGATTGGCCATGCTAAAATCCTCATAGTGTTCAGGGATGTGTAGCTTAGATCTGTCAGCATTGGAAATGCAGGGTTACAGGGTAGGGGTGAGGGTCTGGGTAGGATGTTCTTCGAAGGATGGGTGTGGACTAGTTGTCCCAAATGGTAGGAACTGTAGGAATTCTAAGATATCTGTTCTTCGGTTAAACTTTCCAGTTGTTAAATTATTCTAAATTCCTGTTTCTTTTATTTATATTTTACCGAAAGTGTTTAAATAAATTGTGTTTTGCTTAATGATGAGTAGTTTGATCGCATCTGGAACACGGTACTTCACTTATACCTTTAAAATAAGAAAAAGTTAGGGTCCAGGCTACCATCTTAAAATGAACTGTTTGTGATGATTCACCATGGTTGCACAAGGAGACGAGGGAACTATTGATTGCAGCAAGTAGCAGAAAACACATCTGGAATATTCTTTCACTGACTCCAAGCATTTTTATCCAGCAGAGGTCACTGGATTAACAACTGGGAATCATCATTTCCTTGCAGAGGAGCAACTCTTGAGAGCACTTGTAACATCTTCTGCAGATACCCCTGTCCTAGCAGCGAACTCACCCACCCCTCCTTTTCTCACTCAAACCTCCATTCCCATTTAGGCCAAGGTGAACTATCTCAGTACAGACTGGGAACTGAGGCCCTGGCTAAGCACCACACTTTGCAATAAAATGTGTGCTTGGTTTGAATTAAGAGCCAAAATTCCACCATCTGTGTCTGTGGAGGAGACGGAGGGATGATAAACTTACCAGGACAAGGAGAGGTTCTATTTTTTTTTTGAAAACAGAAACCTTTACTCACAAAGAGTGGTTAAGATCTGGAATGCACATCCGGAGAATGTGGTGGAGGTAGATTCAATCATGGCTTTCCAAAAACAATTTCATACGCGCCTGAAGAGAGAACACTTGGAGGGCACAATGGAAAAGGTGGAAGCAGGGTCAGGCTGACTGAGTCACCCATAAAGAGCTAGGACAGATCCAGTGGGCCAAATGGCCTCCTCCTGTGCTGTAACCATTGTATGATTCTGTGCATGAATTTGATGCACATTTTCTGTTTGGTTTTCTTGTAAATTCCTGAGTCGCTGCGTCAAGCGACAATAGTTTCTGTGAGGTATTCCACATTAAACGATGTGAAAGATAGTACTGGGACACCAGTCCTGTGATGTGGGTTTTGAGAGGTAATGTTAGACATTTTGCATTCAGTCCATTCCTGGGATTTCAAGGCAGCAGGTTAAGTGAAACTTAGTATTTCTGCTTCCGAAGACAACTTTGGGGGAGCTGTGTCAGCCTAGTATCAGATGCAGCTTGGCTGTGATAGTCTTGTGACGAACTAGCCTGCTGTGACACACTTGTTACTCTGAATGAAAGCAAATGGTACTGAAAGAACACCCGACATCATAAACATGGTTAGTAAAAGAGATTTATGTGAGGTTGAAGTTGAGTTCAATCCTGATTGAAAGGTGCAGCAGGCTCTAGCAGCTGAATGGTGTCTTCCTGTCCCACTATCCTCAAGGTCAATTTTGTTGAAATGTAACCTGCATGTGAGTGGTCACAAGGTGGCAGAGTGGCTCAGATACAAAACTCCAAAATAGTTTAGACAAACTTCCACCGCGATGTAGTTTATGTTCCAGTTCCTTTTTCATTCTCTGATCATTTACCATTGTTAATATTAAAAAAGCAGTGTTTTGAATTGAGAGAGCGCAGACCAAAAAGGATCGTGTATTCCATTGCTCACAAAATCTCCATTACTGCAGTGAGTTCCTGTTTATTGTAGACATAGCCAAAGACCTGGACTATAATCGCGTATATGCTGGCAGGAGCGATTAGTAGTCTCACACACGTTTGTTGCGCTAGGGCTCAGCTCAGCTCCCAGCTTTCCTGGTCTCTGCCAATCACCTGGGGTTATCATTGAAGACATATGTCTTGTGTTTACGTTCTATATCCAGCAGAGGGATTGAGACTTGGTGGGAATGTTGTCATTCACTTGGCCAAATTTATTTGCTGAGAAGTGAGGAGGAGTAACTCCCTAAAGTTTGGCTATCAAGCAATGGTTCTGCACATCACAGACGTGTAAAAGGAGATTCCATGCTTTTTTTTTTGAAAAGAAAAAAATCCAGGTTTGTGCATGATAATACTTTTCCAATTCACATTTTCTGTAACCAAGGTGGATTCCATGTTAGAGGGTTGGTCAGTGTATGCCATTAGGAATGTCGAAAGGAAATTTTCGATTGAGTTTCGGAGACTGTCACTGTGTCCATTACTTCACTCTTTGATCCAGCTTTCCTTGACTCTTTACTGTACCCCCCTCCCTCCCCTCCACTTTTTACCAAAGTGAAACATTGCCATACAGAGCTTCACCTGTACATTGTTGAACAAGGTGCTGGAGTACTGGAAACAATTGCATTGGCCAGTGTTGGTAGCATCTGCTGATGGTTTCCCCAGAATGCACTTTTGGGCATGGAATGTACTGGAAGTAGCGATGAAGTTAAACTGGTCAAGCAAGCTGTAATAAGTCAGGATTCCTGTCCATAACAGGCAGCGACCCCTCCTGAAGGTAAAGGCAGCGTTAAGTCTGGATGCTGCGGTTTTCATTGATGGGTCAGTGTGCCAACACTCATTGTCATGGCAAAGGGGGTGCAGCTCTGTGCCTGCCAGTAAACAAAGTCAGAGAAAATATGCCAGGAACATTTTTTTTTTGTCTGTTTTCTCCCAGTTGTTTCCTGAGCTGGAGAACCTAGCTGCAATCCCAGAGCAGTCTGAATGTCCCAGAAGGTGACGGTTGGCCGATTGCTGTCATGGCTCAATGACAAGCTCCATTTGCGATTGGCACTCTTGGAAATATCACAAAGGACTTCCCAATACTGATTGTCTTGGAGGAGATACTGGACTTTGGGGTGAAGCTGCTCCCTCATCTTGTGGATGTGGTCCAAGCTGCTTTCTCCCTGTCTGGCATCCTCATATTCAGTGGTGTAATTTGATTGCTTTTACTGAACATTGCAAATGTTCTGTTTACTTTACATCTAGCAGCCTACAGGGGAAACTTCAACGTGGGGTGGACAATCCTCCGCATTCTGAGATGACTAGATGGGGTGTAACTGTTTCCAGAGCCGGTTGTGTGTGAAATCAGGGCTCCCACTTCGAGCGGGACAAATATTTTGCCAGTCACTGTCTCAAAAGGACTTGATTGGAACCAGTTAGTGCCAGTCGTTGCAAGCATCAAGTACCAGAGGACAGGATTTTGTGGGAAAATGACCAGCACACATGAATGGTTTTCGAGCTGGTCAGGCCAGCTGAATGGGAGGGAGGTGTCTCAGGAGAGTGAAATTTTCGGTGCGTTGGAAACGGGCAAAGCGGGTCAGGGCACAAGGTAAGACCGTGGGGGTTAGAGAAACAAACTAACGGCCGGTGCTGTGTGTGTTCTTTCAGGAGGTTGAGCTGCGCCGCATCAGCAGCCAGGAGAAGCTGGGCCTGACTGTCTGTTACAGAACAGACGACGACGAGGATGACAGTGGCATCTATGTGAGCGAGGTAAGCTCCTGTGGAAGGAAGCACCAGCTTAACATGGAGCTGACTTTAGAGGGTTGGCAGTGCGCCAAGCCTTGTCACTTCTAATTGCTGTGGTAAATCGCATCGCCCAGATAATATGATTATTACAGCCTGTTTATTTTAAGCAAATCTTTTAATGGTCGATCTTAATTACTGAACATTGTCAGAGCGAAGGAAAATTAAACGACAAAAATCGCGTGGTACTTCCCACAGATGCTGTCTTTTTCCAGCAAAGCTTTCATCAGTCAGGGCTTTAGCTGCCTAATTGAAAGATTGCTCGCAGGGGTGTGGGGAGGAATGTGGGCATTGCGTCCATCGAGAAAATGTTATAATCAGCATAAGCGGAAAGGCACACTGCTGAGTCCAGCAGTAATAGGTGCAGGGTATACACTGAGGTGGGCCATAACGGTTGGGGATTTTTCTCCCTCTGTCTGTCATGCACTCTCGGCCATTCTCAATGCAGACACATTGTCGGGAGGTTTGGTTTCTCAGTTGACAAGAAACTGTTGAGATGTGCAGTTGAAACTATGCCAGCTGTGCCTGCTGCACTGGAAGTGTCAGCAACTCGTTCCTTCATCTCAAATCTGACAGCACTGGACAGTTGAAGTGAAAACTCTTCAGTTGGGCTTGTTTCGAAGCCTGCAGTCTGACACCCGTGCCAAGATTGGTATGATTTTGTGGAGTGACTGAGGCATCTAAAATGGAATGAAAGTAGGGAGCTTGGGAATGGAAGGACACAAGGGGTAGGGCACTTGAATACAACTGGAGAGCTAACCCTGGCAAACTAAAACAGAACATTGCAGAGACCTAGCCTGTTGAAACAAATCCGAAAGGCAGGCGAGAGAAACGAACGGGCGAAGATAGCAATTGCTCCAAGGGTGATAGATAGGAGTGCCCCTCGGTGGCAGGTTCATCACTCATCTCTGCACCATGGTGACTTTGATCAAGGATAATCTGTATCCAAAGCTGTGCAACATGCAATAACAAGAACTAGTATCAGACGAGAGCAACCATGAAGCATGATTGCCACAGCTTCATTCGATCACATAAATGCTCGGACCCTTTCATCAAATTCCTCATTAGTTGCTTATCGTGAATGCATTTGACAGAGAGAAACCTGTATAAAACATGTAGTTCTCCACTAACCCGTATTGAATTTTTGCCCGGTGATATTGTGCATGGAACAGTGGTGGAAGAACTGGATAACTTTCTGTCCCTGGTCAGCGTTGACCAAACTGTAAGTAAATAGTGGTAAATGGGGAAATGCTGCAATTTAAGGTTCAGTCCTTTTGAAGAGCAGACATGTCATTGATCCCGATCCCTGGGATCAGCATTACATCCTGTCAATTTAGTCAGGAGTTACAATTAGACGTTTGGAGTTTTGTCCATACTGTACCTATCTTTGACAGTTAAAACAGGGGTCAGGCCATCATTCATCTATCCTAGTGCAAAATACAAACTTCTCTATGAGTGTCTCATCTTTTGGATATCACTGTCCACTGGGAAGTCTGGAGCTGAGCATTGCACCAATAAGTGACACTTGATGAGCTACAGAAGCTGTAGATTGCAAAGCAAGGTCTCCCAATGTACACACCAATGTTTACCGTCGAAATAATCGTGCACATGTCCAAAGAAAAGTTAGACAAGATGACACCCAGTCAAGAGATGGTGACGAAGGGTGCTGATTACAGTTGAGATTTTGCCAGTCTTTGATTTGTATCATGATGAAGTCCAGCCCATATCTAAAATCGTGCATACAATACACCCACAAGATGTAAGAAAATATTATTTCAAAGGGGCTGAAATTCAAAGTGAAATGGAATTATTAGCAACATTACTATACTCGACCTTGTATTGGATAATGAGCCCAGCCAGGTGACTGACCTTTTAGTGAGAGAGCATTTTGGAAACAGTGATCGCAACTCCTGATGTTTTAAGATAGTTATGAATAAGGATAAGTCAGGACCAAGCCGGAAGGTACTAAATGGCAGGAGGACAAATTATGTCAGTATTAGGCAGGAGCTAGGGAGTGTTAATTGGGAGGAGCTGTTATCAGGCAAGTCCACATTTGACACATGGGAATCATTTGAAGACCTGCTGAGGAGAGCTCAGGACCAGCAGGTTCCAGTCAGGAGGAAGGACAAGATTAGCAAGGCAAGGCACCCTTCGATAATGAAGAAGGTTGCGAATTTAGTCAAAAGGGAAAAGGAAGTAAACGTAACATTTTGGAAGCTAAAATTGAACAGGGCCCGCGAGGAATATAAAGAAAGCAGGAAAGTACTCAAGCAGGGAATTAGGAGAGGAAGGGGCCATGAAATGACTATGGAAATTAGAGTTAAAGAGAATCCTGAGGCATACTATACATACATTAAAAACAAGAGGATAACTCGGAAGAACGTAGGACCACTCAAGGATATAGGAGGCAACTGGAGGCAGAGGTCGGGGGCGAGACCCTAAGTGAGTACTTAGTGTTGGATTCACCCAGGAGAAGGACACGGAGGACAGTAAGATTGGTACAGAACACGGTAATACACTAGGACATTTTGAGGTCAAGAAAGAAGTGGTGTCAGGTCTCTCAAAGAGCATGAAGGTAGGTAAGTCCCGAGGGCCTGATGGTATATAATCCAGGCTATCGAGAGGGGCAAGAGGGGAGAAAGCTGGGGCCTTGACAAAGTCCTTTGTATCCTGGTTAGCCACTGGAGAGGTCCTGGAGGGCTGTCAAGTAACTAACATTGTTCCTCTGTTCAAGGGAAACAGGAATAATGCAGGAAACTACAGACCAGTGAGTCTCACATGGATGGTCGGGAAGCTGTTGGAGAGAATTCTCAGGAAAAGAATTTACACACATTTGGAAAAGCATGGCCTAATTAGGGACAGTCGGTATGGCTTTGCACAGGGCAGGTCACATCTTAGTAAGTGGAGTGAATTTTTCAAGGAGTTGACAAAGCTGATTGATGAGGGTTGGGCAGTAGATGTTGCCTACATCGGTTTTAGTGAGGCTTTCAAAAAGGTCCATCATCATAGGCTCATCAAGAAGCTTAAGATGCACAGGGTCCATGGTGAATTGGCCATGTGGATTCAGAATTGGCTCGCCCAAAGAAGGCAGAGGGTTGTGGTGGACGGGTGTTTTTCTAGCCGGAGATCTGTGATTAGCAGTGTTCCATAGAGTTCTTTACTGAGATGTCTGCTGTTTGTGATATATATATAAATGATTTCGCTGAAAGTATAGATGGGTGGATCACTAAGTTTGCAGATGACAAAATGATCAGTGGAGTTGTTGATATTGTAGAAGGTTGTCAAAGGATACAGCAGGATATTGATCAGTTACAGATACGGGCAGAGAAATAGCAGATGGAGTTTAATCCGGGTACATGTGAGATGCTGCACTTTGGGAGATTAAATGTTAAGGAAAAGTATGCAGTTAATGGCAGGACCCTGAACAGCATTGAAGTACAGAGGGATCTCGGGCTGTAATTCCATAGCTCCCTGAAAGTGGTCACACAAGTAGATAGGGTGGTGAAGAAGGCATTTGGCATGCTTGCCTTTATTGATAAGGGAATTGAGTACAAGAGTAATGTTGCAGCTTTATGAGTTTTTGGTTAGGCCACACTTAGAGTATTGCTTTCAGTTCTGGCTGCCACATTACAGGAAGGATGTGAAGGCTTTGGAGAGGGTGCGGAAGAGGTTTATCAGGATGCTGCCTGGATCAGAGGATATGAGCTACAAGGAGAGGCCAGAAAATCTCAGGTTGTTTTCTCTGGAGCAGCAGAGGCTGAGGGGAGACTTGATAGAAGTCTCTAAAATGATGATTGGGAAGCAGATTCTGACTATCAATCCCGAGTTGAATTGTTTAAAACTAGTGGGCATGCATTTAAGGTGAGGGGGGGGAAGTTCAAAGGGGATGTGAGAGGCAAGTTTTTTTTAACACAGAGAGTGATAGGAGTTTGAAACGCACTGCCGGGGGTGGCGGTGGAGGCAGATTCAATAGGGATATTTAAGGGACTTTTAGATAAGCACATGAAAATGCAAGGAATGGAGACATAACGGACCAAGGGAAGGCAGACGGATTAGTTTAATTTGGTGTCATATTCAGCACAACACTGTGGGCCGAAGGGACTGTTTGTGTGCTGTACAGTTCACAACGAGGGCCTGTAGCCCGTCAAAAGTCCATGCCAATTTTCTCTTTTGTCCCATATCCTCTCCTCTGTTTTCCATCTCCATCTGTTATACACTTTGGTCATCCGGATGGTACTAGGCATTTTAAGGCCATGCTCTAAGACCTGCCAGCACTGTGACCTCTTCAGCTGTGTCCAAGCAACACATCGGAGTCTCTCACTTGGTTTGCTCTCGCAACAGTGGAAAGTTCTGTTTTAAGTTTACTCCCAGACCACGCTGCTTCCCTTCTTGAACGGATCTCGATCGATCCACTCGGTGATCTGGATCCTTTTGGTATGGGTCCCGTTATGTGGTAAACAGTTCTGGCTTGCAGCTCTTAAATAACCCCCATGAGAAGAAGCGCCATCAGCCCAGGCAGTGTCTAGGAATCGTTTTGCAGCGTGACTGGCTGAGAGCTTCTTACGGTGCATTTACTGTTCCCCTCAGGGGCTGGAACACCTTGCCGTATTTTCTGATACCACTGACTTCCGCTTCACGTGCAATCTTCCTTGGAGTCAGTCGATGCATCGGTGAAATCAGAATCCATTGACATGTTGAGCGCTTTGGACATTCCTTTACCTGCCTGATTTAAGGCATTTGAATTTGGGGTTCCCACATTCACAGTATAGATTCTGAAGGGACTGAGATTACAACTGAGAGATGCTAGATCGAACTGTATAGGATCAAGATGTATGGAATCTTTGACTGTCAGCACAGGAATTCATCCTTTAGTCCCCCTGAACCTGGTCTGCCGTCAAATGAGCTCCAATGTGACCTGCAGATTAACTGTATTCGCCTGCGTTTGCTTGCTGTAGACGGCTGCCTTTAATGGTTTGTCTGCTCGTTTGCCTAATCTTAATCGTTCCCATGATTTCTCCAGGTCGACCCGAACAGCATTGCGGCCAAAGATGGGCGTATCAGAGAGGGCGATCGGATTGTTCAGGTAAGCCTGGGGGGAGACATTAACGTGAGGGAACTCGCGCAGGGTGAGACCGAGGAAGAAAGGTTGACCATAACGTAAACGAACCGACAAGAGAGAGAGATCGGCGAGCAGGTGGCTGCCTTTGAGCGTCGTCCCTGAGTACAACTGAATTCAAATGCTGCATGTGGGTGATAAGCCCACAGTTGCTTTAATTCCATCGGGCTGCCTCCTAGTTTCGTGCATGAAATGTAACCCCACAGCTGGTGCCAGCAGCTCAGGCTGTCATTGCTATAGCAACCATCAGCCGGGACCCTCCTAAATAACATGGATCTGCTCCAAAATGAAATGTTCAAAATAACCAGAAACATTGTTATGTTTATTAGAGTGCGGTGGTCATTCTTTTATGAACGTTTTCACTCACAACACTTTGTGAAATTGGCAACTGTGTCTGTCTATCTTTTCAAACCAGAAAGTATGTATTTCCTCATGCGTACTGACCATCTGGTTAATTTTATGCGTCCAGTTTCTTTCAGAACTTGACAAGGTGTACCTGGAATGAGGTATGTTGTCCCCTACTATCCTCTGAGGAAGACCATGTCGAGACCAGAGCATAGTGTAGCTTACGTCAATGAACCTGGTGGTGACCAAATATGAACATGTAACAAAGGATGAGGAGAACAGTCACAGAATTGAGAAGAATAGGGGCAAAACTAACAAAGTGGCACGTGGTAGGAGAAATTCGACACTGTATTTTGAAGTGCTGTATGTTGGAATGAAGGTAGTAGGATAACGTTCACAAAGTGGGGTGATGTCAAGGAGAATCTGTTTGTTGAGGTTGGTTGGCTCGCCGAGCTGGTTTGTTGTTCCGCAGACGTTTCATTACCGTGCTTAGTAACATCCTCAGTGCAGCCTCTGATGAAGCGTCGGTGTGTTTTCCCGCCTGGCTTTTAAACTCTGGGGTCCGTTGCGATGGATTGCCTCACTTCCGGGTTTCCTCCGTAGTGAAATGTATGTGAGGATGTTACCAAGCACGGCAACGAAACGTCTGCGGAACAACAAACCAGCTCGGCGAGCCAACCAACCTCAACACCCACAACCCGAGCTACAAATCTACTCCAAAACCTTAAGGAGAATCTGGGGTCTCACGTAGAGCAGTGTGTGAAGTCGGTAGAATCGGTCGATGAAGGTGTTGAGAAAATGTGGCATCCTGAGTGCTTTTTGTCACGGTGTAAGTGTATATCGGTGCTTGGAGGTTATACTAACATCAGTGCCGACTAGGCATTGACAAAGGATGTGAAGATCTTTGAAGGTGCTGAGCACTTGTACTGATGTGACACAGGGGATGAGAGATTTTGGTTCAGCGAAGACGCTGTTATCCTTAAGTATTATCCTTCAACGTGTCGCAACATATTTGGGAAAGTGATCACTGAGCCCTACTACTTTGGGATCGCAGCAAAAGGTAAGGATTCGATCTAAACATGTCGATTTCCTGAATGACCTGTGTGATGGAATCACGTTGACAGAAACTGCTCACATGTGATGCCACACCTCTCAAGCTGGTGGGAGTTATCAGAAATACGTACATTTTAATTACACGTAAAGAACAATAAACTATCAACTTACAGCTTTACCAGTTACAAGTCTAACCCCGTTTTATAACATGTCCTGTGTTCAGAGGCACAGATGGACGAGGAGAAACAGAAGTTATTTTTGAGTACAGTAAGAAATAAAGAAGCAAAACACATTAGAAAAGTGCAGTCGACAAGATTCATTGAGATGTTCCTTTGGCTTGCAAGGAGTTTCTATTTTTCAGCCACCTTTCTTCAGGTTCTTTCATTTCTTTGCAGGAGGCACAGGGCGACTGGTACAGCAACTGCTAAGTCTCTGTGAACATCATAGGATAAAGATGAAAGTAGCAAAAGTATCAGTGGGTTGTCATAATGTGGGGTGCGATACCTTGAAACAGGTGTGCTCGCTTTCAAAATTCGTAGCCGTGCATAGTTGAAATCGCAAAACTCAGTGAAGAGTGCAAAAGAGGAGTAGGTGTTTCAAACAGGCAAGACATAATGTGTGTCTACTGTTGTAAGGTGTATGCAGTGCAGTTGTACGTTTGAATGGATGAAGACCTTGAAATGGTACAGCCAAGGTGTGTGAAGGGTAAAGTGGTTTTGATAGGGTAGATGCGGAGGAGGTTTTTTTTCTCCTGTGGTGGGGGAATTCAGAGCAAAGTGGAGCAAACCTCAGATTATATTTGAGACTTTCAGGAAAGGGGAGATGCTTTCCCACATATATTTCCCACAGTGGAGATGTGGAAATCTCACTCCAGCTGCAAATGCAAAAGGTGTGGGTCGTAGAAATGAAAGAGCAAGGGACAAGTTATCGTTTACTGTCAGTAATGAAAGTTCTTCAAAGGTGGCAAAATATTCTCGAGGTGCAGACATGTCATAATGTAATTAGATGGCAGGTTTGGATTAAAGGTCAAGTCGCATACTAGCGCTCCTAATGTTATGAAAGAAATGTGTAATGACTTCTCAATATCGCAGATCGTTGGAGTCTGAGTATTGAAGCTGCTCATTTGTTGGAATGAATAAGTTGTTAAAAAGGCACTAGCAATTTCTGTCTGGTATGGAGGGATCGAATAGTAATGTCGTTGGGATTGTCAGTGGTGCAAGGAGAGATATGGGCAAATTCAAGGAGATAACATCTTGTGGCTGGTATTACAAGCTTAGATTTTTTAATTCATTTCTGGGGTTGTGGATATCACTGGCTAGGCTGGTATTTATTGAGTATCTGTGATGATGTCAGAAACAGCGAAAGTTGTTCGCTTGACAGTGGAGTGTGTGTGGATGTAGTCAGCTATGTTTTGTTGACACAGACAGAAAGACCTGTGGATGGTGTAAATCAGAAAGAAAAACAGAACTTGATCAAACAGATGACCAGATTTGGCAGCATCTGTAGAGAGGTTTCAGAGTTAATGTTTTGGATCAAGTGACAGTTCCTCAGTTCTGAGGAAGGGTCACTGAACTCGAATCATTAAGTCTGTTTTCTCTGCACAGATGATGCCAGAACTGCTGAACTTCTAGAGTAATTTCTGTGTTTGTGCTTTGTCGATGTTCATCCTTCATCTAGATGATCGGTAGTTTTATTTTGATGGGTTTCTCAGAAATTGTTGTATCTTTTTGCCATTTTTGCATCCTTGCAGCTCCTTCGCTATTTGTCTGCTGTCTACATCCTTTGTCAGCCATCAAATGTTATTGACCTCTTGGTGCTCCACAGCCACATTCTCTTGGTTGTCATCAATTGACTGTCATTGTCCAAGAGCTTTGTCTAAAAGTTTGCTAGTAATTTCAAACTACTCCATTGCCATGTTTAAAACGTTGTTCAGCCAAAATGCTCAGATCCCTACATTTGTCCAAATGGAGCCTCTGTTCATCCTTGCATTACATCAGTGAGCAACAGATGGCCGATCTTTCATCTGTTCATCAAGGGTTCAATCGTGAAATTCCCTCTGTAAATGTACATCCTTTTAAACGATGTTTATTAATGTGTGCATCTGTAACGAAGTCGGCAGTTGGTCTAATGTCTGTTCCTGTTGTTGGGTGTGATATTTTATCTGAGAGCCTTCCTCCCAACGAGCTGGGTAAGTGTGACTACATGAGAGGAAGTTTATAAATGGAATTTGTCATTGTGTGTTTTTGAGAATCGTCACAGACAAAGTGAGTGTGCAATATTTGAAATGACGATCCTGGACAAGCTGTTCTGGAACTGTGAAATCCAACATGATATTTGTGTGAGAGAGTGATCTTTTATGGATCTGGTGGATTGTCAACTAGTGCCTTGTATCTTTGTGAGAGTGACATGACCTCATAGGGTGTTGAAATCTGAGATTGATTTTGAAAGTCCTCAATGTTAATGGAAAGCCAGACCACAGTTTGATTTTAGCCTGAGCTGAAAATAGACTGTCACTTTCTTGGCTGATTACATTGTTTGTTGACACTTAGCTGGAATTGGAGAATTGCACTTGGCAGGTGAATCAGTGTCTCAACCCATCGTGTCGGTGTAGTCATGGTCACACCTGAGCTTGAGCGTTATCATAGCTTTTGATTTGCCTCTTATGTACTCGATCCGAGGTGGGTGAGCTCATTTGGTTACTCGGTGAGTGGAAATATGAAGGATGCCCAAAAATATACCATTCCAGTGTTGGCGAAGGATTAGTTTTACTTGTTTACTATTTGCAAAAGTTATTGGTTTATATAGTGATGCGCACAGTATCTGACCTGGTCAAGAAGTAAAAAGATTAATTGTCGTGTCAAGTCCAAAATGAAAGTATAGCCTCCTTTTGTGTACACTTAGGAGAAGCAATTGCTTCTTGCTGACAACATGGAGGTCATTTGTTTTAAGGTGGTCGCACATATAGGGCAGTTAATCGTGTGAAATTGGCTGAGCGTAAAGACAAAGAATTAGTGCCAACTGTGTGACGTGCAGTCAGGTATATTGGAGATTCGAGGGCCGCTTTGGATGCGGGACAAGGTTCTTTGTTGATTTCAGGCTAAATTCGATAGTATTTCAACCTACCGTTAATGAAACTGAAGGAGTATGTGGAAACGTGTCTTCTTTTGTTACGCGGGGGAATAGGAAGACGGTCCATTAACTGTTCTGGTGGATGTGGTACATGGAAGAAATTTCATTGCACCATTTTCGTCGTTAGTAGTATTCCAAAGTAAGGAGACAATAGCATTCGTGAGGTAAGCTCCTCAGTCTTTGGGTGAGTTCTGCTTTGAAAAGGTGTGTGCTTTTCAAATTTTAATTGAGAAATTGTTTCTGCCAGGGTAATGATAAGCCACAGTCATGAGTGAGTCGAGTTCTTTGTGGAAATGATGTTTATGTGTTGTAACCTAAAGAAGGACATTTTGGTTCGGTCTAAGGAGCGTAAAGCAGTCATGGGCCCAGTAGGAATGCAACTTGCGAGACCATGCAGCATTACGTTTCATGGATTCCTCCCTTCCCATCTGATGCCAACTGCAGTACTGTATTCTGTGAGGGACACTTCCATTATCTCTAAAGGGAGAGAAGATGCCACATGTCACATATCACTGAATGGAGTTGGCGGATGTCTGTTGGTCAATGGAACACATGTTGGGCATTGATGAACATTAAGGCTTCTTGTGACATCAAAGTTCCTTTGTCTATCCATAACGTTATGCAGTGAGTTCCTTAATCGATTGGCGATTGTTGCTTTGGTCCCAAAGTGGAGTGTTCTGTGCAGAAAGCCACATGAATTCTTAACCGAGATGAGTTGTGATTTGTATTTCCTAACGTTAAGTGTCGACGGTGTGAAAGCAACAGCTGCCTTTTTGCCTTGACCACTTGTTTGTTTCTCGCAGATAAATGGGAAGGACGTTCAAGATCGGGAGGAGGCCGTGGCTTTACTGTCCAGCGAGGAAAGCAGGAACATTCTGTTGCTGGTCGCCAGACCAGAGATTCAGGCAAGTATCGCATCCAGAACAAATTAGTTTTCGATCTGGATAAAGTCTTTCGGATGTCAGAACAGTCATCAAGAGTTTCCTGACGAAAGGCATCCTTCACATTTGACGTTTAAGTGAACACAGCAGGTCGTTATCACACCGCGAGGTATCGGTAACAGCCTTCAGTTAACTGGGCAGAATAACGTTGTTCCAGCCGAGTGTCGGCTGTGAGGTAGACTTTTGAGGTGTGACATTCAGCACTGCCTTTGTACATGTCTGCTTGGATTACCTGCTCACAAACTGACTGTACCACAGAGACTGAAGTGGTACTAATGCATGAACCCAGGCTTTTTGTCAGATTGGGCGTTTTCTTTTGATGTCCATAGCCAGTGTGGACAGTAGGAATCAGGGCAATGCCCAAAGTGTCTTGTTGACTCCTCTTCCATGCGGTTGAGGCTTTGGGATCTGTCAAATTTAAGCAGTTTGAAAGACGATAGGAGCACCATGAAGAAGTGGTGAAATTTGCAGTGATTACCAAGTGGTATTGTTCATGTCAAAATGAAAGTGACAGAATACATCCTCATTGGGCATATGTAGTTCACAGAGATATTGTGACAGTTCAGTGGTGCATGTCTTGTTTCTGTGGTATCATATGCAGATGTTTTGCTTTTTTAGATATGAGAATGCCATGGCCCTAGATGAGTCCTTTATATGTCTGAATTGGTACTGTAGAATGAAGTACAGTACTAGGGTATGGTGGGTTCTGCTGGGATTCACAATGATGAGACAGAATGTAGGACATCAAACTAAGTGCATCCTTTCATTTGCAACATCTGCACGTTGCTGATGCAATGTCTAAAGTTTCAGAAAGTGGTGTTGTGCAAATCTGGAGCTTTTGGAAGTTTGGTGGCAGCTAAATTACACCAGAGGAGCAGTTGAATCTGTAGGTTTGATCCTGCAATGCATTTGTGGCAGTGTATGGAATAGCGAAGTAGGATTGTATCACAGTAGAGGGCGAACATAATGGAGCACCAGGTCTTTTATGATGTTCATGTGTTTTTGGGAATGAGCGTTTGGAAGAAGTGGGGGGAAACCACCCATAAGTGGATGTTGTGAATCCTGTTTATTTCGGAATCTTTTGCTGAAGGATGTGGACCTTTACATGGACTGTGTTCTGTCATGGTACTGTTGCTGGGATTTTGTGTGATAGGCTAGTCGACACTATGTGTTTTTCAGATAAAGTTAAGAAGATCGAAGGCATACCTGATGATCTTGCAGAATTAAGTGACAGAAATCTTGCATGTTTATGGGAAAGTTATTTGAACGCATTGTGGAGGGAATAGCAGTGTTTACATCTCAATTATGTGAGAGTGACAGTTGTGCTTTATTGTGTGGGACTGAAAGGTCTCCTTGAAGGAGCGGTTACGGATGTGACAGGTGTGGGTTTCCAAGAAACACCAGTGTTTCTTTGTGTGGTGCATATGATTGTGGAGTTGATCTAATTGGTGTTTCACATGCGTGTTTAGTGTACCATATGCGTTGTAAGATGTGTGGTCACCTCTGTGCAACAGCATTGTGCATAATTGCGGCCATATCTTATTATGTATTTTCTGGACAGTATGTTGTTGGAGGTTTAGAGTCTGTTTGTATGGTAATGTGTTTGTTTTTCTGTGGCGCTGTGGAGTGATTGTGTGTGCATGCGGTTAGTGAAGAAGTCATCAGACATTTGCAGTTGAATTGTTTTGTGCATTTCAGTTCAGTTAGCTACCCTTGGCTAGGAATAGAAGTGGGTTAATTTGCTCCCTGTTTCTGTTCCATCATTGTGTAGTTTTGGTGGCCATTTGACAGATTTGTCTTGAAATGTGCTTTGGTGTTGTGTAGTCTTCACATTCAGATGTAACTGTTGTTTGAGATGTCTGGCATCTCATTGATGCCTTGTGGCTGTGTAGTCTATGGAGTCTTCATATTAATAGCAGAAGGGTGTAACAGCACAAGAGAGGGGAATGAGGTGATTTATTGAAATGGTGTGTGGTTTCAAGGAATCGCTGGAAATGATGAGTATAGGGGCTTGGATTTATTTTTTTGCTTGAGAAGGTTGATGGGGATAAGATTCAGGTGCATCAGGTTGTGATGGGTAGGTACAGCAGCTGTTTGTCTCATAGAATCCCAACAGTGTGGAAACAGGCCCTTCGGCCCAACAAGTCCACCCCGAACCTCAGAGTATCCCACCCAGACCCATCCCCCTATAACCCACCTAATCTACACATTCCTGAACACTACGGGCAATTTAGCATCTTTGGACTGTGGGAGGAAACCGGAGCACCCAGAGGAAACCCACGCAGACACAGGGAGAATGTGCAAACTCCACACAGACGGTCGCCCGAGGCTGGAATCGAACTCGGGTCCCTGGCACTGTGAGGCAGCAGTGCTAACCACTGTGCTACCGTGCTGCCCTAGGTCTTATCTGATGTGTTTGTTTGGTGGGGAGGGAATGATAGTGTCAGACACATGATATTGATGAGGATGAGATGAAAACGTTTTTGGTTTGGAGAATGGTGCTGGAAATGTGGAGTGCAGTGTACTTAGAAATGGTGTCAATCTCAAGAAAGGCTGGGTGGAACAGTTGAGGCATTGTATGATATTGGACTTTTCCAGAAAACTGGATTGTGTGTTGATTGATTGGTAGGTTGTCAGTCAGTCATTTGTGCAATGTGGATGGGCTAGAGTGTTGAAGGCTATGTTTTGCGCAGTATGATGTGTGTCAGTTAGATCACGGCGGTTATGAATGTGTAGGAGGTGTAGGCGTTGTATTATTCTGTGTTCTTGAGGGAGTATGCTGTGTTTACCAGTGGAGGTGTGGTGTTACGCGTTTTCATGGTGGGTACTTGTGTTTGTTGTGGGTTGTGTGTTGTATGCATGTCTGGCTTTGTCTGGTTCTGTAGTTGTTAGTGGTAGATGTATTGGTGTGAAGCAAATGATTAGTGTGTGTAGCATTGTAGAAGGAAATTCTGAGGTGTTGTTTGTGTGGAAGGGTTTTGTAAGTTGTCTGTTGTTCTTGTTCATGTGGTGGTTTTGCAAGAGTTGTGGATGGTCGTGATATTTGCAGTTTTCATGTTGTTCCTGGGCTGCGGTAGGATCTGGAGCAAAGAATTGATTTGTGTTCCTTCTGTGCACATAAATATGTGAGATTTGCATTTTTTTGTTCTAAGTGTTGTGTGTTTGTGTTAGACCTTGTGCAGGGTGTTGCAGTGTGACCCTCGACCCTCTTTTTGTAACATCCTGTCTTCTCTCCCATTTCTGCCAGTTGGATGAAGGATGGCTTGATGATGACCGCAATGAATTTCTTGATGAGCTTCATATGGATATGTTGGAACAGCAACATAATCAGGCAATGCAGTACACAGCTACCACTCTTGAGCAGGTAAGATTCATCACAGCTTATCATCAGATAAGGTGTCTGATATTTCAGCTTAGCATTTATGCATACCACCAACAAACATTTGCACAACGTGACGTTCACTTTAGCAACACTGTGCCCTGCAGAACCTTTATTAAGGAAAAAGCAGTTGATTGATGCAAGGCTGCTAGAAAGAAGAAAGTCCCTGCACTCCTTCCATGTTTATGCTTTTCAGTCAGGAGTTATCTCGTTTGTTTTCATCAACTTCACTCCAGAGATAGAGCGCATCTTGTTTCCATGCTCTAAGCATGATTTGTGGAGCCATGTAAGGGTTCCAGCAGATAGAACCCTTTCAGCCCAGTGTCCAAAGTGGTTCTGGGAAAGCAACTCCTTTAGTCCCAAGCCCCGCTCCCTGCCCCACCATACTAACTAGAGTCACCCCATTCTGTACAAATAATCCATACTTCAATCCATCACTCGAGTTGTCATATTGAAGCATGGATATTTGCATTAGTCGCACTAGCCCCCTTTGAATTCTGAAAGGGACAGTGAATCTGTTAGAAGTAAACTTCAACAGGTACAATTCCTGATATTCAGCTTGAGGCTGCCCCACTTAATTCCAAACAAAAATTAGCAGGATTTCGATTTAAATTTTGACATCTGACAGATTGGAGTGTTCAAGCAAGGAATGGACTTGGAGGCAGATCACACACCACCAAAATCAGCTACTATAGTCCCCTGTATGGCAGCTGACAAACACATTTAGTTCATACATCCCTCGTTGTCATGTTATTCTGATTGGTGCTACACCTGACCACGATGAGAGTCAACCAGAAAGCCAGAAAACTGATGTCCATTATTATTCTGATCTCCCACAGATTCCAATGGTGTCACTTCTAACTGGCACTGACTGGATTTGTCCAGCTGGAAGTGATCCTGATTGGAACTGAGCACTGATGAAGTTCCCATATCATCTGCAACCAGTTCACTTATCTGATTATTCCTCAAGCATTCTAATTGCTGTGCTCTACAATGAAGTACAACAGGGACGGTTACCACTATCATAGAGCGAACTGAATTAGTCTGAAACAGTGTGGTTAATCTCAGGTTGGCATTTATCTTACTTCAAAGAAAGATGCAGCCTTGACCTACATTCACACTGAGCAGATTGCTGAACGGTGGCCCATGCATTTTGCCACGCAAGTTAAACATGGACATCGATGAGCATTCTGCATTGATCTCAGGTTGTCCTATCTTGCTAAAAAGTATCACATTGGCAGCAAAGAGAGATTTGCAGGTACCTTCCATTGCAACATACAAGCCATGGGCCAAGTCCCATCCTGTAGCCAAATGCTGTCAATGTTCTGACTGAATTCACATTGGGATTAATTAAAGAGGATAAGGATTATTAACCACAGAACGAGAAGGGCATTAACATCCTGAGTCCAGTGATTAATCATTGAAATAAAATGTTGCAACTTTGACACACACACAAGGTCTGATGCACGATGATCAAATCATACCATTAAGTGCACTCCATCACTGAATCTTCCAGTGTGAGAGAGGCTTTTGATCTCATTGTACCTGTGCTGCAAACGTCTAACCAATCCTCCATCCTTCAACTTTTCATCCGTTCCCCTTGGAAAGTTACTTTGTATCCTGCTTTCAGCACCCATCCAGATTATAATAAAGATTCACATTTGCCAATGACCTTACATTTCAGGTCACTGCTCTCCTTAGTTACCATAATTAAAACATTTCCACAGCTGTTTCACCTTCACTAAATCTCCCCTTCATCTGCTCTGCTTCAAAAGGAAAGCCATCCCAATTTTGTGTTCTAATGAAGAGTCGACGCACCCAAAACATTTTACTCAGCTTTCTCTCCGAACATGCTGCCAAACCTGCTCAGCCTTTCCGGCAATTTGTTTCTGCTGCCAGCTTCTCTGCCGTCTTCACTTAACCGAAGCCCCTCACCACAAGTACCTTCACACTAGATCTCTGCTGCATCTACATTAATATCATTTCACACTGGGCCTGGAATAACAAATTACATTGCTTGCATTGATAATGTTATGAATTAGTATAGGCACACATCGATTATCCTGCAGTTACATTAGTCATACCTATTCTTCCACTTGCTAGTGAACACTTATGCACAAACACCACAAGATTTCTCTCCTGCACCCTTAAATTTTTAAAGGAAACAGTAAAGGTTTACTCATTTTTCCATTTATTCTGCATCCTTCATCCTTCCATTGGAAAATTCCAGCTGCCAAATATTTGCATCTCACCTGTCTACCTTTACCCTCTTCAAGTCTACTCCGATTCTCATTGTTAAAATTCATCCAAAGATTGCTTTCGCAGTTAGTAGATAAAGCCACATAGATTAAACTCGTCGCCTGAGAATGGCTATGACATTGCAATGTTTCCATTGCAATGTTTCCACTTGCAGAAGGGTCAGTTATCAGGAGACAGACATATGATCATTGAAAGGATCTTACAGTCAGATAGAGGAATGGGCAGATCCAGCATTAACTGTGAATGGCATGAGGGTTCTTCTAACTGTGATTAAACACTATTGATGCAAATACTGCTGCATCAAGGAAATATGGTATGTGAGCGAAATACTTAAATTAGTATATTTAGCCAAGCACTTGAACAATTGGTTCTCTCTTGGACCATAAGATGTTAGAGTAGAAGTAAGCATTTTGCCCTACAAGTCTTCGTTACCATTCCACAAGATACTGGCACATTTGATAATCTCAACTTTCAATCTAAGTAAGGACCCAGCCTTAACAGCCCACTGCAGTAAAGAATTCTGCACCCTCTGAGGGAAAGGATTCCTCTTTTAAAATGGGGATTGACCTTTAATTCAGATTATGCCCTCTGCTCCTAGACTGTCCCACAAGGGACCACTGTCTGTGCATCAACCCTCTGGCACCCACCTAGTTGCATCTTCTCAGGAAAAAAAAAAGACTCATTCCACTCCACTTTCCTGTTGGATACCTAAGCTAGTAAATTACCTCTAACCCCATGTGTTCTTGTGGCGTAACCTCTTGTGCACGGCATCTCATTCTTCTGAATTCCACCAAGTTAAACCTAACTTATTCAAAGAAAGTCACTCCACACTTGTGATCACCCTTGTGAACCTATCTTTCCTTAGACAAGGGCCCTTACAATGTTGACAGCATTCTAGATGCACTCCAATTACTGCCTTGTTTAGCCATAGCAGGACTGAATCTGTTTCCATACTGCATTCAATTTGCCTTCCATTTTGCCCACTGGACCTAGAGATTTAGGAGTCTGTACGTGTTAATCACAATGTGTTGCAGTCTTTCCCCACGTAAAATAATATCCCAATCTTCTATTTTTATGTCAAGGTGCATAACTTCATTTTTGCACATTACATTCTCTTTGCAAACGTCTTTTAGAAACCCAATTTTTCCTTTAAACGTTACTGGCGTCCCTTTATCCATTCTACATGTTAATTCATTTAGGGACCTTTTTTGAAAGGTATTATTTCATCATTTTACACCATTGATCACATCAAGTGATGATTTGTTTGGGTTGAGGGTGGCGGAAATGATTTTCTACACTTAAACATGTTTTGCTGGTCCAGGCAAGTGGATATTCTGCGTCTGAACTAACTTGTTTTCCATCAAAACACAGAAAAAACACGAAGAAGACGGTGGGACGACCGATACCGCGACTACTTCTTCGAACAACCACGAGAAGGACAGTGGGCTCGGCCGCACAGACGACAGCGTGAGGAACGACGAGAGTTCAGAGCAAGAGATCCTCGGCGAGGAGCAGAACAGCGCCTTGCTGCAAAGCCAGGGGGACCTGGGCTACAGCCAGGACACCCTGGGCAGCAGCGAGCTTCAGTGCAACGAGAGCTTCGTCTCGGGGGAGTACAACGACTCGGATTTTGTGGGCACCCAGGACGAAGAATGCGAGCGGTTCAAGGAGCTCCTGGAGCTCAAGTGCAAGATGAGCAACCGCAGCCAGTTTGACCTGTACTATTCCACCAGCACGATACAGTGCGGCCGGAGGCAGCAGGAGGTGGTGGACCGAGAGCTGGAGATGCTCAATGAGGAGCTGAGGAACATCGAGCTGGAGTGCCAGAACATCATGCAGGCCCACCAGCTGCAGACGGTGAGGGAGGAGTACGGCGACGTGTGGTCAATCCACGGCAGCGGATTCGGGAACTACAACACCAGCATCGACACGCCGCGGGGCAAGAAGCTGGCCGACATCATGGAGCACCCGGAGAAGTCGGACAAGGACAGCTCGAGCGCCTACAACACGGCGGAGAGCTGCCGCAGCACCCCGCTGACCGTGGACCGCTCGCCCGACGGCTCGCTGCAGCGCATCGTCAGCATCACCAACAAGCGGAACCTGAGGAGCTCCATCGAGGCCGCGGCCGCTCTGCCCTCGCCTTCGTCCCCCAGGCGGATCAGTGCCGACGCCGCCAGCCCCGCCGCCAGCAGCTCCTCGGAGACGCCGGAAACGGCCGTGCCCGGTGACGACACCGAGCACGTGACGGAGGGGAGCAAATCCGGCGAGGGGGGTGAGCGCGTGCCCTACCTGTCGGCCTATCACAGCTCGCCCTACCGCCATGTCAACATCCCCGCGCACGCGCGCCACTACCAGAGCTACATGCAGCTCATCCAGCAGAAGTCGGCAGTGGAGTACGCCAATAGCCAGCTGAGCCTGGTGAGCATGTGCAAGGACGCTCACCACAAGGCCGGCGCCGGCGACTCCAAGGCCGAGTGGAAGGTCAAGGTCCGCAGCGACGGCACCCGCTACATCACCAAGCGCCCGGTGCGCGACCGCCTGCTCAAGGAGCGCGCCCTGAAGATCAAGGAGGAGCGCTGCGGCATGACCACCGACGACGACGCCGTGAGCGAGATGAAGACAGGCCGCTACTGGAGTAAGGAGGAGCGCAAGCAGCACGTGGTGCGGGCCAAGGAGCAGCGGCGGCGCCGGGAGTTCATGATGCGCAGCCGCCTGGAGTGCCTCAGGGAGAACCCCCAGAGCGGCAGCGAGGGCAAAAAGGAGGTCAACATTATCGAACTGAGCCACAGAAAAATGATGAGGAAGCGCAACAAGAAGATCTTTGACAACTGGATGACAATCCAAGAACTCATGACACACGGTGCCAAGTCCCCAGATGGCACGAGAATCTACAATTCCTTCCTGTCGGTTACTACTGTGTGAAAGGGACTTTTATTTTTAAAAAAAAAACAAAATATAAAAAGAACGCTACCGATTTGTGGTAGAATACAATTGCCTCGTTAAATGTGGCATGTCAATTTCTTACCCCCAGAACTGCTTCTAATCTGATTACGGTTTTTACAAGCAGTTACTTATCACTTTTACAACATGTATTACAATTGGTGGTACCTTTTGTCTGTAGGTTACAACTTCTTGTCATCTTCCCCATGATCTTCAGTCCTGTTATTTGTAAAACAGAGCCATATTTCATGTGATATTATGCCCATGTGAGTTAAGTCTGACTTTATTACAAGTCCATTAATCATTACCCAGGTTTCTTTTTGTAATGTATGTTTATGTTATTAAAACTATACATTTTAATGCCAAATTCCAATAGCTTTGCATACTTGTCCACATGCATTGCAATGCTAGCATTTACATAACTTTACTTTCTCTGCTGCCAAGTGGAGCATAAACTTAACATCCAAGCTTTTAACTTTCACATTTGTTCAGCCATGTATTTGTACAATGAGACTGTAAATTAAAAGTGTAATGTCCAAGTAAAGTGTAGGTGGATGAGTGACTCGTACTCTAGCGGAATCGATGCTGTAGTCAGGTAAATGTGATTATTGTGAAGATGAAAAATAAATTATTGCTTATATTTGAAGAAACACAGACTGCAGAGTAAACATTGTGAAATCTTTTCCTGCACTCATCACCAACTATCTTCCTGTTGACATTGAACAGCTTAACTAGCCTCAAGAGAACTGTTACTTTAAAGACAGTCTGCGATCAATAGTCGCTCGATTACATTTTAGCATTGAATTTTTCAGAGGTGACATGCTTTTTTTCTTGCTAATGTCCAGGTGGTGGGTTTTAATCACCAATCAAACCCATATATGCAATTCATCTTTGCCACTGGAACAAGACCAGTGTGTACAACAGATCATCTACACAGAGAAAGAAAATGCACTTATCTCAGGTGGAAGCGAGCCACCCGTGCTAAGGTCAGGTGCTTGGACTGAGCGAGCGGAGAAAAACTATGTAAATTTAAGTGGTTGCTGGCAGGAACAGAAGAGTGTAGGCAACAATGATCTGCAATTCAAACAACCTTTTTAAGCATCTGGTGGCATGTTGGCTCAGAGAATTTACATGTGGCTCCTAGCAAATTGTGTTTTTGAGAGTAAAGTTTGAGCAGCTGACTTAGGAGCGCAAGGGTTGTTCCGAGCCCTGATTTGAGTCAGGAGATGGCATTTGGAAGCCCTGCAGCATTCATTTGGCCAATTTTGAGGATCTCTGTAGGAAGAACACAAATCAATATGCAGGCTCTTGGGTAGAGTTACCCAACTTGGCTCATTTAGGTATAGAATAGTCAAAGTAAATTTTGGCCCTTTAGAAGACAAATGGTGAAGTAATAATGTGAAACTCAAATGGCAGAGGCACTAAACCAAATGGTCTGTCTCTGCTTTCACAGTGGAAGATAATTTAAAAACTGCAGTTACTACAGAGGAACTCGATGAAATGACTAGCCTAGAGAACAAAGATATTAAGTAAACTGATGGCATTAAAAGGCAGACAAGGCCCTGTGCCCTGTTTGGCTTGCACCTTAACGTATTAAAAAAAGGAGATGGCAGAGATAGTGGATGCATTACGTACAATTTTCAAAAATTTCGTGGATTCTGAAAACGTACCAGTGGATTAGTGACAAGCTGTCACGTTAGCATATCTTTATGTTTGAATAAGGGTAAATGTTGGAGACAACAGACCAGTTAGATCAGCCAGTATCATTGGGAAGTTGCTGGAGTCAACTCATGAAAAAGAAAGGTAATAATTGAACACTTGGAAAGTAAAGCTCAGTTCACCAGTGTCAGCACAGTTTCACCAAGGGCAAACCATGCTTGATAAACTTGGACTTGAGGATATAACCAGCAAGATGGATAATAAAGATCCAGTGCATTGGTATATCTAGATTTCCAGAAGGCATATGACAAGGTGCAACATGAAAGACTGATCCAGAAGGCTGGATCCCAGGGATTAAGTGTAGAGTATTGGCTTTGACAGAGAATTGCCTAACGGAAAGCAGAGGGTGAGGATAAATGGGTCCTTCTGTGGATGGCAAACTGAAACTATTGGGGTGCTGCAGGGTTCAGTTCTCAGACTCAACTATTTACAAACTTGTGCAAATGATGTGCAAGCAGGGATGGATTATAAACATAGCAAAGTTCACAGACAATACTAAAATAGGTGGCAAGACATGCGGTGATGAGGAGATAAAAAGAATTTACATATGGATATTGATGGGCCCGGAGAATGAGCCAGAATTTGGCAGATGGAGTTTAATGTGGATAAGTGTGAAGAAGATGTCCAATTTGGCTGGAACGGTACAAAAGTGCAACTTATTAAAGATGGGAAAGCAGATTCAAAAAGTGTGTCAGTGCAGAGGGATCTGGCCACCTCGGTGGTATGAAACATAGAAAGTGGGTATGCAAGTGCATTTAAGAAAGGGAAATGGAATCCTGGCATTTATCGGCAAAGGACTAGATTATAAAGTTTAGTGTTGTTTCAATTACATAAAAAAGGTGTCAGTGAGACCACACCTGGAATATTGTGACCAGGTTTTGGTCTCCTTAAGGAAGGATGTGGTGGCACTAGAGGCGGTTCCGAGGAGGTTCACCAGGTTGATTCCAGGGAGGAAGGGCTATCATACGAGGAGTAGGTGAACAACTTGGGCTTGTACTTGCTGGAGTTCAGAAGAATGGAGGTGGTGGGGTGGAATCAGACTGAAGTTTATAAAATGCTAAATAAGAGGGGACTGATAAGGGGTGGATGTTGTTCAGAAGTTCAAGACTGTCCCACAGGGGAGAACAAGATATCATAAATAGAGCGTGGAGAGGAGGTTGGTTCAAATCTGAGATGAAACTGCTTCTCTCAAAAGGGTCTTGAATCTGTGCCATTCACTGGCCCACAGTGCAGTGGAGGCAAACTTTAAAAAAAATCAACAGATTCAAGAAAGAAACAGAAGTTTCTGACGAAAATTGGGATAAGGGCTATGGGGAGCAGGCAGGAGTGTAAAGGTTGAGACCAGGAGAAGACCAGCCATTATCATGTTAAATGGCAGAGGGAGCTAATTGCTTACTCCTGCTCCTAATTCCTATGTTCCCCTGTCCTTTCATTGTAATCTCCAAATATTTCCCTTTCAGGATTTAAATTACCTTTTGAAGCTTCCTGCTGAATCTCTTACACCATTCATATTTCTCGTCATGCTGAATCTTTATGCATATCAATCTATTGAGAACAGTTTACACTTGTTTACTCTTAAAACACAAGGCTTTTCAATTCTGTTAAGTCCCTCCAAAACCGCTTCTGTTCTAAGAGTAGCCTCAGCTTCACAAAGTGGCTTCTCAGTGTAACTGAAGCCCTGCATCTTGGTACAAATAAAAATCATTTTCATCTCTGACATCTCTAAGGCCTTGACATTGCTCCAAAAAGCACCTGCAGCCGAACCAATGATTTATTGAGTTTCCAGATCCATAGGTTATAGCATAGGTTTGAAAACATAAGATAATTTTGTGGTTCAGTTGATTAATTATTTGAAAGCACCAGGTTCAATTCAGGAATTAGGCTGCAGCAAACTGCATTTTATTGGGTTCATCCAATATTTAGTCTCATCTCAACCACACAAATTCTTCATTTGAGCTTAAGCATCAGGGCATTAGAGTGGCACTTCCCTTTCTGAAAGAAAAGATGTTGTGGAAAGCAAAGCATTGTCTGAGTATTGCACAGGAAATGCTTGTTAATTCCTTACCTTCAAGATGATTTATGACTACAGTGAATGTTATGAGATGGGGGGGTGGGGGGAGGGGGCCACTGGTAGAATCCAGCTGTAACATGAGCAAATATATTAGAACTATCAATTTTAAAGAGAATAAGAGCTTTCTGAATGACTATTTTGAACAATGACCGCTAAAACCAGAGAGTGTATAAATTTTATTACTGCTCAATGATACTAATATTGTGACTTGAGACTCACAAAATGCACCAAGTCGTACCAACATTTTAATCCGGGTCGGACAAAAAAAAAATGTCAATTCAAATCAGATCTGACTAGAAAGGCATTTATACTTTTAGTTTCCAGGAATCCATCCTTCAAATGGAAGCCAATAATGTTTGGATATCACTGTCCCCTTTCTTAAAGCTTTCTGAATCACTGGAAGACCAGAGACAGATTCCACTTCTCCCTTAACTCTAATCACCACTCCTAGAATCCAAATTATGGTATTAACTGAAAAAACTGAGGTGTACTGTTCTCATGTGCATATTCGCATTCACACAAACTGCACTGATGTTCCAAATTTCAAATGTAATTGTAGTCCAATTTCAAGCCCATGACGGAGCCTGGTTTTGCTTCAGAATCATTTCAGCCCTTAAGATCCCGTTTACACTAAACACGGTTAAAACATCAGTGCAAATCTGAAAGCTCTTAGCACTGAAGCTAAAAACTTTGGAATCTGGAATACAGCTTGAAGGTATGGAAAAGGGGAATTTCCTCCGGTTTGTGACTGTATCATGTGTCTGCTGCCAATGACAGACCGTCAGTGTAAAAATGCCTTTAGAGCTTCCTCAGATGATTGCAATCTGATAAACTGTCTGTCTTTAACTACATGCTAATAAAAAAAGAATCAGACTGCTTCATTATCACAATCAATTTACTGGAGAGTTTAACCAAAGCTCCCAGGAGACTGCCACTTACTGAGTTTGTGCAAGTGGATCTAATGTTTTACATTTTGGGGCTGGACAAGTTCTAAATGAATCCAAAGCTGTCTAAATCCCAAAATGCCATTTGATAATAGATGAAGTTAAAATTGACATTTTGCTCTTACATTGAAAAGAGAATAGAGAGAAAATCCTGTCAAACAACTGGAACTTGGTCAGAAATTCAACATTGCATAAAAGCTGCAATGTGGCATTTACTTACTCTTGGATATTGCATTAAATGGGACTGTTGTCCCATTGATCAAAGCATTGATGTATTCTATCACAATGTTTCTCTTCTACATATATTTTTATTGATGTAAAAGCTAATCTTTTAGTCTCAGAATCTGGGAAATTTGAACAGATAAATCAAGACACTCTTTAGATTGATACATTTCTGATGGTTAACCATAGACAAATGTCAAAATTCACAATAAAGTTTGAAATTTATGCTGTCAACAGGACAAAACCCAGACTTGCACATTCTCAAATTAAGCAATGAGATTTAGTCTTGCACTTAAAATTTATTCCTGTTGCAATTACATGATTAACTTACATGATCATAATCTATTATTTGAACACAAGGCTAAAACCAACTTGGCAACTTTTAAAATTTTTAAAGAGGGACCTCGTCATTTATCTTTTCTGTAACTACTTTCTGAATGGGTCGGGATGTTTGGGGCAGGGAGAGTTGAAAGCAGGAGTGAAATGCACAAGTTACTAGTCAGAAGACAATGTTCAGAAGAGAAATTTAAGATGGAGCTCCAAAGACAGGTTGACAAATCAAAGTGCATATACTGAAAAGGTTCCCTGCTGACTCCTTCCTATGCACAAGTCAAATCTACTCAAATTGCCCATGTAATGCAAACGGCAAATTTACAGTACTAATTCATTAAATCAGATGGACTTTATTTCATGACGTGGACAGTGAAAGTCAGTCATTTCAAGAAAACTTGGGTTTTCAATAAGTAGACAAGCATCATACGCCATACGTAAATATTCAATGGGATGGGCTGTCAGTGGATAGATGCTGTCTTTGGTTGGGGAAGAGGCTGGGCTTGTTCTGGACACAACGAGTGTCTATGGAGGTGCAGACACTAAGATTTAGTCAAACCTGGGATAGCTTAGACATAATCAGACTTGAAGAACGGCCACTTGTGCAATGGCTCCAACAAGGAGTCTGTGATTTCTGACTAGAGAGAAGATAATTGACATAGGAGTACACTACCGAGCTGCCAATTGTGAATGCTTCAGAACTGAAAATACTTGTAGAGAAACCTTCTTAAGGCTTGCAAATATATAACCTTGCAGCAGTTTCACTTGGAATCAAGACGAGCTGGGTAATTGGCCAAATTAGCAATCAGAAGTATGGAGTAGGCAACATTATTTCACTAGTCTGATGTGATATTAGAACTTTGCAGATAATGACATTTACATCACTACTCTGCTTTGTGATTCATATTCTCATTGTCAAACACAACGGACTTAGATTTCATTCAGTAATTACAAAATCTCTACAATACCGCTGTTCATCTTTTATTTAGGGAAGTGTTTTATTTAACCTCCCTTCTCTTCCCTCTCCCCTCAAATAAAGAGCTTTACTGTCTAAATGTCTCTTGTGAGGATTCAGACATGGCAGATCAACATTGACCCGACATGTAGATCCCCAGAAATTCATCTGTTAATTCTCATTACCGGTCTATAGTCCGGGTGGAAATGTCAATTAAATGCTATCAAGCTTTTAGGGATTATGCAGCTTGACGAAGGTTTTAGGTATCAGCCTTAAACGCCAGCTAATTAAGTCGCCTGCTCGCAGCTGTTGGGAGACTCGATCAGGTATAATTAAAACTGAGCAGATGACAGCAGTGGCATTTGTCAGATTCATGCGGTGTTAAAAATCCCAGTCCTGACAGAAGAAATGTCAAACTGATACTAGTCCCCATCTTTCAAATACGTGTGAGCTTAAGCAAGCAGCACTTATCAGATAAGTGCCAGGCGATAACCTTTAGGAATCCCCCCCCACTCCCAAAAAAAGCAAATACTAAATATTCAATTTCATAATCTTGCCAAAGACCTTCACTTTGTAGCCTTGTGAATTGTGGAACATCAAGGAAAGGTGATCGATTAGCCTTCCCTTTTCCTGCTGCAGTGGCTGAGTTTTCTTTTTGTTCACCATAACACTGGCTCCCTCTTACATTTCTCCAATAGCACAGGGAAATGCATTCAGCTAGAAGGCAACATGGGAGATGAAAGAATTTACACACAGTTATAAAACACCTTTCAGAAAGCCAGAACGTGTGCTCAAATGTCTTAAATCTTTGTGAAGTGTGGCCTTTTGTTGCAGTGAAGCTAAAAAGCAGAAGTAATTTTGCACAGAGCAAGGTAATTAGATCAATGACCAGATCAGTCATGTTGGTTCATGGACAATTATCCAGGACACCATGACATCTCCCCTGCCATTGAATGTGCCATGTGATCTCTGATGTTCACCTGAGAGGGTGGACAGGCTTACTACTTCCACTATTGGAAAGTTTCACTGGATTATATGCTGCCTGGATTAGGTTTGAACCCATAAGCCTCTCGTCTAAGAATCATGCATATCTGTTTTCATTTTCATGACCACTCAAGTGTAACATCATGACTTGAGCATCTTTCTAAACTTACCATTTCTTGAGCTTTGCAAGATCCCTGACTAGATTGATCAATGGGACCTGGCTGACAAATGAAATCCCACTGGGATAACAAGGTGTAGAGCTGGATGAACACAGCAGGCCAAGCAGCATCAGAGGAGCAGAAAAGCTGACGTTTCGGGCCGAGACCCTTCATCAGAAATGGGGGAGGGGAAGGAGGTTCTGAAATAAATAGGGAGAGAGGGGGAGTCGGATAGAAGATGGATAGAGGAGAAGATAGGTGGAGAGGAGACAGACAGGTCAAAGAGGCGGGGATGGAGCCGGTAAAGATGAGTGTAGGTGGGGAGGTAGGGAGGGGATAGGTCAGTCCAGGGAGGACGGACAGACAGGTCAAGGGGGCGGGATGAGGTTAGTAGGTAGGAGAT
>NC_063349.1:9038049-9067847 GCF_021869965.1 Rhincodon typus
GGTATCAATGTGGATTTCACAAGCTTCAAAATCTCCCCTCCCCCTACCGCATCCCAAAACCAGCCCAGCTCGTCCCCGCCTCCCTAACCTGTCCTTCCTCCCACCTATGCCCTCCTCCCACCTCAAGCCCCACCCCCAACTCCTACCTACTAACCTCATCCCGCCCCCTCGACCTGTCCGTCCTCCCCGGACTGACCTATCCCCTCCCTACCTCCTCACCTACACTCACCTTTACTGGCTCCATCCCTGCCTCTTTGACCTGTCTGTCTCCTCTCCACCTATCTTCTCCCCGACTCCTCCTCTCTCCCTATTTATTTCAGAACCCTCTTCCCCTCCCCCATTTCTGAAGAAGGGTCTCGGCCCGAAACGTCAGCCTTCCTGCTCCTCTGATGCTGCTTGGCCTGCTGTGTTCATCCAGCTCTACACCTTGTTATCTCAGATTCTCCAGCATCTGCAGTTCCTACTACCTCTGAAATCCCACTGGACCTGGTTCTGACACCAGTGAGACATCCTTAGTATAACAGAAGGCCACACCGCTACCAGATCCATCAAACAGATTATAGATGTGTTGAGAATATGCTCTCGCTGCCTTCTGGTCATGTCCAACAGGGTGATCAGTACACACCTTATGCCTATTTGAGGTACTATGCAAGATGGCCATGCAATGCAGAGAGCCTTTGCATCAGCAATACTGAGTGACACAAGCCTCAACAAGAGAATAGGGATGCACAAAGAGGGAGACATGCCAGAGACAAAGGCAGTCCAGTTTTACCACTTGTTCTTAAAAAATGTTTCTTTTTAAAAACACAAACTGTTCTGGAGCTAACCAAAGACACCGGCGTTTTGTTCTGAAGAGTAGGACATTGATCATTTTAATAACTGAATCAAAAACATTTTACAAGAATTGAGAGACTCGTGGCTGTGGGGCTTAATTACCAGATCAGTCCTCCAATCTCCGTTGTAACAAATTTAGAATTGGCTCCTTACACTTTGATCGAGTTAACTAAGTTTTAATTGAAGTGTGCGTAGTCAGAAAGAAAGAAAAAAGGAAAACTGTGATCAGCTGAGAGGAGTTTAAAGAATCTAATTCCGCTGTCCATCCAATTGTAGTAATGTGAACATTACATAACAATTTGTCACAAAAACAGCAGTTTCATACAACATCTAATATTCCTTAGATCTAATGAGTGCCAACCATTAAGCATGCAGATACACTTAGGTCTCTGACTAATCCAGTCACAAAAGGACAGAATAATCGTGGACAAAGTGAAAACAATATATTCAGCTTTCCAGCTAAACTGACAAAAAAAAACACTGATGCCCTCACGAGACACAACCCCATGCCATGATACCACTTAATCTGGTCCTTCAAAAGGAGGTCATTCATCTTTTTCTGGCATCTTGGGTGGACCCCGTGGTTACTAACAGTCTCAGATCTCCATCCAGTCTACTTTCGTCAACCAGGGGACCTTCTCTTGCTATTGCTTAGGATGAGCCTCTCCTGACTGCCTACAGGAGCATCTGCGAGGGTGTATTGCTGAATTGTGGATCCAATCTGTGCCTTTCACACATCTCCAAAGTGGGAGGGGAATTGTTCCAGAACATTGAAGATCAATGAGGAAGAGGGGAGGCAAAATAGGGATGCACAGGAAAAAAACTCACAAAACACTACTGAAGTCTGTATCCCAAAATGGAAAACTACCCCTCCCCAAACACTATTGCACATATTTCACATAACCTCTGCTAGCTCTTCAAAATTTAAATATGAATTGGATCAGTGTCAAGTTGAGACAGTAACAAAGTGAATATATTGTCCACCCCTGTTCTGCCATCTGATACAACGTGCCGCTGATCAAATTCCAGCCCTCGTCTCATCCATTTGGCTCACAGTTGATTCCACATTAGACTGACTTTTGACTAAATGAGATGCAGCTCCACTGCTATTAGTGGAATACTTGGCAGGACATGTCGAGTTACAATATTCATTTACATCCTTAAATACTGATACTCGGCAGAGCATCGACACACTGGCTAATTCAAATCAAGTTAAGTCCCAGCAGTTATGACATGTTGATGAGAAATGGTTCCAACAAGATTAAGTCTCATGTAGCCACACTCAACGCAGACAAAATTAACTTCTTTAAAAATATATTTTCTATCTATCCAACCAGCCTCCCCTTCACCCCAACATGCTACACCCAAAAAGACTGGCTGCGCAGAGAGACAGAAACCTTTGGCAGGCTAGGAGCCATTTAACACATTAGTTGGGTTGTACATTGCCTCTGGTATTTTAGCAAGTGCTGCTGGTGGTTTTGCCATTAATTTTGGTTACTTATTGTTCGCATCGTTATAAAGAATTTAACTTGGTACCCAATTTTAACTGCTCCTATCATGGAGTCCACAATGAGGTTCAAGAATGCAATTCGGTCAAAATTCCTCATGCGTGCAGAATTCCCAGCTCAAATACTCTACTGAATTGCTGTAGATTATTGCTGTATTGCCTGATTGCAAGTGCAACGTCAAACTTTGACCAAATCAAATCTTATTTTGACTGTCAGGAAGGCTGAAGCCATCATTTTCACCACTTGCCATCAATTTTGTCTTTTACCATTAACTTCATTCCCTCTCCTTGCTCACTATATGCAGAGTTATTTGAGCCCGAGCTGTGATTCAAATTCATTCGATACCAGGACTAGAATATTTTATGCCCCAAACTTCTGCCTTTTATCATTTAAAAAAAATGAACAAACGAACAAACAAACATTGTCCTAGCCTGTGTCACCATCCTGGTCCAATATTTACTTCCTTGGCATATATCAACCCTCATTCCCAGCCATGCTGATGCCTGCATCATCTGTTAGTTTGTAGATTCTGCAAGGGCAGACCGAAAGATAACTGTGATATAGCCATCACCTCCAGGCATTAACTCCTTTTCAATAATATTTAGTCCCCTGATTTTAGCCTTTAGAACACCACTCCTTCCTTCTCACACCCCTATTAGTCACAGCCTTCAAATGCCACTCTTAAATTCACTAAAACCGACCTTTTCATCTGCTTCAACTGTGTCAAAATCCTGGAATTTCTTGCTTACAGCACTGCGGGCACATTTCATGATCCTCAATCATTCAAGACAGCAGCTCACTATCACCTTCTCAAGGGCAGCAGAGTGTGGTAACATATGCTGACCAACCACTCATGCCATCACTGAGGTTTGCTTGATAGCAATAATTACAAATACAACTAGTCAGCCATAATTATGGCAACGTTAGGGAATTAGCATCTGCCCCAAAAGCTAGAGTAGAATTTCTTTGACTCCATTCACAGACTGTGACATCAGTAGAATGGTAGTGCGACTATAATTGACCACCGGTGTGAATATGTAACAAAAAGTACATTTTTAGGATTTATTGGATTGGATTTTAGTGCAATTTGAGTCATTTAAATTTTGTAAGATATGAAATTAGTTTTATTGTTCTATTTCCCCTCCAAATCTACAGCATTGGAATTGTTTTAGTGAAACACCACCTTGCTAAAACTGAAAGAGAAGCAAAATAGGATTACAATCTGATTTGTCCAGTAGTTATGTCAACTGGGATCATGAACATCAAGGTCACTGGATTCAAAATGTTAGCCATTTCCTCTTAACAGATGCTGCCAGACCTGTTGAGTTTCTCCAGCAATTTGTTTGTTTAGTTCAGATCTCCAACATCTGCAGTTTTGTTTTCTACTTCTAAAAGCTGCTTTCCATTACAAGATCCAGATATTGGTGTCTTCCCATTGAAACACTGGCTCCAAATTCAGACAAAGGAAACAGTGGAAATCCTGAAAGATCTCCTATTTAGGGGATTAGTCTTTGGCTTTTATATTAAAAAACATTCACTTTACTTCAGTCTGGAATAATGATGTCTTCCAAAAACAGTGTTTAAACAGAGTCTGGGATTGGACGTGACTGCAAACTCTTGTGTGAATCTGCCTTTCTTCCTAAGAATGGGGAAGAAAGGGGATAATAATAATAATTTGGTATCCTGTTCAACTGTTTTTCCCCCTTTTGTTCACTTAACTTGATAAATGTGACTTTAAAAACCGTCAGTTTAATTGTAAGGCCTTGCCTGCGTGCTACATTATCCAATTCTGTTCAGGCCATGACCAACTGGTGAACTGTTGTCTGTCAGATTAAGAATTGCAGAGGTTTTCTTTTTAAAAAAAAGACAATTTGGCCTGTGACTCCAGTCCCATGCCAACTGTTTAGCTATTAACACTCTAAAGCTGCCAAACAAGCTGGAATAAAATGCAGCAAAAAACATACGTAGTTTCCCTTTGAGGAGGCAAAAACGATAAATATCAGCCTTGCCAGCAGCACTTAAAATTACAGAATGTTTAAAATCTATTCAGAAAACATTCAAAGCAGCCTCTGTTTTGTAATCAGTCTAAAAATTCTAATCAAGGATTTAAAATTTTTATAAAAAGATTATGAAACAAACAAAGCCACATAATTCACCATGCTCTTCTTCCAACAGACTGCACAATGTGTGCTATTTTGTGCTTTCCTAATTTAGTTAATCTCCATGGGGAGGTGAATAAGGGAGATTAGACAATTCAAGACACAGAGGAAAGGCCAAGACATTGCTTTACTGGCAGTCAATCATTTCTCCAGAAGTCAGTTCTGGTTCCATGCACAGAGCTATCATATAGCAACTAAATTAGCTTTACTCTATCTTAAATTAGATGGTATAATCACAGATGAGGGAGCCTGAATTAGGACAAATGTCGAACAAATTGCTGAAAGGGCAAAAATAACTTGAGAATTTGAATTAGGCTGCTAACGAGCAAGTCATTTTCTACTGCTTTAAGCATGCTCCAACAACCAATGACTACATTTTATACTTAAAACTGTACAGTGGTTGGCATTCTTCTGTCTCTGCATCGATAACAGGATCAGGATCAGGACCAGAACTGGCAGCACAAGTTCAAAGGGCTACCTAGCCTGTTAATACTGATCCTAGTCAGCCACATATGCACAATTCAGAACAAAATGTTTAACTTTGGCTGAGATTCTGTAATTGGGCAGCATTTACTACACATGCACGAGTCTGCTAAGAATTACAATGAAAATTTTAAAAAATTGTTGTCAGTCAGGCTCACAATGCTTGCTAGAAGTTGTATACATTCACCCACAGGGCCCTGTCCTCTCAAAGTGGACTAATCAAATCCAAGATTTGGTACCTGCTCTAATTAAATAAAAGCACAGGAAATAATACTTCCCCTGGTGTATCGTCTATCGCACTGCCTCAATCCAGTGTTAAATAGTCAACTGATCACTACCCTTTCCTCATGCAAGCTACATTGTTGCTTCCTTTGAAGTGTGGCACTCTTGTGTCTAACAAGTGCAAGACAAAAGTTATGACAGCATATCACATCTCAGTAATATTCAAGATTAGTGCTACCAAGCAATGGCTTCAAAATTGTCATTTTCCTTTCTTTTCGCCATGTGGGCATAGAATATGTTTTAGGGTATTCCCCCAGAGGGATTCCTTGAATACAAAAGGTGCTTTAGACATTAAGATGGAGAGATGGTTCATTTTACATCAAATAACTACTTCAATTCTGCATGATACAGACTTAACTTCTAAGAACAAGAAACTGAATGTAACATTGGTTAAATATTAATGCTCGTGTTAATTGTCATATATGAAGGAATAACACTCTTGCAGGGGAGAAATGTGGTATTACGGGAATCATACATATTGTAAAGAGCTAATTAGAGTACAAGGTTAACTTGTGCCTGTTTGCATTAAAATTAAAATAGGCTTCACCAGATGAATCTTGTATATCAAAAGGCAGAGAACAGCAGGTACCTGTGAGAAAGGCCTTGAGAAGCAAAGGATTAACTGGTTAGGAGACAGAGGAGGAATAGAACGAACAGGTAAGAACTAAAGCAACTAGTAATAGGTTAGTATGAGATTAAGCAATCCTGTCTGGGTGACTGACCACATGTACCTAGGACAGCACAGAAAGTGACCCTTTGGTCCAACTTGTCCATGCCAACCTGATATCCTAAATTAAATTTACCAGCATTTGGCCCATATCCCTCAGTCATTTCAGTTCATGTACCCATCCAGATGCCTTTTTAAAAAAATTTGTAGTTGTACCAGCTTTCACCACTTCCTCTGCCAGCTCATTCCATACATGCACTACCCTGAGAAAAAAAAAAGTTGCCCCCTCCGCTCCCTTTTAAATCTTTTCCCCAAAGCAATGGGCCCTAGATTTGGACTCCCTGACCCTGGGGAAAAGTTCTTTGCTATTTATCCTATTCATAACTTAGCAATATCTCTTAATTGTATCATTATGTAACAATAAGTTGGAATTTGTGGAGATCACTAAAAGACAAATAAATTGATGAATTCCCTGGTTTTCAGCAGAGTTTGCATTTTAGCTAGTCTGAAGTAGACTCCCTTCTTGTATTTTTGAAATGATTCTAAACTTGTGCCTGAGATTATATTGATGACAATATTGATTATCAATTATAAAAAAGTACATTATGGTAATTAGTGCAGTATCAAAAAATGTCATGAAGAGATCAGACAGAACCGTGACTCAAACATCATGAGTGCTTAAAAATGCCTTGTGTTACCCTCCCATGTTTGTAGTGTTTTGTTCAGTACAGGTTGTTGATTGAAGGCTCATGTGGTAGTGTTCTACCCGAGACAGGAGGTCCAATTTCAAGATCCACATGCTCCAAGAGATGTTTAACAACATCTGAGTAGGTTTGTTAAGTGACAATAGACATTGTTAATGCGCCCTTACTCAAAAGGTGGAATACCACCCAATGGCCTTAAATCTAAATTTACTGCACTTGGAAGCATTACTAGGGTCTCCTTGCAGTCAGCAACTAAAGTTTGAGAATAATCAAGAACCTTTAGTGGGGGTTCTCTTTGTTCTCAGTTTCCCTGATATTCAGAAGTCTTAAAAGCTCATTCCTTGCTGGCAAAAGAAATAATTCTGGAGTGAACCCAAGCTGAACTGAATTGTGATCATTTTAATATAAACTATTCAGCTTGGGTGTCAAATCACCATGTCACTATCAGTTGGATTTATTTCTACAGCAGTGCCTTTTTAGCCAGCCAATCTGCAAAGTAATTGCAAGGGGTCTGTTAGAGAATGAATGGAGACAGAGAAAACAAGAACTGACACTATCTGACTCACTTCATTCATTACTTTGCTGGCAAAATGGATTTTTCAGCTGGCAAAAAAAAAGTGTTAAAAACATTGAAATTTTCAAACTGTGCAGGAAAAACAAGGATTTTGTCAAAAAATTGCAAAGATTGTGATGTTTTTAGGACAGATTTTTCTAGCACCAGTCATATTTGCAAGTGACAATGAATTCTTCACTCAACTGAGCCAAATTCATAAAATATCGTGACATGTGTGCCTCACCAATAGTCAAATATGCGCTTGTATTTAAACACGGGCCAGCTTTCAAACAAAATGGTGTTTTTGTTTGCTTTTCGGAACAAAGTCATTGACATTGGACACAAATGGAGAATCCTAATCTGCTATCAGTCTAATCCTGATCTGATGTGAAATTACAATCTTTTCAGTATTGAATTGGCCAGTTCAATTGGATTCTAAACATGCTCAGCAAAATCAAATTAACTTCGCCCCATTGTCTGGATTTCCAATACTTGTCCTTTTGTTCAAAGAAATTGGAATGAGATGAAACGGAGCATTCCAAAGGGTTAATACATTAATCCTGCAAGTCAATGGGCCACACAGTTAAGGCAAAGCAAATTATCAAAGCCCATCTGAAGGGGAGGGTGGAAGAAAAAGTGTTAACGTAAGCTAAATGCATGCACACACAATTCCACTCCACGTATTTGTGGAGGCCCATCTTTGATATATGTCTGAGAGAATACCATGTCCCACCTGACTGATCTTGTACTGTTTCACTTTCTAAAATTCTTGTGTACTTACTGTTTGTGAAACTTTTTCTTAGCTATCTTTATTGCTGTTTCCTCAGTCTTGTGTTTGCTCAAAACAGCAAAGAAATAATCACTTTCCAGGGCTGCCTTCATTCTGTTTCTCTTTGCCTGCCAGGAAAATTTAATAAAGCGCAACATTTGGCTGAGCCAGGAAACAATCATGGTGCAAACATTTTGTGCACGCTCTTCGTGACAGTATCAGCTGTGGCTCAAACGGGAGCACTCAATGCTCCGGAGAGTAGCCCACCCAGAAATATGGCATAATGCCCATCAAGTGGGTCTGTTCATTATGATCGTGGCTGATGTGAATTCTCAACTCCACTTTTCTGCCTTTTCCCAACAATCCTCGATCTAAAACTTCTATTTCAGCCGTGGCAGTAGAGAAATCCTGAGATTCACTATCTTGAGAAGAAATTCCTTATTTGTTTTCAATGGGAAACCCATTATTCTGAGACGATGCCCCCTGGTCCCTGGGGTGGGCAGGAAATCAACCTTTCTTCATCTACTGTCAATTTGTCTAAGAATCTCAATAAAGGTCATCTCCCAGCCTTCTATATTCCACCAAAATATGTGCCAAATCTACTCAACCTCTCTTACGAGCACAGAGTCCACCCATTAGCTGGGATCAACCTAGTAAACCTTCTCTGGACTGCAAAGCCAGTATACATTTTCTTAGATAAGCAGTCCAAAACATTTCCATCTATTAGAATCTGTGTAAAAGTTTGCTTAAAACAATCAGAGATTTACTTAAGAGATAGTAGGACCTCTCCACCTATCCTCTCCTCTATCCCTCTCCACCTATCCTTTCCTCTATCCATCTTCTATCCGCCTCCCACTCTCTCCCTATTTATTTCAGAGCCCCCTTCCCCTCCCGCTTTTCTGATGAAGGGTCTAGGCCCGAAACGTCAGCCTTTCTGCTCCTATGATGCTGCTTGGCCTGCTGTGTTCATCCAGCTCTGCACCTTGTTGCCTGAGATTTACTTAAAATTATTGCTGTGGTCATTGTTTACCTTTGGCACCTGCAGGTGACTCTTGGATGGTCACATAGCTGCTTCTGACAGATAAACAGAGCCTTGAAACAATAACAGACGGAAGGCCAGACATCCTGTGGCTAGGCAATTATGTAGCAGAGTTACAGGAGAAAACAAGCCACAGTAGACCAAGTCCAGTGCGACTTGCACCAAAGAGTGACCAAGTGCCTTGAAGACCAATGTTGAGTGATCAGATAGTGATCATGCATTATGAAGACCAAAATAAGCCAGCTCAGAGGATCGGGCACAAGGAAGGGTGTGTTACCAAAGTATAAAGTTAGTCTTAAAACATTGATCGATACAGTGTCGTCAAGAGTGAGACTGTCAGCATAAGTGGGTATGTCCTAGTCAAATCTGATCCAAAAATCAGCCTACCTGATGAGCAGTTTAAACATCGCTGTATGGTTTTCAAGTTGAATGTATTGGCAGTAAAAATGTTGGATTAGCAGTGAAATGCTGTCAGTTGTAGTTCTCAAACTTTCTTCAGGTTTGAAAGGAAGTGTTCAGAGATCATATGGAAGAGTTGGAATTCGGCAGAAGTTCATGGTAGTGAAAGCAGTGCCACACGCAGACAGAGGTGTACAAGAGACGGAGCTCAGAATAGCCAAGACCTGCAATTAGGCATCTTAGGTAGCTGGAGGCAGTGGGGTCTATGAAACACTTGCATTCTCCAGTCTTAGAAATTTTGGCCCAGATCTTCTGAAGAGCAACAATCAGCATAGAGTTGTTACTCCACTTGAAACTCCTCTCCCCATCTTTGGTACTGCTCTATGTTTTGTCATGCCTTCTGAGCTTGGCTTTGCCAGAAAAGAAAAGTGAAGCATCCATTTGGACACTCCAGATCAGCACTGTAGAATCAAGGGAAGACACAGCACTCCTTCTTTTACTGTATGGCAAGCTTAAAAGATCCCGTGTGAACATTAGAGAATGGCACATCGGCTAAGTGGTTAAGTGAGTCCATGGATAGAGTCATAGATCTACAGTATGGAAACAGACCTCTTGGTCCAACTTGTCAGTGCCAACCAGATATCCTATCTAAATCTAGTCTCATTTTCCAGCATTTGGCCCATATCCCTTTGGACCCTTCCTATTTGTGTACCCATCCAAATGCCTTTTAAATGTTGCAATCATACTAGCCTCCACCACTTCCTCTGGCAGCTCATTCCATACACACACCACCCTCTGCATGAAAAAGTCACCTCTTAGGTCCCTTTTATATCTTTCCCCTCTCACCTTAAACCTATGCTCTCTAGTTTTGGACTCCCCCACCCCAGGGAAAATACCTTGTCTATACACCTTATTCATGCCCCTCATGAGCCTTTAAGGTCACCCCCAGCCTCCAACACTCCAGGAAAAATAGCCCCAGCCTATTCAGCCCATCCCTATAGCTGAAACCCTCCAACCCTGGCAACATCGTTGTAAAACTTTTCTGAACCCTTTCAAGTTTCACAACATCCTTTCTAGCAGAGGGAGTACTGCATGCAATACTCAAAGTGGCCAAACCAATGTCCTGTACAGCTGCAACATGACCTTCCAACTCCTTTATTCAGTGGTAGGGTGTCTAGATGCAATGAGTTTTGTTTTTAAATTAATTCATGGGATGTGGGTATTACTTGGCTAGGGCTGCATTTTCTTGCCTGTTCCTTACTGCCCTCGAGAAGGTGACCTGCCTCATTGAGCTGCTACAGTCCATGTGGTATGGGAACACACAAAGGAAGAGAGTTTCATGACTTTGATCCAACAGTGAAGGAATGGCAATTTACTTCCAAAATCAGGTGGTGGGTGATTTGGAGAGGAACTTGCAAGTGGTGTGGTTTCCATGCCCTTGTCCTTCTGTGTGGTAGACACTGAGTTCAAGCGATATTTCTTGTAAACTCACTCATGGGATGAACGTGTTCCTGACTATGCCACATTCTGCTCATCCCTAAAAATCACCAGACAGTTAGGAGTCAATGTTGCTGCTGGGAGTCTGGAGTTGTGGTCAGAGCTGATGTTCTTCCTTTACAAAGGAGAAATTAGCGACCTGGCTGGGTCTTTCAACAATCAGCAATGGCAAGCAACATGGTAGCCATGGACCCGTTATTTTGGAGGGGGGTTGGGGGTTGGATTGTTTGTGATGTAACCGGTTCGGGGACAAAGGCTGGTTGGGTGAATGAGTCAGTCAGTCAGTGAGGAGGCACATCGGTGATGTTGTACGAGTAAGTAGGTGGGCGAGTGGGTGTAGATGTGTTGGGGGTGGACGAGTTTGGGTCAGGAGGGGTACTGAGGTTTGATCGGGCAAGTAGATAGATGCTAGTTAGGTGCTTTGGAGTAGTCAGGAGGAATTAAGTCAAATTTCGATGAGGTGGTTGGAATTAGTACTGGCTTGGGGTTTGGTCAGAGGGTCAGCAAGGATGGTGTCAGTGGTACAGCACAGTTAGTAGGGAGATTCGAACAGATGGTCGGTGGTTGATGTTGAGTTGAGTTGTGGTACAGTTAATGGGTTGACTAGGGTGTTGTCAGAGTGCCAGAGGTCTGGTTAGAAGGTCAGGCAGTTACAGGGTTAGTCAGGAGGATGGTCAGGGAAGAAGTCAGGAAAGTTGGAGTGTAGCTTATGGGAGGGGTGTCAGTGTGGATCAAATTTTAATTATGATCTTTCTGACTGACATTTCCCAGGCAATTATTCAGGTAAATACAAAATCAGAACTCAAACATCCTGGGCAATTCCCACATAGATCAAGACATCAGGATGTGCATAGAATCCTACCAAACATCTTCAGGTGACATGCTAGTGGTATTCTTGCTCAACTATTAATCTAGTGATGCAGGCAATGCCCCGGGAAACTGGTTTCAATCCCACACGGAATGTCGTGGAATCTGATTTCCATGAAAACTCGTAGTTAAGAGTGAAATAACAACTAATGAAGTCATTGTCAATTGTCAGGGGCAAAAAAAACCTTACAATTGGTTAACTAGCGTCCTTTAAAAGGAATAAAACCACTATCCTTGCCTGGTCTGGCCAACATGACTCCAGACTGAAAGTGCAGCTGATTCTTAAATGCCCATCTTTGTTTGTCCAGAGGGCAATACATACCTAATCTGTGAATAAATATATAAAAACATTCATTCATTCAGTCTCCGGTGTTCCAGTGACTGGAGGATTTGAACCATCAAGTTAAAAGAAACATTTGGTTCCTACGGGTCTTAAAAATCCACATAAGCAGCTCAAAGATGGATCAAATAGCCAACCTTTGCTTGCTCACAGTATTTTGTCTGATACAAATACTAAAGTCATGACATTTTATTTGTTAGCCTGAAGTTTATGCCAAACCATCTTTTAAAAACAAGACATAGTTAATTTCACAGCCCCTCTCAAACCAGGGACACATCACAGCTATTTATGATCACAGTCAGAAGCTTTGCTGCATTAAAAGAAAGACCAACAGAAAAAAAAAACTTCCTCAATTTGGATCAGATCAAAATCAACAGCTAAGCTTCAATGGAATTGTTTTGGAATCCTTTCAAGATAGAAGTCTCTATTTAATGGAGATACCTACAAACAGTCAGAAATAGAATGAAGAGGGATTTTGTTCTCTTTAGGAACTTTCACATTGTCGGAGAAATTCAGGTTGAAGACTGCTGATTCATTGTCATGTCAAACTGCGGCATAAATCCAAACCAAGGCTGGTTACATCACTTCTAATTACGTGTAGATGACAGATTTTAATCATTGAAAGGGAAACCCTATTGTCTTATTAAAGAGCAAAAACCTACCCACTGAAAGCATCTGAAAGGTGCTTGATTTGACTTGGCACCTTGGTTAAGTGGCAAGGTCAGGGACATTTCTTTGCCTTCAGTGAATATTTCATGCAATCCCGAAAAGTTCAAATACATTATCTGATTGCCACTTGTTTAGTTTAAATAGAGCTAGAATAAATCCTGTTCAATCCAGCTCTACCACCACAATTGGATTGTGAACAGATACGTCTAAGATGAGAAATTCTACCCAGCATCTTGTCACCTCTATGCAACCTCTCCTCATGAAAACACTGATTTGAGTTTCTGCATGGTCTTCATTTATTTCACTGAAGTGTCATTTACACACATGATTTTGACACTGGACAGCTTTGTCACTGATTGCGAGCATCACTGTTCCCATCCACGATGGGAGCCTACACAAGAAATCTTTTAAAAAGTGGATCACTGATTAATAAGTCTGTCAACTCTTAAAGTACTCCTGCAGTGAGGATGCAAGTGGGACTGCTGTAAGTTAGTCCCAAGCTATGGTTCAGATGACATAATGTGACACATTCCCCTCATTCATAGGCTGAGTGGCCTATATTGCTCCTACATCTTATGGGTGCTCTGCTATTTCATGAGATCATGGCCGAACTGAATCCTCAACTCCACTTTCCTGCCTCCCCCACCACCAGCACCCCCCAACCTCAATTCCCTGCCTAAGGATGTATCTCATTCTTACCACCCAAGCCAAGATAGCCCCCTACAGTTCAGAAGTGTGCCACACAATTTTCTTTGTATGTAATAGCATGGTGCTGTGATAAGATCATAGAAGATCATTCACAATCCAATTGTGGTGGTAGAGCTGGATTGAACAGGATTTATTCTAGCTCTATTTATGTTCTTATTGTACCTTTTACAATGTCTTATTGGACAATAGCACTGCAGTGCTAAGACATTAGAGATATAACTCAAGATTTTAAAAAAACCCTAAAAACCTCTGAGCAGAGAGATCTTCTGACAGCATTTCACAAAATTTAAAATAAAAGTGGTTTTCTTCATATACAACACGTTCTCACAAATCTCAACATTAGTTTAACTGTCCAAGGCACTTCATGTTGCCCTCAAGAAGATGGTAGTGGGCTGCCTTCTTGAACTGCTATACTACTGGTAGACCACAAAGCTGTTGGGAACAGCATTCCTGCCCTTTTGACCCAGCAGCACTGAAAGAACGGTGATATATTTCAAAGTCAGGATGGAAAGTGTCTCAGAGGGGAACTTACAGATGGTGGCATTCTGACATATCTGCTACCCTTGTGGAAGTGATCGGGAGTTTGGAAAGTGCTGCTTAAGGATCTTTGGGAAATTTCTGCAGTACTTCTTCATAGAATCCCTACAGTGTAGAAATAGGCCCTTTGGCCCAACAAGTCTACACCGACCCTCAGAGCACTCACCCAGACCCATCCCCCTATAACCCACCTAATCTACACAGCCCTGAACATTACGGGCAATTTAACATGGTCAATCCACCTAACCTGCACATCTTTGGACTGTGGGAGGCAACAGGAGCACCCGGAGGAAACCCACGCAGACACAGGGAGAATGTGCAAACTCCATACAGACAGTCACCCGAGGGTGGAATTGAACCCAGGTCCCTGGAGCTGTGAGGCAGCAGTGTTAACCACTGAGCCACCGTGCCAGCCAAAATTGCTGGAAATAGCGACGAGAGTGGGATTCAAACCCATGCATGCACAGCACAGTGGATTAACAGCCCATCACCTTGGCCACCTTGTTTTGTAGATAGTACACACTGCTGCTATGGAATATTGGTGGCAGAGTAAATGAATGCTTATGGATGTGATGTCAATCAAGTGGGATGCCTTGTCCTATGTGGTGTCAAGTTTCTTGAGTGTTATTGCCTGGATGAGTGCAGCTCCAAGTGGGAACTTCTGCATATCCAAAGGCGAAGTATCTGCAGGTTCTGATGTTGGTGTGACGTTGTTGAAAGCAGTTGTCAATTGCTAATAACAATAAAATGGTTTCAATAAACACTCAATCCTATGAGCAAAACCTGAAAATTTTACAAATAGTATCGTACACAGAAAAATCTATACACAGTGCTGACTTTTCCAATGTCCTTTGTGATTTTACTTTGAGCATTTACTCACTTCCTTCAAAAACTTTGATTCGATTTCTATTACGCCATATGATGGATTCTCAGAAAAAAAGTTGAGAATTCTGCACAATATTTAATTTTAGCTGATTGGTCATCAAAATCCTCATATCTTTTCAGCTCATAACTCTATTATACCATAGCTCTCCACTTGCCATGCACTTCAGCTCACCTGAAGTGATTACAGATATAACTTGTAACAGTATTATAGATTGAATCCATCTGTGCCAAGTATAACCTGTTAAATAACCTCATCACAAGCTGACCACATATTGTCCGTAAAAGCATTACTGTTTCAATCTGGGGCCGGAACACGCTGAAACAGGCAATATACACAATCATTCATTAGACTTTCCACTAAGCCCCAAGGCTGTTTTACAGTTTGACTCAACGTTGAGATGCATTATGATCCCAGCTGATAGAACTACTGGACAGATCAGAATCCAGAATAAAAATCTGGGTTGATAGATCATTCTTATTTTGAGGTAGTGGTCATTCACCAAAACAGGAGGCTGCAGAATTTCTTTACCAAACAGAACAAACCAAGCTATCTAGATATAGATACAATGACAGTTCAGTTAAGTAGTGTAAGTGTTCTTCCCGGGATTAGCTGAATGCAACCAAGGCATTGCCTGTTTAGTTGGCTAATCAATTTTCCAAAATTCACTGGACTCTGGGGCAGTTCCAGCAGATTGGAAAATAGCCAACGTGACACCTCTGTTCAAAAACATATAGGATGCTGGTGAGGCCACACCTGGAGTACTGCATGCAGTTTTGGTCTCCTTACTTGGAGGGGGTGCAGAGGACATTCACGGAGGTTGATTCCAGAATTGAGAGGGTTGGCTTATGAGAAGAAGCTGAATAGACTGGGATTATATCCATTAGCATTTAGAAGAATGAGGGGGTGAATCTTGTATAAACATAAGATTATGAAGGGACTCGACAAGATAGAAGCAGGGAAGTGGTTTCCACTGGTGGATGAAACTAGAACAAGAGGGCATAGCCTCAAAATTAGAGAGTCTAGATTTAGGACTGAGGAACTCCTTCACCCAAAGGGTTGTGAATCTGTGGAATTCCCTGCCCAGTGAAGTAGTTGAGGCTTCCTCATTGAATGTTTTTAAAGCCAAGATAGATATATTCTTGAATAGTAAAGGGATTAAGAGTTATGGTGAGAGGTCGGTAAGTGGAACTAAGGCCATGAAAAGATCAGCCATGATCGTATTGAATGGTGGAGCAGGCTCAAAAAGGATCAGATGGCCTACTCCTGCTCCTGGTTCTTATGTAAATCTTGTCTAATTCTTTCAATAAAAACTTCAAACTAAATTGAATATATAATTTGCCTTTGTTACCATGCTGACTTTATTAATATAGAATCTTTGTAACCAATCTGGTTTTGACACCATGATCGGTGAGGTCTACTTATGATTCAGTTCAATAATGTCATTGACCATCATTAAGTTAATCTGTCACTTGAGCTAATTGCTCCGAATTGAATCTGTAAGGATATTGTTTCATGGATAACATATCCACTGCATTATATCATGAATAGCCAAAGATATTTTACGTGTCTTTAATCACAAGTTGAATTAAATCTGTAATAGCTTCTGTCAGTCATTTCAATATTTTATCTTCCAGATTTCTATCATGCTATCGGAGGGACCCCTATATTATTTGATCTGATTGCTGGAGGATCAACATTTGAACTTGTAATTTCTGATCCGTTTTGATCATTTATGTCACTCCCTATTTCTTTCCCAACTGTAAACTCTTTCCTATCGTCCCTGCCACTATCTCCTAAACATATTATCATGACATACTAGTGAGCATTTATGTAGTATTTTTCAGCCCATCATGTCTAGTTAATTAGAAAAATATCAACAATTTCTCTCCTCTATAATTCAGTGGCAAAATAGATGTACGTATTTACTGGTGGAAATTGGGGATTTCTGAAGGTATGAGAAACAGGTAATGAGAATGGCCACTGTAGTACTTGTGGCAGCAGATGGCTTTAAAGTAGATGGCTGTAATTTAAAACTTTTTCACTATGTTGTAACGACCTCTAAGTAATGCTAATGCTTTCCTTTAATTCTCTTTGTGCAAGACCACTTTTTCTTCCCACTCTAAGATTTGTACCTAGATATTTGTATCCAAGATGGTGCCATTAAAAGACAGCCATTGTAAAAACTTTTCACTGTCCTCCTATACTTCTGTATTGTACTACAAGTGACAATAAAGGATATTCTAATTCTACTGTCACAGGTAGTTCCAGCAAACAAAGGTTAATTCCGGGTCAGTTTAACAGAAATCAAACTGTCCACTGGAGAACAAGAAATTGGAGAGTGGACAGTAGACAAGAGGATAAAATTAAAATTAATCTCAAAGATGGTGAGAATACTAGTAATAACCCTACATGAAAATCATGTAGTAAAACTTGCAAACAATTATTTTTAAGACTACAATTGGATTGGTTTACAATTAATATATTTCTGATTTGCAGCATGTACATCAGAATAAATCTACCTCTGCAGTAGCTCCCCAATGATCACTGACAGTGAAAATGTACTTATATACTTTGCAAGAGATATAATCTGTAGTAAGTGCAACTTGAATAATAAGAAGTTGAACTATTTGCAAAAACAAAATCAACCAATAGATCAACTGTCACATGAGACTAGGGCATTCTTCTTGTTTCCGTTCCATTTGAATAAAGTACAAAGTGATAAATAGCTGTAGAAAGCGATTTGGCCCTTGGGCTAATACAGGTAGCTCGCACCAGCTGGTGAGAGTTTTTACAGAACCGAGTTTGGATCAGAGCCGACATACATGCTGCACAGTATCTACAAGCTTAGTCTGAGCACACAGTCTGAGCCTTTGAGGAATGAGAAATATCCTGGATCTTGACATACTGTTTATGTTTTACAATCTCAAGGTTATTCAGTGAGATAACAGTTGCTTCAAAATAATATAGTCAAACCTCTCTCTCTATCATTGCTTACAGCACAAGATTCAGCAAGAAAAGATTAAGTAGAGGAAGCTTTGTCTTCACAATGAAACATGCAAGAGATAGGGTTCTTTCAATGATCGTGTTTTGTGTCCTTGTTCCCTCACCATCTCCTGAACCGTGCAAAAGGAGCTTGTTCTCTAGCATGGGAGTAACTGCAAGTCTTCATGTGCCAACCAGTGTTAGTGAAAATATTAATGATGGCATCTTCATGCCTTACGCTCTTCCTCAACTCCCAAAACATCCTCATCCTATTATCTAACATGATAACCAAATGCTGATGGTGTCACTGTGTGCCTTTTTTGCTTCCCCATCTAGTTGACCCCCCTTACACCAACTCTTCAAGCTCCTGGCTTCTATACACTGCCGAACTAATCAGTGCCCAGGCACAGCAGGAAGAGAGGAAGGGAGGGCAAAAGCCTCCTGCTCAGTCAACAAGTCAGATGCTGGTGTTACACATCCCTTTAGAGAGTTGGGAAGACCAGCTGAGAATGATGCATTAACAGGCTTCCCCACAGCCAGGGAATTGTTTGCCAGCTCACTGGAGGACAAAGGTTGCAAAGAGGCTGCGTCATATGACTCATTAGGAATTTCGTAAGGTGGCTGATGAGATTGTCAAATGTATTGACTGATCTGCTGGACAGACTGCTATCATAGTCAAGAAATATGAAGAAATCTGGCTTCAAACTGACTTAAGCTGCAGCATGGAGTGCCCTTAAACTTTCAGTGGCAGATTGAAAATGATCCATTTCCTTGTCATGTTGTAGACTCTCTGCCATTACTACCCCATATCTATGGCACCCTGTGTGGGGACAGGTCATCTATTCCTCAGGCCTTCCTATGAGGCTGTGGCAAGCCTCCCTGTCAAATCCATAGGAATTGGGGGTTTATGTACATTAATTACTAAAAAGATGATTTTCAGGACAGGTTGAGATACAAGTTAGTAAAACAAAAAAGGCTTGTGTTTCACAAATAGGACCAAAGAATACAAAATTCAGGAAGCGGGGATAGACTTCTATAATACATTAGTTAGGCCAACTTGTGTCCAATTCTTGGCACACACCAAGAATTAGGCATTAGGAAGGGTGCAGAGAAGATTCACAAGAACAGTTCAAAGGATGAAGAACATCTGTTTCATGTTCACGTTGGATAATTTAGGGCAGTTCATCTTGAAGATATTTTCCCTTCAAAAGAATGAGGATTCTGAACAGTAAATAGGGTGAAACTGCCACCTTTGGTAGAACCATGAAGAACAAGAAGACATTGTCTTAATGAGATAAACAAATAAGCCACTGACAAAGAAAATCTTTACTGTGCAGTGATTGGTTAAGAGCTGGAATGCACTTCATGAAACTGTTAGAGGTAGGTACAGAGATATTGAAAACAGAATTGGAGGTCTCTTCTAATCAACCTATTCAGAGATGCTAGTCCACGCTTCTGGAGCAGATGGCACTTTAACGCAGGCCTCCTAGTCCAGAGACAAGGACAATAGCACTGCACTATGAGAATCCCATCTCGATGGGTAAACATGTCAAAAGAACCATACGAAGGTCTGAGAGAAAAAAGGCAGAAAGCAGGAATAGGAGAGTTGCTCTTGCACTGGCATGATGGGCCAAATGGCCTTCTCTGCTCAGCCTTGGTAGTGCTGATGTATTGAATTCTGTACCCAACATTCTTTCATAATGGAAATGATTAGAAAACTTGTTGCGACAAATTTGCTTGTTTTAAGAAATATATTACTGTGGTCAACTATTTTTAGTTATTATTAAGTGCCACCATGAACAAATGCACAGAAACCGAGTGAGAGAGCAAATCCAAGGGTAGGTATTCTGTGGTGAGGAACTCTGACTCCCCAAAGTCATTCTACCATTCATCAGGTTGAAGCACTGAATCTGCACATTTAATACCAGCCATGCATGATTTATTTATTTCTCATTTGAAATTTACTCTCAGCTAATACTATTCTACCAGGCATAATGACCCTTACTAGAGTGATTGAGAGGCAATGGAGCTATTAACTAGGCATTGGAACCACAGGGATAAACTTCATGCGAAATTCTCATGATAAATTCTAGCATTAAACTCTAGTGGCGTTCAGAGCACATTAAAACCCATTTTAATGAGGAAGCACTGCTAAAGTGCTCACGAATGCATATTCTATTTAAATAACTAACCCAAGAGTTTTCCCACCAAGAAACAGTGAGATGGGGAGAAAGCAGTAGACTATTTTCAAAAATTACACATTTGTGGAGCAGGTGGGACTTGAACCAGGACCTTCTGGCCTAGAGATAGGGTTACTACCACTGCACCATGATTTACAGCAGTATTAGACAGTACAATTCGGTCAATTGATGAGTAACTATTTCCACTATCCTGAGGGTCAATTTACACAGATTTTAAGATAATTGGCTAAATTTTCACAGAAGATGAGGAGAAATTATGTAGTGGCTGTCTGAATCATTTGCTGAAAAAGGCAGAAGCAGATTCAAAATAATTTAAAGAGGAAATTGGACAAATTCTTTAGGAGACATTTGCAAAGTTAGAGGAACAAGACAGGGAAGTGGGATCCATTGTACAGCTCTTCTGAAGAGCCAACATGTCTGAACGGGTCAATTAAAAATTAAGAATTAAGGCTTCACCTTAAGACAAGCAAACACCACAAATTCAACTGTGTTGAACAGGTTGCATTGAGCATGAAAAGAGATTGTGAGCCATGAGACCATTATGCCAGATCCACGGTCAACTCCGAACAGAACAGCGGGCAATAGCCTGTTGAGAAATAGTCTAGTGATTCCGTAAAAAGAGTGAAACAGTTCGTGCAGGGCACCTTTTAAACATTGATTCTTGTAAACGTACTTTGTTTTGCATGATTAATTCTTGCCATTTATAAATCAAAATAGTTTCATGTCATGACATGTTAGGATATTGCCACTTCTGACAGTCTGCCTTGTCAGTACAGGATCAGTTGCTTCATTTTAAACCATCTTAGGATACTGAAGTGGGGCGTTTTGGTCTGTCCATATATAAAAAAGTCACTCCTTCATATAATACCAGACTGATATATAGATACCATATCACAGAATCCCTACAGTGTGGAAACAGGCCCTTCGGCCCAACAAGTCCACACTGACCCGCAGAGCACCCACCCACCTAATGTACAAATCCCTGAACACTCCGGGCAATTTAGTATGACCAATCCACCTAGCCTGCACATCTTTGGGCTGTGGGAGGAAACCCACACAGACATGGGGAGAATGTGCAAACTCCACACAGACAGTTGCCCGAGGGGGGAATTGAACCCAGGTCCATGATGCTGTGAGGCAGCAGTGCTAACCACTGTGCCAGCATGCTGCCCTACTGGAGATTAAACAAATGAGAGGATCTCATAGAAACTTAGTGAATTCCAACAAAATTGCAAATTACTAGACTGGATAACGCAGGAAAGATGCTCTAATGACTGGGGTGTCCTGTAACCAGGTGGTTACAGTCTGATGATTCAGACTAGGCCATTTCGGATCAAGAGGAGAAATATCTTTACCGGGAGAGTTGTGAGCCTGTCCAATTCTCTGCCACACAAAGCAATTGAGGCCAAAGCATTAAATGTTTCCAAAGTTCTTAAGGCCAAAAGGGGGATCAAAAAAGGTATGGGGAGTAAGCGAGAATTGGGTACTGAGTTGGATGATCAGCCATGATCATAATGAATGGTGGTGCAGGTTCAAAAGGACCAAATACCTGCTGCTGCTGTTTTCTATGTTTCTTTCCCTCCTCCAGTTCTATGCCATTGACTCAACACAGGGCTGCACGATGACTGACTCTAAAAGTGCCGAGTGTGTATTGTGACTGTTAAATTAGCCGATCAGCTAAAGTCAACCAGTCCCAGCACATGGCTTCGTGTAGCTAGTGCCACAAGACTCAACATATGGCCCAGTATTTTTGCATTATATTATTGATACTCATTATCAGCTTAATGTAGTAAGGCGATTAGTGCCACTGATCACATGACTGCAGAAAGCACAATAGAGTCAGAGCTACAAATCAGGGTCTCAAGGTCCCCAGGCCATTCAGGACTCCCAACCATATCAGAACTGGATCCCCAAGTCCTGCTGCTGTAATCCAATAAAATTACTATATTATCATCCTCCATAGCATAAAGAGAGAGAAAAAAAAGACCTATTCAATCTTTCTTGTTCAGCTCTATGGTTATGACAACTTCAGCAAAACAGTCAACCTGAAACCACAAAATCACTCAATCCCATATCTTTGGTTGGGGCGTCAATTTAAAAAAAGGTTACTGCAAATAAAAGCAAGTCACATTGGTGTCATATGCTAGCATGGACAGAGGATTGCCTGACTAACAGGACAAAGTAAGTGCATCATTTTCAGGTTGGCAAACTATTATACCACAGGGATCAATACCAGCACCTCAACTATTTACATTCCATATTAAAGTCTGATATGAAGGCACCAAGTAGATGATAACTAAATAAGCAAAGATATATAGGAAAGCAAGTCAGGAGCAGCACACAAATGGGGTGAGAAGGGTTAAGTAAGTGGGAAAAAATTTCGCCAAATGGGAAAATGCAAGGTTGATCACTTTGACAGGAAGATTAGAAAAGAATATTATTTAAGTGGAGAAGGATTGGAGAATGCACAATATAGAGAGCTACATTCTTAATCAGGCATTTGCCAAAAAGCCAGAACCTGCAGAATCACTTGGAATTCTTTTGGTCGATAGATGTTTAATGAAAAGGGATCTACTCTTGAAAAGTCAACAAAGGCAGTCAAGGCTGAGGAAGTTATTTTGCACATGAATCACAAAGCATCTGCATGCTGCTAGAGCAAGTGATTATGATGGCATATGCATTGTTGACTTTTATTGCCAGGGGTATGGAGTATAAGAAGTAGGGAAGACCTGTTACAGATTTGGAGAGACCACACCTATAGTACTGTGTACAGAAGGAGGGACATACTTGCATTGGAGGCAGTTTAGAAAAGATTTACTTGTCTCACTCATGTAAAGTATTAATCTAAGCAGCCATGATACAAGGATGTTGAATAACATGATTACAAAAGAATGGGACAGAGCATACAGGGTTACACTGAAGTGGCACAGATCCGCAACTGGATATATATCTGTGTGTATATAAAAAGGTTGCTGTTAAAATGTACTGCACTGTCATTTGAGAGATAACAAGCTCCTGTGTCATACTGATTGAAAGATAAAACACTGAGGCAGCAAATTGGCAGCATGTGGGACTGAAGGGCTATAGAAAAGAAACCAAAAGCCGCCTGTACTTGGTTGGATGACTTGAATGGATAACAGTGGTGAAAGACCACAGCAATAATTTGCCAAGGGAAGGAGACCGAGGTCTTTGATTCAGCAGCCAAGCTAGATCTAAGAAATGGAGACCGAGACTCCACTTCAAGTCAACCTCTGTTGATCGGTAAATGACATTCTGAGGAATGAACTGTATGGGATGGATGAGAATTTTTAAATAATCAAAAGACCCTCACAAAAGTGGTATAGTTCGAGGCAATCTTATATCTGGGTTTGGGGAGATCCCACACCAGAAGCCAAATGAATGGGTGAAGTATGGAAACCGTAAAACGATCCAAAACAAAAAGCACTTCCGAGAGTACTAAAATAAACACAGCAACCATTTTATCTCCCCCACCTCCAAAACGCTTCAGATCCAGTTTAAAAGAAAGGCACATAAACGTGACGACTAACCAGCAAGAGGAGCTGGATGTCTCGGTTACAGTAAACCATTTAAGCTGATACTTAATTGTTTTCCTTGTATCTTTCATATTTCCATGTAATTGTATCTTTCATGTTTCTACTCCCAAAGTATAGTATTAAAATGATACTAATGTCAATAAATAATTCCAGACAACTTGACGTTTCTGACCTGATAAAAACGTGGAGCTGGAGAAGCACAGCAGGTCAGGCATCATCCGAGGAGCAGGTGAAGGGTCTAGGCCCGAAACGTCAACCTCTCTGCTCCTATGATGCTGCTTGACCTGCTGTGTTCATCCAGCCCTGCACCTTGTTGTCTCGGAGAGTAGACGTTTCGGGTCTGATCCCTCAGCACTGATGAAGGGTCCAGACCCGAAACGTCGACTCTCCTGCTCCTCCTATGCTACCGCCTGACCTGCTGTGCTTCTCCACTTCCACATTTTCTTGACTCCTGACTTCCAGCACCTACAGTCCTTACTATCTCCTGAATGTTTCGGACCAATTGATTTATCAGCAGGAGAAATTGATTGTAATAACACTAGGATTTTCACTTGTATTATTCAAACCCGGTGCTTAAACTCTTACATTTTAGAATAGTCCCTACTAGCACTTTAATCCAAATATTTTGATGGCCAGCGACTCTTGAAACGAGTTCTGAAGGGTCACTGAACTGGAAACGTTAGCTCTGCTTTCTCTCGGCAGATATTGCCAGACTTTCTCCAGGAATTTCTGTTTAAACCATATCTGTAGTCCCTTCCCATCACCTCCTACGTTGAAGTAGGAATCTCATGCTTGCCATTTCCCTCGCTTTTCGCATATCATTTTGCTACTGCGGGTGGAATACAAGTCAGGGACATGAGCAGATATAAAAGCTGATTAAAGTGCTTGGACCTACTTCATGTGGCGCTGGACCTTTGAACTGGGCATCAGGAATTACGATGTGAAAAATCTTGTTGAGTCTTACGTTATCACTCGGCTGGTAGGTGTTGAGTAATTATCCCATATTTACCACCGAGCTGAGGAGAAGACAATTTCAACACAGGTCATTAGTTTGCTCATTTAAACTAGCAGGTGATTGAACAGCTAATTTCACCCACAGCAAGGAATTTGCTGGCCTGAAACTGGAAGTGACTGCTTTAATGCTTTAAATGAATTGGGCAGTTTTCAGTTGGTTTAATGTCAAAGCAATAAGCAGAATTTTAAAAAAAATACACGCACTCACTCACACACACACACATTTTATTATTGATGCAGATTGGCGATTTGTACTGGAACCCAGCCAATGCAGCTTTCAAACCTTGGAAGCCTGTACCGATAATCTCCCTCGTGAACTCACTTGCATCCCATTTAATTCCCCATACTTCTTGCAATTCCCAGCCACGCTTCTTCACCTGAAGCCCCCAGAACTCTGCCCTGTAACAGGTCTGAATATCGCTGGCTCTATCTTGTAGAGATAAAGTAACAAAGGATTTGTTTTAATTTCAAAAATATATTTTATTCATGAAAAGTCTCTGCATATATAAATTGTCACAAATGCAGTTCAGTTCTATACAGTATCATGTTAAGTAAACAAACAAAGATTTGAGTTTGAATCTATCCCAAAAAACCAAAGACCTTTCATACAAGACTATATTTACATGCATTGAGGCCCTAGGAGGGTCCAATAACTGAACAGACCCCCGCTTACCGTCAGCAGGAAGACCTCAGACCATGGTCTTTCCCCAATGCATCTTGGTGGCAGCTGCCCCAAACTTCAGTGTGTCCCGCAGCACGTAGTTCTGGATCTTGGAATGTGCCAGTCTACAACACTCATGGTCAACTCCTTATTCAGGAAGACCAATAAGGTTCGGGCAGACCAAAGAGTGTCTTTCACCGAATTGATGGTCCTCCAGGCGCAGTGGATGTTTGTCTCAGTGTGCATCCTGGGGAACAGCCCATAGAGCACAGAGTCCCACGTTACGGAGCTGCTCGGATGAACCTCGACAGAAACCACTACATCTTCCTCCAGACTTCTTTTGCAAAGGCACATTCCAGAAGGAGATGTGTGACAGTCTCAACGCCTCTGCAGCCACTTTGAGGGCAGCATGTGGTGGCACAGACCAACAGGGCGTGCATGAAGGATCTCACAGGTAGTGCCCTTCTCGCCACCAGCCAAGCAGCACGTTCTCTCCAAAATGGGCTTTGGGGAGAGAATCTGCAATTTATCCGACTGCTTTACTCCAGCATTGTTAGTGCAATCTCAATCAATGGGTGGGAATCAGGGAGCTTCCCAATCAGATCGGGAGTCAGACAGGACTGCCCACTCTCCCCTGCCTTGTTTGTGTGTTGTATAGAACCTTTTGCTGAGTCCGTCAGGAAGGATGCGAGCCTGAGGTGGGGAAGTGGGGGGGAGGGGTGACAATTCCAGGCAGCGGAGGCCTGCAGGTCAAAACCTCCCTGTCCATGGATGACGTTGCCTTTTTCTGCTCAGATCTGCTGTCAGTTCGCAGACCCGTGAGCATCTGCGACCAATTCAAACTGACCTCAGGAGCCAAGGAAAACTGAGGCAAGAGAAGGCCATATTCTTTGGGAACTGGGCCAACCGATCTTTTATCCCCTTCACTGTCAGGACAAATTACCTGAAGGTGGTGGGAAAATGGTTCGGAGGGGATGGAGCATGCACACAATCTTGGGAGGAGCACATTGCCAAAGTGAAGCAGAAACTGATCTTTCGGGAGGTCCGTTCCCTCTCCATTGTAGATAGAAACCTGGTCATCAGCTGTGAGGCACTCTCTGTTGTTATACATAGCGCAGGTCTGGCCTATCACCCAAAACTGTGCTGTTTCAGTCACCCAAGCCATCTTCCACTTCGTCTAGAGGTCTAAGATGGACAGTATCAACAAATGAATAGATATGGAGAACAAAATACTGAAGTTTCACAAAAATTACACCTGAGGTGACAGATTAGGCTCTGGGGACATTTCATATGCACTGTTTAAAAAGTTCTCACCCATAAGGCCATTCCGTCCAATGCTGTAAAATGTCAGCTGTTTTCTGATTTTGTTTCAGATGTCCAGCATTTATAGTTTTTACCCCTTCATAGTCCAATAATGTGACATCGGTGTACAAGTAGTTTCTTGAGGGGAGGGGCCTCTGATTAATTGAGTGCTATGTCCAGTAGCCTTTAAGTAGTATCTCGTGAACCTGTTCAGGAATGCTGTTGCACACCTCTGGAGCAGGAGGGATTTGAAACAGCACTCCTGGCTCAGAGGTTGGAACGCCTCCACTGCATCACAAGATCCCTTAGCAGCCCTTGATGAAGCATTAGCAGGGAATAAGAGGCTTAGAGAAACTTAACATCTGATCTTCAGTCCTGGACAGAATAAACTTGACTCAGTTCTAAGTCAGGATGGGGATGGTTTCAATGTTGGCAGAAAATTACCTTGCATGAGTTCTTTTTTTAACAATGATTGAATATTGTATCATAGAAATGAAGCAGCTTTTTACTTAAATATCTTGCAACTTCCACTTGGGGGATTTTAAGACTAGGAGGCATATTTTTAAGGTGAGAGGCAAGAGATTTAAAGAAGACATGAGAGGCAAATTTTCTCCACAGAGGATGGTTTGCATATGGAATAACCTTCCTGAGGAAGTGGTGGATGCGGACAGTGTTACAACATTTAGGTAAGCACATAAGTAGGAAAGGTTTGGAGCGATATGGGCCAGCAAGTGGGACTAGTTTAGTTTCGGAGTATCTTCGGCATGGACTGGTTCCGTGCTGTATGACTCTATGTGTAATAATGTACTGGAAGAAACAGAGAGCAATATAATTTCACGATATACTATTATACAAATATTTACAATCTGTTGCTCCAATCAAAATGATACAATAGCTTTATATTGGAGGACGTGCTGGTATGTTGAATTAATTTTACATTTTTGTATCCTTTTGTTTCTAATGCAGTGGAAATCATCAACACAATTCCTGCACAAAATCCTTGCAGATCTGGCAATCAGAATTCTTTCGCGGTCAATGAATTTTAACACTGGCTGTGAGTAACAGAGAGAATTCTTATAATTCTCCCACTTATCCATTTTTTTTGGTTTAAGAGACAAGTGACGAGGCCATTGCCATGGAAACTGACTAAGGGAAATTTCAGAACTTGCCAATGTGAGGAAGCAGAGGCTATGAGTACACAGCCTGGACACATCTACAACTGTGGGACAATGGCTCTTTTGCTGCTAATTTAACTCCTCTCACATTTGACCTCAATAAGTTCATCAGACGCTTTCAGGAAAATATAACCAATATTTGCATTTGAAGAATAATTTGTTTTTTAAATTAACACAATCAAGTGGGATTAATAAAAAGAATAAGTTGTAGGGGATCGTCAGTCAGCTCTTTCTTCACAACCTGTCGGAAAGGATTATTTCAAGGCATTGAAAAAGTAAAGGAAGAGAGCCTTCCATAACCTCCCCAAAACGGCAGTCTAATTAAATGATTCTTGAAATGAGAATGGACAATGCTGCAGCATTCAACAGGTCTTCTGTGGATAGACAAACAAAGTTAACATTTAAAGTTGATGGCCTATTGTCAGAACTGCCTAAGCTGTTGAAGGGAACACCTTTTCACATCCACCTGACAGAACACACAGGGCCTCATTTTAGCATCTTATCTGAATGATGGCCCTCTCTGCTGATAATCCAGTACTTCTTCTGTACTGTAGTGAATTATCAGCTTTGATTTTGTCGGTCTGGGGTAAGAATCCATCTGACTCAGAAGTGAGGGTGCTAATCTCAGAGCCCTGACTGAACTGGCAAATTGGTAAAGCAGCAAAGTTAAGAACTGAAGGGTGGAATGTGGGAATTCCTTGGACAGGATCATGGAAAGGTTGCTGGAACAAACAGCAGTAAGTTCTAGACGGAATTTATGTAATTAGAAAGGAGACCTGGCATGTAACAACACACAAAGGTTGTGATAAGGGGTTGTTATCAGAGATTATGCTTTGTATTGTGTCCAACACACTGTGTTATGTGCCTTCATCCTGTCACTTGTAGAATCTCTCTATTGCATTCAAATGAACCATTCTCGTCTTGTTGAAAGAATAAACAGGAAAAAGCAATCGATGCTATCCATGGAATGGGGAAAAGAATTAGATCCTGGATCTTTCAAAGCTGACAGTCGATTGGGAGCACTCTTCTCTCTGAGGCACAAGTTGCGATATCAAGCCCTACTTCACAGCTTGAGTGCAGCAATCAATGCTGGCCCCTCAGTGCACTCAGTGCTGCACTTCTGGAGCTGATCTTTCTCCATTGAGATGTTAGACTGAAGATCCAGATGCCTTTTTGAGGGGCTGCAAAAGATTCCATGGCACTATGTTGAAGAAGTTTAGGGATGTTATCCTTGACCAATATCATTCCCTCAAGCAACAACACAACATGCTTGTCTCAATGATTTGTTACAGTGTTGTTTGCCTTCTAATTTGAACTGCTGTGTTCCTACATTTGTAACAGTGGGCACACTTCAGAAGTGTTTAATGCTTTGAGATGTTCAGTGGTTATGAAAAATGTTAGAAAAATGCAGATGTTTATTGTTTTAAAAGACATCAAAGAAAACAACATGCGCTTTTGGGATTGCCTAATGGTGCATACTGAATACAGTGCTGGTTATTATAAAAGGGCAGCAGTGGGGAGGAGCACGTTAAACAATATCCTGTATTCGCACAATCCCTAATGGAATGTTTTCCATCGGGAAGTTGCGCAGTCGGACAGGGGCAGTTTAATAAAAATGTAATATCACAATGTGATGGAGCTGCATTGAGACTGGGTCAGCTTTGGTTCAGAATTCCTGAAAAAACTTAGCTCAGCAACCAAAAATATACTGCACTGGGGCTGATCGGAATACCCCTGGTCTTTGCAGACGGAAAGCAAAAGTGTGAGACTCGACTGAACGAGACGAACATATGGAGGACTCAGCAGGAGCTGGCTGACCCATGAGCACAGCCAACCAGCAGCAGCAGAGAAATAGAACACAGTACTTGACGGTCACATAGCTGAAGGAGGAAGGTTGTTTGAAAGCTCCTTGTTGAAGTTCAGTCACAGCAACCTCAGGCTTCGCGGATTAATTTACTCCATCGCAGGCTTTGTACACAATGTTTCAGAGATAGTAGGAACTGCAGAT
>NC_063349.1:9068247-9107619 GCF_021869965.1 Rhincodon typus
TTGGCCTGCTGTGTTCATCCAGCTCTACACCTTGTTATCTCTTTGTACACAATGTGCCGGGTCTCCCTTCTGATTCATTGCCAGCTGTCCTCACTTAGCCCCAGTCATTGTTACTTTGCTGGCTCACTAACACCTCGTCTAACACAAAGGGATTGATGATGCTGACACTTAACAGCGCAATATACCCTTCCATTTGACAGGATGGGAAAATCAAATGCTACAAACTGTCCCTGACGCCAAAAGGTTTCTAGTAAATCAAAGACACTGACAATTTCACTTAAAGTAATGAAATCTGCTTCTATATCTCCTGGGTATCACAAAACGAATTTCTTTAGACTTTAAAACGAAGAAACATTTTTCTTCATCGACTGTATCCATAAAGTACCCCATTGCATTGAACAAGCAAGACAGAAGATGATAGAATAAAACCATTTAGCGAATTTGTCACTGTCATTTCTGAGTGGAATTTTTCCCATTATTTCCATGCTGATCTCTCCAATTTGGGGTGTTGTCTCTTTTCAGAATCCTTTGAGTTTACAGATGTGTCATTTTGCAACTCCTTCCCATTTCACACTCTACCTCATTCTCTCAAGTGTCATTTCTGCTCAAATCTTCAACACTTTGATACTGATGCTTGATTCCAACCAACAATTTCTTGTCAACAGCAAATTACATTTATGTAGTACTTTTCGCATAGTACAATTTGAGGACAGTGGTTAGCACTGCTGTCTCACAGCTCCAGGCACCTGAGATAACAAGGTGTAGAGCTGGATGAACACAGCAAGCCAAGCAGCATCAGAGGAGCAGGAAAGCTGACGTTTTGGGCCTAGACCCTTCTTCAGAAATGGGGGAGGGGAAGGGGGTTCTGAAATAAATAGGGAGAGAGGGGGAGGCGGATAGAAGATGGATAAAGGAGAAGATAGGTGGAGAGGAGACAGACAGGTCAAAGAGGCGGGGATGGAGCCAGTAAAGGTGAGTGTAGGTGGGGAGTTAGGGAGGGGATTGGTCAGTCCAGGGAGGACGGACAGGTCAAGAGGGCAGGATGAGGCCAGTAGGTAGGAGATGGGGGTAGGGCTTGAAGTGGGAGGAGGGGATAAGTGGGAGGAAGGACAGGTTAGGGAGGCAGGACAAGCTGGGCTGGTTTTGGGATGCGGTTGGGAGAGGGGAGATTTTGAAGCTTGTGAAGTCCACATTGATACCGTTGGGCTGCAGGGTACCCAAGCGAAATATGAGTTGCTGTTCCTACAACCTTTGGGTGGTATCGTTATGGCACTGCAGGAGGCCCAGGATGGACATGTCGTCTGAGGAACGGGAGGGGGAGTTGAAATGGTTCGCGACTGGGAGGTGCAGTTGCTTAGTGCGAACCGAGCGTAGGTGTTCTGCAAAGCGGTCCCCAAGCCTCCGCTTGGTTTCCCCGATATAGAGGAGGCCACAACGGGAACAGCGGATACAGTATACCACATTAGCAGATGTGCAGGTGAACATCTGCTTGATGTGGAAGGTCTTCTTAGGGCCTGGGATGGGGGTGAGGGGGGAGGTGTAGGGGCAGGTATAGCACTTCCTGTGGTTGCAGGGAAAAGTGCCGGGTGTGGTGGGGCTGGAGGGGAGTGTGGAGCGGACAAGGGAGTCACGGAGAGAGTGATCCCTCCGGAAAGCAGATAAGGGTGGGGAGGGAAAAATGTCTTTGGTGGTGGAGTTGGATTGCAGATGGCGGAAGTGTTGGAGGATGATGCGTTGGATGTGGATGTTGGTGGGATGGTGCGTGAGGTCAAGGGGGATTCTGTTTTGGTTGTTATTGCGGGGACGGGGTGTGAGGGATGAGTTGCGGAAAATGCGGGAGACACAGTCGAGGGCGTTCTCGACCACTGAAGGGGTGAAGTTGCGGTCCTTGAAAAACGAAGACATCTGAGATGTTCAGGAGTGGAATGCCTCACCCTGGGAGCAGATGCGGCGGAGGCGAAGGAATTGGGAATAGGGGATGGCATTTTTGCAGGAAGGTGGGTGGGAGGAGGTGTACTCTAGGTAGCTGTGGGAGTCGGTGGGCTTGAAATGGATATCGGTTTCCGGGTAGTTGCCAGAGATGGAAACAGAGAGGTCTAGGAAGGAGAGAGAGGTGTTAGAGATGGTCCAGGTGAACTTAAGGTTGGGGTGAAAGGTGCTGGTGAAGTGGATGAACTGTTTAAGCTCCTCGTGGGAGCATGAGGCGGCGCCGATACAGTCATCAATGTAACGGAGGAAGAGGTGGGGTTTAGGGCCAGTGTAGCTACAGAAGAGGGATTGTTCCACGTAACCTACAAAGAGGCAGGCATAGCTTGGGCCCATGCGGGTACCCATGGCCACCCCCTTTGTCTGTAGGAAGTGGGAGGAATTAAAAGAGAAGTTGTTAAGGGTGAGGACGAGTTCGGCTAAGCGGATGAGGGTGTCAATGAAGGGGGACTGGTCGGGCCTGCGGTACAGGAGGAAGCGGAGGGCCTTTAAGCCATCTGTATGGGGAATGCAGGTGTATAGGGACTGGACGTCCATGATAAAGATGAGGTGTTGGGGACCAGGGAATTGGAAGTTCTGGAGGAGGTGGAGGGTGTGGGTGGTGTCACGGACATAGGTAGGGAGTTCCTGGACCAAGGGGGGAGAAAATGGAGTTCAGATAGTTGGAGATAAGTTCGGTGGGGCAGGAGCAGGCAGAGACAATGCATCGACCAGGGCAGTCAGGTTTGTGGATTTTGGGAAGGAGATAGAAGCGGGCGGTGTGGGGTTGGGGATCGATGAGATCGGAGGCTGTGGCTGGGAGGTCACCTGAAGTGAAGAGGTTGTGGGTGGTTTGGGAGATGATGTTTTGGTGGACGGGGGTGGGGTCATGATCAAGGGGGTGGTAGGAGGAGGTGTCAAAGAGCTGGCATCTGGCCTTGACGATGTAGAGGTCAGTGCGCCATTCTACAATTGCTCCTCCCATGTCCGCGGGTTTTATGGTGAGGTTGGGATTGGAGCAGAGGGAGCGGAGGGCTGCACGTTCTGTGGGGGAGAGGTTGGAGTGGGTGAGAGGTGGTGGAGAGGTTGAGGTGATTGATGTCTTGACGGCAGTAGCTTTCCTGCTCCTCTGATGCTGCTTGGCCTGCTGTGTTCATCCAGCTCTACACCTTGTTATCTCAGATTCTCCAGCATCTGCAGTTCCTACTATCTCCACGGACCTGAGTTTGATTCCATCCTCGGGCAACTGTCTGGATGGTGTTTGCACATTCTCCCTATGTCTGCGTGGCTTTCCTCCAGATGTTCTAGTTTCCTCCCACAGTCCAAAGATGTGCACATTAGGTGGATTGGCCATGCTAAATTGCGCGTCGTGACTAGGGATGTACAGGCCAGGTTGATTAGCCATGGCAAATGCAGGGAGATGGGTCTGGGTGGGGTGCTCATTGGAGGGGTGCTTTGGACTCAATGGAGCAAATGGCCTGCTTCGACTCTGTAGGAATTCTATGAAATTTATAAAGGTGCTTCATAGGAGTTCATTCAGTCAAAGGAATGAAAACTGATTCACATAAAGTGTCCTTAGGAGAGATGACACATACTTTGTCAACACATAGATTTTAAGTTGTTTCTTAAAGGAGGATGGAGTGGTTGGGAGTTAGAGAAGTTTGGGCAATTACAGAATTTCTGTAGAGTCTGGAAGTCTAAAGGCATAGCCAGCAATAGTGAAACAAGGGTGTAGGAAGCTGAAATTCTATCAGATCTTTGCTCCCACCTGGAAAAACCCAGGAATGGTAGCGCAGGGGTGTTGTTACTAGACATGTAATCCAGAAATTTGGTCTAGTACTTGAGACACGAGTTCAAATCCCAGCCATTTGGTTACTTCAATAAATTGAAATAAAAACACTTATGAGTAATAATAGCCTGAAACCAGTGGATTCTTGTCAAAACCCATTGGGTTCGTTAGTGACCTTTAGAGGTCTCCAGCTGATTCTGGACCCTCTGCAATGTGAATGGCTCTTAACCAACATCAGGAAGAGTCTAACAAACTTTGACAGACCAAGGAGTAATGAAACCAAACAAATCACCTAGCATCAATCAGTGCAGGCTTGATGGGCCAAATGACCTTTACCTGCACTGTAGAGGTTCCATGATTATGAATCAAGGCATAGGACACAACAAAGAGACAGTCTTGTTTGCTGATCGCACAAAGTCCCCCTCACTAATACCTAGTGCCAGAATTGGGAGAGGTGTCCCAGAAATATGTAAAACAACAATCTGACAAAAGACTGCCATACTTGGAGGACAGGCCCACAGAGGTGGTGATATTGTTGTGTATGGGTGGGAAGGAGTGGCCCTGGGAGACCTAAAGAGGACTCCATAAAGTGAGGTTCATGAACAAGAACAAGCCAGCTCGGTGAGCGAGTCAACAACCTCACCCAAAACCCAAGCTACAGATCTTTGCCAAAACTTTGGACTCCATAAATTCTCATAGCACAATGGGAAAGGAAACCTGCTTTGGATTTTCACCTACCACCCGCCTCATAAGATGAATCGTTGCTTCTACATGTTGAACTTGGAAGAACTGCTGACGGTAGCGAAGATACAAAGCATACAGAACATCTATGTTCTATATATAGGGGAGACGTCAGAGGTAGGTTCTTTACTCAGAGAGTGGTAGGGGCGTGGAATGCATTGCCGGAGAGGGTAGTGGAGTCGGCCTCATTAGGGACATTTAAGCAACTATTAGAAAGGCATATGGATGATAGTATAAGGTAGGGGTGGAGGTTAGATAGACCTTAGATTTAGGGTAAAAGTTCAGCGCAACATTGTGGGCGGAAGGGACTGTACTGTGTTGTACTGTTCTATGTTCTATAGGCTGGGTGGGGGACTTCAACGTTAATCATTAGGAGTGGCACCAGTCCTGACCCAGCTGGCCAACTGAGAAAGTACATAGTTACCAGACTCAGTTCGACGAAAGTGGTGAGGGAACAAAAAACCCTACCTGACCCCTCCAATCCGCCTGCCACAAATGCATCTGTCCCTGACAGTATCGGTAGCAGTGACCAACACACAGTCCTTGTGAAAATAAAACCCTGCTTTAAAACTGAAAGTACACAATTGTTTTATGTGGAACTATCACCGTCCTAACAGATTTAGCAGCTTCACATTGGACGTGCATAATGCATGCACTGGGCCATCAGTAGCAGAATTATATTCCACCATAATATGAAGTGTTCGAAGGGACCTTGGCAAATTATTGCAGTGCAATTTATGGGCAGAAGGCACTGTTGCTGTTATGTGCTGGTGGTGGACGGAATTAATTTTGAAGGTGATGGAAGGAGTGCTGATCAAGCAGGTATATTACATTGCAGGAGAAGACCATTCAGTCTATCATCCCTGCACTAGCTCTTTCAAAGAGCTATCCAGTTAGTGTCACTGCCCTACTTTCTCCCTATAGTGTTGACAATCTTTCCACTTCAAGTAGTTATCCAATTCTCTTTTATAAGCTATTATTGAAATCTGCTCCCACTTCAATCATTGCATTATTATAACTTGCTGAGTAGTGCTTTTCCCCATATGTCACTTGTATGTGGTCTGTTATTTTAAATCTGTGTGCTCTGAATTGCAATTTCTTTGCGATTGGAAATAGATAATCCTGACTTACCAAATTCCTTGATGATTTTGAATACCTACTAAATCTGCCTGGACCAGAAATGCACAGAGCATTTCAAAGTTTCAGCGTAGCTTTCACATTCCCTACGTGCATCTAACAATCCAATGATCCCATAAACCATTTTCACAGCTTGTCCTGCAACCTTTAAAGTATTGTGTGTCTGTACACCCTAGATCTTCCCACTCTGGCTCCTGTTTTAAAATTTTCGCTTCAGTTTATTTTTCCTCCCAGAATGATTCAGTTCATATTTCTCTGTGAAAAATGTAGTTTGCCAAGTGTTTGTCCTTGCATCCTTTCAATGGAAAGCTAGTGAGAGACTCTTGTCATCTCCTTTTGAGGACAGTCTTGTGATACAGTGGTTACTTTGTTATTCCTCGGCCAGAAGGTCTGTGTTCAAGTCCCACCTGCCCTAGAGTGACACAACAGGTCAGCTAAAATGACTATAAACTCAAGTGGACTACCAAGTACACAAAACTGCCACAGACATCATACTTGAGACATTAAGAATGGGTTTGCATGACTTTTATTGTCACAGATATACATGAATATTCAGAAATGATTAAATTTGATATCAATATTCCAAACAATTTTCACATGCCTACTGTATCCATCATACAATTAGCATGTTTACAGTTATATAGGCTGTTTAAATATGTATTGATTAAATTTGAAATGGAAAATTTGGAAAGCTGCTATTTCCAATTACAATCGCATAATTACAATTGTATATTCATGAAAAAGAAAAAGAGAGAGTCAATCAACAAACACACAAAAAAACTCTTTATTAGAAGCATTCAGAGGAGTTCTGTCAGCAGAATAAGAGAGCTCTGAGGTCCATGGCACTACAACATTAATCTAATCAAAGGAATGTGATTTATGAGGAAGGCAATGAGGAAGGCTATTACTGAGAAGAAATCATGCAACTCCAGCCTTCCTCGTTTCTGGATTAATGCAAAAACTATCTTTTCAATTTAACCATTGTGATGTTTCATTATGTATAGGCAGCAAAAAAATCATTAAGAAATCCTATTAAAATTCCTCTTGCAAGTTCAATAATCTCCATTATGCTGGTGGATAGGTACTATTCTATATACATTTCAAAACCAGATCCAAGTCAATTTTAATCACTGAACTCGTGTGACTGAAAGCACAGTGAACTGCTATCTTGCAGATGAAATAAGAAAGCAGACCTTGTTTGTTTTCCCAGTTGGGTGCAGAAGATTGCTCTGCATTATTTATCTTTCAGTCCAGATCACTAAAACATTCTCTAGACTTTTACTTCATTGCTATTTGTGGGAGCTTGCTGTGCATTAATTAGCTATTTCCCACATTACAACTGTTCAAAAGCATGCCTTTGGCCGTGAACCACTTTGGGATGTTCCGAGATCATGATAGCCACTGTAGAAATGCAAATTCCCTCCTTAGAAAATTAAGACAGGCAAGAATATTAAAAAAAAGTCACTGCAGGAGAAAAAAAATTCTACAGTAAAAGAATTGGGGAGTGGGAGTGCTATTGCAGAAACCCAGCACAGGCTTGACAAGCTAATTGGCCTTCTGCAATGTTGTAGCTTTCTATGGTTTAGTACATGCACAGCAAGATCCCATAGACATGATCGTGATAATACTCAATTAAACTGTTGTTTTTCAAATTGGTGTGAAAATGGGTGGCGTAAGCACTTGACAGACTTTCAAGGTTTTAATCAATAATCCCAACCAAGGACAGACTGTCAACTCTTAGACCTAGCAAATAGGAATAGCATCAAATCAAACATTCTAACTGGGTGATGATTGTTACGATTTCTTTTAAACTGAACATGAACTCTCAATCCCGTATGCCCCAAAACAAACATATACTTATAACAGAAACAAATCTTTATTTGCTTTAAGTTCGATTGGACTGAAACACAGGCAATTGTTAATGTAGCCTTATGTTACATCTTTGTCAAATTCTTAATGCAATTGAGAGATTCAGGCAAGTGAAATTACTCACTCTACTGAACACTCACATTATGAAAGTTAATGTACAGCCTCTAGAGCCATCAGATTTCATTACATTTCAGACATTTATTTTCAAGATTTTCTCCTTGCCCTCCATAAATGGTTTTAAAGCAGCATTAAGCATGTTGCTCATAAAACCATGAACTATATTATTCTCTGGACTGTAGAATTGAAAATTTGTTCAAAAGCACTATGTATTGTTAAGCTTTCAAAATATTTTTTGTTCACAATTGCCATGTACGTTTTGAGAAAAATGTTAAGATCATTTAACGTCTGGAGGGTGAGTTAGGGCAAGGCACACTATCTCCTGACAAATCTCTACATTTACTTTGTCATGCAGTTTGGTTCCCAAATAATACCTCTCCCATTCCCTGTGTGCTGCAGGTAATTTTAATTTTATCAGCTCACTTACCCCATCACTCGCAAAATATCTTCAAAGGTGCCTTTAAATTAGAGATATGCAGGAGTCGTTGTATTAATTGAGAAGTGGTCATAAATGTGAGCATCTTCCATCTAGCAAACTAGAACAAAAATGCACATACGTCAAAGAGAAATTCTATTAGAATATCATTTATGATTCTGCCACTGCTTTGTAAAGTTGATGAATGATTACAGCTGGTGGAGATAAAGTCAAGATACCATGAATTTCCTTCTTGACCTGGACCATGTAACATCTTTTTTGGGGCAGGTTAGCAATTTTTCATCCTCAGTGATTTCTTTCTGCCACTTCTCACCTTCATCAAAAGCTTGGACTCTTTTTCAGAGCCCAATATCACAGCTACCTTTATACTTCGACTGAATAGTCATGTATACACACGGGGCATACCCATCAGCTGTTCATATTATGGAGGTAATATAACGTCAGTGTTTTCAGCAATTACTCCTGTTTAAAAGCAAAATCAAGGCTCTGTTCTCTTGGTTAACATCAATTGTTCCCTTCCTAACAAATTGTCAGGCAAGTCTTGTGACACAGTGGTAGTGTCCCTGCTTCTAAGCCAGAAGATCCTGGTTTGAGCCCCACGCGTCTTGGAGGTAACTCTAACGTGTTGATTGAAATAAGTATAAGTTGATTGTGGCATCCAAACACTTTCCAATTGGATATTATTGAATTCAACATGGACCCAGGATCCAAGTTAGGACTTTCGTTGGACCTTTGAGTGAGCGTACGTAATAGAGTGCACAAGTGTGTTTTGCCCAATATATATACTGAACTTCCAGAAAGTAAAAATAAAGACAAGTAGCGAGATGATAATCATTTGTTGTTTGTAAGTCTCTTAAATAGGAGTCTCCCTAACTTCTAAGGCCCTAACCAAATACCCAATGTATCAATGGTACGATGCAAATTCTGAATACAATTTCTACTTTATGTGTAATACTTTATTAACTCCATAAACCATACCATACATTCACAACTTTAGTTGGTTAGTGAGATTTTGTTTACAAGAACTAATTACCAGATGGTCACTCCGCCAATTAATTCTCCTTTCTTTTTAAGGTGACTAACAAAGTCACATTTCCAGCTGCAGCAGCCATGCCCTTGATACCAGTGGCTTTATACCTCCTTCTGACTCTGCTCCTTTAAGATATTAGGCAGAGCCTTCAACTGGATCATCTGATCCGGTTACCAGTGCCTGGCTGAGTAGGACTATGTGGTCATGTCCTGCTCAAATATGGGGTGTCTTCAGATGCAAGCCAACAATTGGTGTGATTTCTGTATCTAGGTAGGCAGGAAGATGCCATACACACACATACCCGAAAGGTCAGTTTCCATGGGCAAGTTGTCAGGAGGTTAGTCACCATGTTTGTGTGTGAGCATCTACATGACTTTCTGTGCATGTGTCCCTGTTTTAGTTTAAGACTGTTCCTACTTTGCCCACCAATTATGTCTCCGGTCAACATCCTTCTCCCTTTGTAGTTCTATCTTCCTACAACCCAGTTTCAGTCTCAGGATGTTGGCCCACTTCACAACATTTTAATGCGACTGTAAGTTGAACAGTTTTTTAAAAAAGATAAACAAAGGTCTTATTTCATGACAAAATACACAAAAATAACAAAAATGCCTTACAGCATAAAAGGCCTGAGGACATGCTCAATATACAATAATATCAAAATGCATCAGATGTGAAGCAGTCAGCATATCAATAGCTGGTAGAATAGGAACCTACAACATTTAATTTTGACAGCTGAAATTTCACAAAGAAAAGAATATTTTGCACGTGAGAGTTTATTTGCTCTGTTCAAAGTGCCTTGGTTGTCTGCCATTTTGTGCTCAAGGTGTGAAATGTCAGTGACAACGAATGGGACACCATCTCCAATATGGACATCTGGTATCGTCACAAATTGCTTTCAGGACAGTGTAGCAGGGTAGAGCTCCTTTATTCAGTCCTAATGTAGTGACTCAGGGAGCCTCTTTGAAGGACATTCCCAATTGCAGCAGTGCTACAATTTTTCCTTCCTTCATACCTCTGGGAGAATAATTTGGTTAACATTAAAAATGGGCACAAGGAACAATTGTGCTGTGTTCGTCTGGGCCCATTCAGGGTAATGTAGGCAGCTTGCTAACTTTAGGTTGCCTGTTCATTATCGTAAAGACTGCAAGTAACCAGTGGTCCCTGTGCTGTTCATTAACAGCAGACATCATTGGGGGAACCAAGTACTATAAATAGCCAGCAGTATTAAAAGCTACAGAGATAGTAGGAACTGCCGATGCTGGAGAATCTGAGATAACAAGGTGTACAGCTGGATGAACACAGCAGGCCAAGCAGCATCAGAGGAGCAGGAAAGCTGACGTTTCCGGTCTAGACCCTTCTTCAGAATTTCTGAAGTAGACTTTTCCAAGTAGACTTTACGATACAAATCCTTTATTGTCTCATCTTTTTGTTGTAACTCCATTAATCTTTCAGAAGTAAACACCTCTGCCTGATCCTCTACCTGCTTAGGTTTTTCCTTCACAGTCTCATCAAACAGGGGGTCAGCTAACTGGACCTCAACACCTTTCTCTTTTGTTTTCCCTTTCTGTTTTACCTTATGGCTGTAGGATCTTGTCACCACACAGTCCGGAAAAAAATCCAGGGTATTTTTCTTCTAACGCCTCAGTTCCCTGATTTTCTTTTGGCTTTTCCACTGTAATGGGCATCTCTCCCACCTGTGATCTGGCTTTTTCATTTCCAAGAATAAACTGTATTCCTGGAGTAGCCAATTTTTCTATCACCCCCAATATCACTTCCACAGTCTTGATTGGGCTTTCTAGCCATATCTTACACAAGGGAACACAACTCTTCTCCCCATTTATTCCACAGATCCCTGCAGAGACTGTGAGAAACACTACATCGGACAAACAAGAAGGAAACTAACAACAAGGGTACACAAACACCAACTGGCTACAAAAGACACAATCAATACTCACTCATCTCAATCCACATGGATAAAGAGAACCACCAATTCAACTGGGTCATCACCAAAATCCTGGGACAAGCTAAGCAGAGACAGGCACGGGAATGCCTAGAAGCCTGGTACTCCACAAAGAAAGCCATCAATAAACACATAGAACTCAACCCCATATACTCTCCCCTACGAAGGAAAACCAGAAGTGAGGCAATCCAGCTCAACGGACTCCAGAGTTTAAAAACAAGGCAGGAAAACACACCGATGCTTCATCGGAGGCTGTACTGATGATGTTACCCAGCATGGTAATGAAACGTCTGCGGATTAACAAATCAGCTTGGCGAGCCAACCAACCTCAACACCCACAACCCGAGCTACAAATCTACTCCAAAACCTTAGAGATTATCATTCTCTCGGGCAATATTTTCATCTCTTACTATTAGAGACAAACTAGTTTCTGTATCTCTCAATATTTTAACTTCTTCACCTACTCCCCTGTTCTACCTGAGTAAACCTTACCCATACAGTTGAAATCTTTGAAAAGATCGGGCACTACCTTAATATCCAGCCTGTGACTAAGCAATGCGCTCTCCTGCAGCTCCTCGACTTCTCTTGGGATTTCCTTCACTACCTCAACTAATCCCAATGGTTTAGCCTCTTTTATCAATTCTTTTTCCGAGTGTCTTTCTTAAACCACCAGCACTGTAAATTTGCATGTCCCAACTTATTGCAGTGAAAACATCTGAGGTCTTTCACCTCTTTTCCAACCTCTTGGGTTTCTTTTTTCACGTGGTAAACTGTTCCCAGTGTGATATCTTTGTTTTTCATTGGAGAATCTCCCTCTTTCCCAATTTCCATCCCTCGCGGAATGAAATTGCTATCAGGAGCTAGATTTCGATTTATTCACTAATGCGTATTGATCTGCCATCTCTACAGCTCTTCTCGCTGTTTCAACTTTCTGTTCCTCAATATGAGTTCTTATCACTTCTAGAAGTGAGTTTTTAAACTCCTCCAGCAGAATAACATCCCTAAGAACCTCACATGTCTTTTTTATCTTTAATGCTCTCATCCATCTATCGAAGTTGCTCAGTTTAATTCTTTCAAACTTGATATAAGTCTGACTTGGTTCCATTCTTATATTTCTGAACCGTTGTTTATATACTTCTGGTACCAATTTGCAGGTACTCAAAATAGCCTGTTTTACTACTTCATATTCTGCCGACACCACCTCTTACAGCACTGCAAACACCTCACTAGCCCTACCTACCAACTCGGTCTGAATTAACACTACCCACACAGTCTCTGACCAGTTCATCTGTTTAGCCAATTTCTGAAAAGAAATGAAAAAGGCTTCTACATCTTTTTCATCCAATTTTGGTAATGTTGGGACATACTTGTATATATCCCTACCAGGCCTTTGGCTATGAATGGATTGCTAATCATCACTATCGTCATCACTAAGCCCACCATCTACTTTCATCTCCATCCTGTTATGTCAACTTTCCTGTCTAATTGCCAATTTCTGAAGGTCAAACTCCCTCTCATTCTCCCTTTTCATCTTTCTCTTTTTCTTTTTCCTCTGCTTTTAATCGTAATTCAAACTGTTTCAGTTCCCTTTCTTCTGCCATGGCTATTCTTTCCTTTTCTCTTCCCTTTTCTCTTTCATGTTCAAGCTGCTTCATCTTTTCCAACTTGAACATACTTTCTTTTACTTTATCTTCTGCCATGACTATCCTTTCTTTCTCTTCACCTAGGGCAATTAATTCTTTTTCTTTTTGTTCAGCTAAAAATTTTCTCTCTTTTTCTTTTATCCTCTAACTCCACTTGTCTTATTTGCAATTTAATTTTTTCTAACTCCAGTGCACTTGACTGTTTCTCTGATATACCTAATTGCTTGGCTAACTCTGTTGCAATTTTAGCTTTCTTATTATCCATAGTTAAACCCAATTTTAGCCTGTCTGCTAATTCTAAAAGTGTCACCTTTTTCGGTCTTTCTAAATTTCCTTGGCAAATTTTGGAAGCATCTTCGACCCCCAGAACATCTTTAGCAATGTTAAGAGCCATTTCCCCACTTTTGATTTAACCAACAACAAGCAATCGAAATTAAACAGATTTTCCACTTCTCACTTAAGTTTTATTACTAGTCTCCATGTCTGTTAAAATCTGCTGGGATCTTTCAAACACTAAATCTGTTCAAATCGGTCCAAATCCATTCAGATCCATCCAAATCTATTTAGGTCTGTCCAAATCCTGGACACGAGACCCCAATCTGACACCCCCAACGACCACCCCCACCACCAAGACTAAAACCAAAACACTCAAAGAGGAGCAGCTCGCCCTATAATCTGCAAAAGGAGTGTGAAAAGTGGTGTAATCTGCTTTTCAGCAACTTCTGGTGTTTAAATAAAATAAATCTCTGACACTCAATTCAAAATCAACAAGTAACAATTTATTTATTTAACTCTAACAGTGAACAAATTAACTAAACTACTAACAAGCTGAATAAACCCTTTCTAATGACTAACTATTCCTGAATAAAGCAAAATTCTAATGGTATGCTGTTCCAATAAATATAAATCCCACTTATATAAAATAATAAAAAAAATTTAATCTCTCGAAATTACAGCCAGTTTATATGTCTTCCGGAATGTTCTGTGCCTTCTCCATTGATTCTTGTGTCAGGAATCCTTCTCTGTTGATTCTTCTGTCAGAAGTTTTAACTAATTGTGCCATTGGTATTGCTGTTACTTAGCTGGTGCTTTTTCTAAGACATAGAGGAGGTGGTGAGAGCCAGCGATTGTCTCGAGAGCTGAGGGCCATTAACTTTGGTAGAAGCAGCTAGCTCTGGGGCCTGTGCCCAACTGCCCATTTCTTTTTATATCCTTGATGACATAACAATATTTATTACAATAGGTTTGGTCAAATGTTGTCAAACCCATCAGATTTAAATTTAATTGGCTTTTGGTGTCTAAGTGCCTGGTTCAGGTTGGCTAAACTCAAAGGCCTGTTGCCTTGGTAAAGACTGTTTCTTGGCCTGCTAACTATATGGCCTTTCAATATAAATGTTTTAATTTGAGTGCTCTCTGTGTACTTGCCAAATTTCAAGCTGCTACTCACTGACATCCATTTTAAATCTCAAAGAACAGAAAAAGCACATTATCTTCTAAAGGGACCACGCAACACTCACCACCATCCCCATGAGCATTTTACAAACACCCCAAATTCTAACTTCCTGCCTCCCTATCCATAAGTACTCTACCCAGCTTTGCAATAATATACCCAAACGTGCACTCGAAAACCTGTACCCACTGTCAAGGGGCATGGAGGAGTTCAGTGCCTGCCTGGTACAGAATTAACTCCTATCCTTTCAAATGCAGACAGACTGACCGGGTGTCTGCCTCCAATAGCAGAGTTATGAAATCAACCATGACACACAGGCTGATGCCCAATGTCTCATCTTTCATTCTGTCACATAGCACTGAGAGATTTATACGTCTTGGGTGCAGAAGTCACAGAAAGCTAGGATACAAGTTCCGCAGTTAATAGGGAAGGCAAGTGGAACATTGGCCTTTATTTCAAAGGGAATAGAGCATAAATGTAGGGAAGCCATGCTAAAATTATGCAAGACAGTATTCAGCCGACAGCTGTAAAACTGTGAATGGTTTTGGTCTGTTTATCTAAGGAAATAAATATTGGCACTGGAGGCAGTCTGAGAGTAGGTTCGCTAAGATGATCCTTGGTATGTAGGAGCTATCTTATGGGGAGAGGTTGAACAGCTTGGGGCCTGTACGCATTGGAGTTTAGAGAAATGAGAAGGGTGCTTATTGAAACATATAGGATTCTTAATGAGCTTGACAGGGCAGATATAGAAAGGCTGATTTCCCTTGTTGGAGAATCTAGCATCAAAGGGCGTAATCTCAGAGTAAAGGGTCACTAATTTAAGGCAGCGAGGAGGAGGGATTTCTTCTCTCGGAGGATAATGAATCTATAAGGTATTGCAGCATCTGCAAATCTGAAATAGTAACTGAAAACTCTGAAAATAATCAGCAGATCAGTAACATCTTTGGAGCAAGAAATGGAGTTAACATTTCAGATCAATGACTTTTTGTCAGCTCTGTGATTGATTCTGTTCCTCTATTCTCACCAATGTCCTCTCTGAGATACTCCTTGTTTAAGGCACTTTGTGGAGAATAGATTAGTCATGGTCATTTTGGGTAGAGCTTGCCTGCAGTCACTTCATGATGCTATGCACTGGATCGCGTGAAGGATAAATTCTCAAGAGGACTTCACAATGAAACATAATGCCTGACCAGTGGCTCATTCCAAGAGCAATCTTCCAACAATAGACATCCTGAAACTATGCAATAGAGCAAACACTCTGCTATTATACTATGTATCCGATTGCATCATGCTTCATTAATGCTGAAGATATAGTCTGTCATAAACATACTTACTGGTGGTTTTGGCATCTGTAAAAGTTAGTGGTAACCATCAGTTCCCAGATTATATTGCTCAGTACAGCCTGGGGTTAGTAAATCCTCTCTGATGTAAGCAGAAACATATTACTATATGAATTTTACAGAAATTATTATCGCAATGACATGTACAATTGTATATTAAATAATTATGGTCTGTTCTGAATTGGTTTAGCATATGTTGGTAGATAGCCAAGTATCTTTTATAAAATTTAGTTATTCCAGTGTTCAAATGAAATCATCTCTGTGGATTCAATGCTCAAAGCCTTGACGATAAAAGAAACTGCAACATGTTTCATTTATTCTCCTTCTGTCTTTGTACATTCCTTTATCTTACTCTCCTGAAGGCACTTTACTAACATTTCTCCCTATGGCCTAATTCTTTTGAAAATGCAGAAATGAATGTTGATGAATTGACCTTTTCTTTGCTGACTCTGAAGCTGAGCGCAGATTAACAAAAACACTTTGCAATTGATTTAATCTACAAATTCAAAGGACTCCAATGTTTTCAATCAAAATTTAAACAGTGTAGGTTATTGGTAACAGTGCTGAACTAAAAATGGTCCAATTATCCTTTTACTGAAGGGTGCTTTACCTATCATATCTGAGTGCCTAATAAAGGAAGGAGTTCACAATTTCTATAAAGAAGACATAAATGTTTGCTTTTGTTGCTTTTTCTTTCTGCTTAGACATTAGCTACTCATTTTTCTTTCCTTTCCTTCCATTCCCTATGTTTCAGTTTTCTTCCTCCCATTAAAGGTGTTAAATCAAGTCATGACTAAAAGAAGGAAAAATTTTTCACTTCTCGACCAGTTGCTGTGTTGCTGTGACTTCCAAAGGAATTGGTGCTACAGTGTTTAATTGCTGGACTGAAGCTGTGAGTTCAAATCCCCTACAAATTTATGAAATATTCTGGAATTAGGAACTTGTCTTACTAATGGTAACTATGCAATTATTGGATTGTCATAAACAAACATCTGGTCCATTCATTACTGTTCTATAAGGAAGAAAGTCTGCTGTCCTTATTTGGTTCACATTTGTCTCCATATCCACAGGAAGGCAGTTTACTTTGAGATGGTCTAACAGGCCATTTAGTTTGCATTAAGTCACTGCAATAATGTCCAGAAACGTTACTTTAAACGAATTACTTGTGTATAGTCACTGCTGTCTTTAGGCATGTAATCTGTGTACAACAAGCAGCTACAAAGTACTTCTGTGAGCTTATACCAAGCTCTAATACAGAGTGACTACGTTTTAAACTGGTGAATGATACCAATCTAATTCATGGCATAAGCTGTCACCACTATCCCAGCATTAGCTAGTGACAGAGATACTTTGGCAGCAGTTGCTGGATGGCAATGAGGAGAAAATCTATGGGACAGATTGTCTCCTTCCAACTATGATCCTTATAGCTTTGTTCCTCCAGTTCTGGGAGGACAATGGGGCAACAGAACTCCATCATATCCCCTCTCCATTGCAGTCTTTATCGTCTCAGCCTTCTGAAGATCCTTCCTTAAGCATACTTCAACAGGTCTTCTTTAACCAGCTGGTGCTGTCCATTCTAAAACACACTTGCAGACTGCATGTCCCAGAGATGAAATACTTGTCCTGTCAGTGCCAAATATCTCTCTGTAACAATGTTCTCGAGGCACCTCTGACCAGTCCTGTGTAACACCTCACTATGCGACAGCTATTGCCCTCAGTGTAACAGTTGATTTGGACAGACCTTGGAGATCAGGACATTGTTTGTATTGCATGGTACCTTTGGTATTCATGCAATACCTGCATTTCAATGAGAAAACATCACTGGAGTTAGAGAAGAAAGTCTGTATAGTCATGAATAATTTCCTTTACGCAGAAAGTTAAATTAATTTTACAGACAATGAATGCTGCCTGTTGGAGCACCAACATCAGTTGTTTTATTACTTTACTGCTCCTTTTTGATCTATAGCAATAGATATGAAAAATGCCTATCACTGAGACTTAGGATAAAGCTGCATGACTTACAACAAACTGTTTTCTTTGTGTGACAGAAATGGAGATGGGGTTCCTTATTCTAATGTTGCAGTTAACCAGCTAAACTCAGTTTCAAATGTTGAAACAGCATTATTCAGTGATAGTAGGAACTGCAGATGCTGGAGAATCCGAGACAACAGGGTGCAGGGCTGGATGAACACAGCAGGCCAAGCAGCATCATAGGAGCAGAAAGGCTGACGTTTCGGGCCTAGACCCTTCATCAGAAAAGGGGGAGGGGAAGGGGGTTTTGAAATAAATAGGGAGAGAGTGGGAGGCGGATAGAAGAGGGATAGAGGAGAGGATAGGTGGAGAGGAAACAAACAGGTCGAAGAGGCGGGGATGGAGTTGCAGTGGGAGAGAGATCCCTTGAGGTTTGTCCGGAGGGAGGAGGGTAACTTCTTCAGGTTCTTATTCAGTGTGTGTTTTTTGCCAAATGTCTTCCATCTTCTCTTGATAGTGTCACATGTTTCCGGAGAACAGTCCAGGGATGGGAGGATGGATGAAAGAAGGGAAGAATTGAAAAGAATCATCAGTAATGCTCTCTTTTTATATTGTAACAATGGATTATTTCAAGGAAACAAACAGAAAAAGAAAGCCGTGTGTATAAACAACACCTGTCACAACCTCAGGATATTGCAAAGTGTTTTATAACCAGTGAGGTGCATTTGAAGTGTAATCACAATTGTCATGGTCATTTTTCATGTACGAAGCTAGACATTAAATGACGTAGGTCAGTTAACTGTGGACGGCATCATGGTGAATCCATTCTTCTTGCTGTCAGGCTCATCTCTGAACCAGGAAGTCCAAAGACTTGGAAATCCAAGAAAGCTTATCCTGACCATGTAATTTCTTCATGATCATATGGCTGTAACTGCCTTGAGTAGGAGATCTGATGCAGACTGTTCAAAATCCAGACGAGAATCAATAAGGGCTTGTAATAGTCCATTTTTATTTGCAATCTGTTCATCCCATCAAAAAATAAACTGGTGTTAGTATCTGTTTTCATCTAGGCAGCAAGGTATTTCACCTCTGTCGCTTCCAAGCCAAACTGAACTAACCAACATAGAGATGCTTGATCTGCAGCTTACTGATGACTGCTGTGTCCACTTTGTGCCAGATTTGTCAACCACTCTAAATCTCTTCAAGGAACTACAGCATCAGAGAATCTCACAGAAGCCCTTTACTGCTGCTTATGATGGCTTGCTGAGCACATGTTACATCTAAGGTCTTGACAAGACTTGATAGGAGAATGTCAGGAGCAGGTTTCCTCTTTTGGAGGAGACTAGGTCACAGCATGCAGTGTAGAAATAGAATTAGGTTTAATTGTCGTGCGTACTCCGTTACAGGGATACAGGAGTACAGTGAAAAGTGTACAAAGTTGCTATTCTCTCACGCCATCTTAGGGACAAAGGTATAAAAAATCTAAGGTATAAAGTGGAAAAATAAAGAAATAAAGTTAAAAGTTCAACATTACAGTCCTTCTTAGCCATGGGTCTGGATATGGTCTGTTCCAACCCAACACAGAGACCATCATCAGCAGGAAGCAGTTGGCCAGCCTTCAGTCCCCTTGCAGAACCGTGTCGCCGATCTTTGGCGTCAACTTGCCTCGACCGATGCCGCTGCCGCCGTGAGACTGTGCCGGGTCAACCTCGGTAATGCAGCCCCCGCTGAAACTGCTGGGTCCTGCACCGAGCACTGGACCCAAACGTGCCTGGCTCTGCCACTGCCAGGAGCGCAAATCCAACCCCCTCCACCACCGCCATAGCTGCCGGGAATAAACCTCGCCTCCAATGCGCCGGACACCTTGATGTCATTCAAAATGTCCATAGGAAGTAGGTAAGGTTAAAGTTTAAAAACATGCAGGGAAAGAAGAAAGGGTAAAAGGAGATGGAACCGGCATACTGTGCTTCTACTCTGCCGCCATCTTGGCTGGCTTCAACTCAAGCCTGTGCTGGGCCTCAGCTCACTGTCAGCAGTGCCATTGGAGGAAGAGAGGAAGTAGAAAGAAAAAGAAAACAAGAAAATAGAAGAGAAAGGAATGAAATGGACAGAGTGGACAAGCTCCAGCTCATGAGCCCTACTCCACTGCTATTTGGAAATTTAGTTTAAGCATAAGAGGTCTTCTTTTTATTTGTAGGGTCAGGGAGGGTAGTCGGATGGTGCAGAGGTATTCAGGAAGTTGGGGCAAGGGGTGGGAAGAGGAGACGAGTTGGGTGGCGCAGAGGATAGTCAGGGGGTCAAGGAGGTAGTCGGATGGTTAGGTTAGGTGGTCAACGCCAGTTTGGGGAGTATCAGATGGCCAGCCAGACTGGGGGAGTAGTTTGTTGGGTCAAGTCAGGGATGTATTCATGGATGTAGTCAAATGGTTGGGTGGGCCTTAGGGGGTTTAGAATATTTGGGTGTGAGATCAGTATGAATGGGGGGAGTTAGTTTTGGAGTTTACCAGGAGTTTGACCTGGATCTTTCCATCTAAAACTTTCTAGGTGACTATTCAGTAAGTACATGGGAAATGTTCAAAATCTCTGAAGTAGAGTTGGAGACATCTGTGGAAGGGCAGCAGTGGGGAGACAATCCAGAAGCTGGAAATTGGGCACTTTTTAAAATTAATCATTCATAGGATGTAGCTGCCCAGTCCTATTTTTGTACTATAAGCAAACGTGACTGAATTCTGTTCCTTCATCCAAGTCACTGATATACATTCCCAAAAAGCACTTACTAATTTTCAGATGTGTAAGTATAAAAGTTATTCACTTACAAAGAATGAAGCACATTTCTAGGAACTATAGTGAAAAGCTCCCAGCTTTTGAACTTAAAAGAATCACAGCAATTGAATGTTCACCCATCGGGAGCAGAGGTCAAATTGAGCAGAAATAATACATAAAACAATAACCAGAAAAAAGAATCAAATTTTTCTCAGGCATTGACTGCAAAGGAAGAACAGAAAAGCATACCTTTCTTCAGAAGGCGTTTCACTAATACATTTTAATTTTTAAAAGGAATATGTACTAACACTCAGTATTCCGCATGCATACAAAAATTAGCAGAATATATTTTGCTTACAATGAACAAATTTGATTTTATACCTATCTTCTTGGTCCCTCTGCAGGTTTTCATCAACTTCAGAGACACACAATTATTACATTACTGAACTTATATTAAAAACCAACCACAAGAGGGTTATTGGGTTATATCTTAAATTGCACTTTGGCACCATTTATATTCTTGCTTTATATTCTCAATCATAGGTTTTCTCTGTTTCTTGTTTTCTTTCCCATTGCTATATATTACCTTATCATGTTAAAATTTACAATGAAAGCAAGAAGTTACAAAGAGATCTGTCCAGCTCCCTCCCACTGCACCCCCTGCCACACAGACAGGGACCACAATGCGTCAAATTAGAAATCATTGTCAAATATGGTAAAGTACATGCAGGTCGATACATAAAGATCTAATTAACATTATATTTATGAGGATTGTACCGCAGACTATTAACAATGCTATGACAAATGTTATAAATTAAATATTTATTACGGTATGCTTTACTCCACATTTGTGAATATGCTTCCCTTCATTATAAATGTCTGCCGTCTGGAACTATTTGTCTTCACTGTTATGAAGCATTACCCTTGCTATTTTCTTTTGACAAAGAAGAGTTATTCAATGAACCTCAGCAGTCGATAAAACAGTTAGTCCGTTCACATTTTTGCAGCTTTGCACCTTCATGGAAACTAATAAAAATGTGTTTACAAATGAAACTTCAATAATCCGTGTCCTAAGGCTTTGATTCCAGTTCAATTTTTTAGAAAAAAACTTAATTGCAATAGAATGCTTTCTATGCTGTTTTCATAATGTGGACCTCTCCATGTCAATTCTCCAAGCAGTAAAATTATTAAAACCATATATTACAGCAACGCATGAATACATTTCTTTGGGGTTCATTACACTTTTATTTCATTGATATCTGGGTTTCCTTTCATTAATCCACTTAGTGAGGTTCTTGCCAAACCATTGTGTTTCAGTAAAAAAATGATCGATCTTTAATTTTATAGTTGTATTTTTCAATGATTTTAAATAGAAGAATTAATTAAAATTATAAATTTCTGAACTAAATTTCCTCCATCCACTTCACTAAAAATAATGCTTTGCTGAAGATATTAGATTACAAAATAACTTAGAATGGAAACTCGTTCTAGTCAGGTCTCTTGAATGCTTACCAGCTTATTGAAGGCATTAAATCTATTGGCTTTTGACATTTGTAAACCTTATCCTTTGTCTCCTCATTAGTGTATAGTCAGACTTCCTGTCCTTTACAGAGGGTTGATGCAGTTGGTTGGCTTGTATACCTTTGGTGCACAACCTTTCAATTCCAGCCCCTTTCAATTCTGAAGAAGACCCGTACCAGACTCGAAACATTAACTCTTGTTTCTCTCTCCACAGATGCTGCCACACCTGTCGAGTTTCTCCAGTATTATCGGTTTTATTGCCCTTGCCTGTTTGCCTGGCTGCATCAAAGGGGAATGTAATGAAGAGGTCGGCTCTGGCACACATTGCATCAGTTGGATCCTAGATGCATTTATGAGTGAACGATTGTAAGATGCCACAGAAGTGCCAAGAGCATCATCAAACAAATCGCTGACAAAGAAATTAAAGGCAGCTGTAACCTTGAGGGCAGCTGTGAAGGGATTGCCAACCAGTCCTTGTGAGTGCACTTCTTTGACAGCAGCTGGTATTTTGTGAAATGATGCCCTGGGAAATCTTTAATATCCTTCAGCATTGGTTCTCTGTCATTTGCCAGTGGCTGCTATAAACACTGTAGTTGTGGTTCCACACCAGCAATCTGTATCTTCAAGGGAGATGATGTCTTACTCCCTTCCTCTCAGAAGGCTGTGTGTCAGACAATAGTGAGCCACTGTTCTTCATGAGCCTGCACAATCCCTTCTCTGTCTAACCTTAACCCTAGATTTCTTCTCTCTGCTGTCCAACTCTAACCCTATTCCTCTTCGCTCTGCTCCCTTCTGCAGCTGTTTCTTCCAAGAAGCAATGAGGATTAGCCTCAGCCATTCTGCACTCCATAGGTGCAGATATGTAAGAGAAATCAGACAGAATAAAGAGTTATTAAAGGGATGCCTGAGCCCTAGCATCCTTCACGATGATGTCGGATGTTGTGTCCTCACGGACGGATTGCATTGAGCCTCCAAAACAAAACAACTATCCTCTGATTATATATAACCTAGAGTGTTACATCCTTTACTCATGGCCAGCAGTTTCTCCAATTGCCTTTGGCATGAGGCGGATTCCAGAAAGATCCTTTTCAAATGCCTCACATTAACACGCTCCAATACCATTTCATCATTACAGTAATAGCAGACATGCTGCCAGGGTATAGCAGCTAAAACTCAAAGACTTCAAATCTTTAAGACTGTGTGCCTTGACCAATGGAGAACATGATGTTGTGATGGTAAGTGCCTTGTTACACAGAATTTTGGTGAGCTCATAGATCACGAGGTGACAATCAGAGGGCAAAACATAGCCCTACTGAGTCCTTCATGAGTGCATATCTGAATTGGGTTATTTGAAGAATATTCACTTCTGAATTAAGGTGAATTGAAGGTAGAAGGCCAGCATTGTTAATTACATAAATAATGGTGTTGATTACATAAATAATAAGGCCACTTATTTTAATGCTACGCTCTGTCCCCTCTATGAAAATAGATACTTACACATTCACACAACAGCAACAACAAAAACAGAAGTTGCTGGAAAAACTCAACGGGTCTGGCAACATCTGTGAGGAAAAGATCAGAGCTAACGTTTCAGGTCTGGTGACCCTTCCTCAGAATGCATCTTTCACTTTGCCAGATGTTCATTCAATGTCACATCTTATTGTGCAGTTGGCTTTTGGATCAATACCCACCAACATTGAATTTGTGTCAGTAAATGACAGTCTCCACCTGTGCCTCACAAATTACTCTCCATTCTTCATATTATTGAAAGTTCTATGATTCTTCATATTCTTCGTTTCTGTTGCCATCCTTGTGCTACCTTTGACTCCACTTCCCATCTCCCCCTATTTTGGTTGAGCACCTTAACATTATGATTAAAGCACCCTCTGTAACTGTAGTATTCTCTCACTGATTGAATACATGAAATAAAATCGTTAGCTTTGGTGACTCTGTGGAGTGACCCCTGAAAAGCCCCCAGATTATGTGCTAGCCACTTTCCTGTTTGACCATGGCCCATTTTCCTGGACTGACTTGGGAGAACAGCCCCGACTTATTGCAGCCCATCCACCAGGCTGCGACAGCACCCAACAGATTGGCACATGAGGCATTTACTAGACATCCAGGATGGGCTGTGACCTGATCCCCAGAACGCTTTGGTGCAAATCCCCGGACTTGAATTGGACCAACTGCTTTACTGGCCATGGCCAAGCACCCCCCAGACTAGAAATGGCCCAAACCCTGACTGACTGGAGTCCAGCCTCGCTGCACTAAATGATACCCTTGTTTGACTTTTACACTTTGCCTTACTCTTTGAGCACATGCTGTGTGTTTGTTGTGTAGGCTGCTGGTACATGCTGTGCTTCTGTGCTGTGCAACAACACATCCACTTCCTTTAGGGCATTTACATATACTCTTCAGAGATAGTAAGAACTGCCGATGTTGGAGTCTGAGATAACACAGTGTGGAGCTAGATGAACACAGCAGGCCAGGCAGCATCAGAGGAGCAGGAAAGCTGATGTTTCGGGTCGGGACCCTTCCTCAGAAACTTCACTGTTTCGTAATGTCACAAGGTTCATGTCCCTGTTTCTGCAGTAAACCACTAACTGAAATGATAAAAACTGAAAGAACTGCGGATGCTGTAAATCAGGAACAAAAACAGAAGTTGCTGGAAAAGTTCAGCAGGTCTGGCAGCATCCGTGAAAAAAAAATCAGAGCTAACATTTCGGGTCCAGTTCTGAGGAAGGGTCACCGAACCCGAAATGTTAACTCTGATTTTTTCTTCACAGATGCTGCCTGACATGCTGAGTTTTTCCAGCAACTTCTGTTTCTGCTAAAATGATAGCTGAAGATCAGAAGATGCCTGGTTGCGCACATTTGCTGATGCTATCTCTAAGCCTGAGCCTGCCTGATGAGAAGCAACCTGATGTTGTGGGGATGATTAATTGCCATTGCCCAGTTCTATAAATAAAAGGTGCATGGAGATTATTGCCATTGACCATGGAGGCACCTAATGCAGTTGAAGATATTTCCCGAAAAAAAAAGATGGCTGACAGCTCTGAATTGACCAGGTCTCAATACTGAGGAGTCAACTTGACAGGTATCCATTCAATTTTTAAATTTGCGTTTACAAAGCATTGAGTTTCTCAATTTGGAAGAATTGAAGCGAAAGTTACTATGGAATGTTGTGTAATTAATAAGATGCAAATGTAAGGTAATAGGCTTCTTGTGATCTGACAGTGGGAATTTGAACCCTCTGTCTAAAAAGAGCAAACTTAATTGTGTGAGTTTTTCTCAATCACAAGATTCTTTTTTTTCACTTTTGTTATTATTCTTGCCACCTCAGGGAAGAGAAAAGTGTGCCTTATGACATTTAATATCCAAATAATGGTTGTATTAAATGTACACTTACCAGTGCTATTCCTAAGTGTATTCTACTGCAAGTCCCATAGTAGCTAAAAAGAAACTTAATGTTCTCTTTTGTATCAAACACTTGCATCCCTCCCACCTTCAAATTTCTGAGGGGTTTTGAAAATTCAAGTTGAGAAAACACAGTCATGATGCAAAATGTGGAAAATTAAGTGACAGGAAGGGACAAATTAAATCAAAGGAAAGGATTTCAAACAGGAACTTGCATCAAAGGACTAATGAGTTGTGAATGTTATGGCCCTAATTCTAGAAGGGGAAAGGACAGCTATCCGTAGCTCGGTTAATTTCTTGTTAACAGGAAGGAAACTAATGGAGATCAAGGAAAGGAAAACAGTATTGAATACGATAGATGTGCACTGAAGATGCAGATACCAATATGAAAACAAAAGCTTCAGTCTGGAAACCAGGACAGAGAAAATGCAAAGTGCTGAGAGATTGGAAGCTGCTCTGAGGCTGTGTAATCTGAAGTATGAGTTGATTGCCCAATTGTTTAACCACCACAGAGAGCAGAGAGTCTAACTTTACATAATTGAGGTGACAAAGTTTAAATAATCAATAGTGAAAATGAGTTGTTGGCTCATAAACGGCTCCTGTTTATTCTGCTTAGTTTCCACCTGGCAGAAGTCTCAACTATCCTATTTGATAAGATCTGTGTATGAATGGGTAAGCACAGGCAGCAATTTGTTCCCACAGTTTAAATATTTAGACAGCAGGAACAAGAGAATCCCTGCTGTTTTAAACGTTTAAATTAAAGTCAGGTTGGTTTACAATTGGCATAAGGATTACCATTGGCAGCCATGCTTTCAACTGCCTAGACCTTAAAATGTCCAAAATTCTGTCTCTAAACATCTCCACTTTTCTTTCTGCTTTCAAACTGCCTCAGAAGCTGCATTGACCAAGTGTTTGATCACCTATCCTAATGTTCTCTTCTTTGTTCCAATGTCAATCTATCTCCAAATTGTTTCTGTGGAGTGCCTTGGCAAGTGTTCCTATGTTAAAAGCACCATACGAATGAAAATCATTATTCTTTGTATTATCTAACTAGGTTTGATATCACACTGGATTTTACATCCCATATGGTGACAAACTGCAAGTTTGAGAGAATATCCAATCCAGTGGGTCTCCATTAACTTTGTTTTAAAAATCAGGTTAGGGCCTGATTTATAAAGGAATACTAATGGAAAGTAGAGTTATGTTCAAATTAGAGTTAAAATGCTTGAATAATTTAACTTTTTCAGGGAATGTACAAAGCTATAGTCAATGGGTATGCAAGAATTGGGATACATCTGGACATTGAAAAACGAACTTGATGGCGTTCCACAAAGCTATATGTTGTGAAGATTAAGATTTATCATATTTAAGGTAATGTGACAGGATGGATCTCATGGTTATTAAGTCAAATAAAAGTGAACAGAAGTTTCTTGATTGACAAACCATGTCTAGCTTGGAAACAGGGTATCTATGATAGAAATTTTAATACTTTATGGTGAACTTCATTAAATTGTTTCTATGAGGTTAGGAGGGAAATAATAGCTAAATTTACAGATGATATGGAATCATACAGCATGGAAACAGACTCTTTGGTCCAACACATTCATGTCGACCAAGTTTCCCAAACTAAACTAGTCCCACCTGCCTGCATTTAGCCCATATCCCCTGCAAACCTTTCCTATTCATGTACCTGTCCAAATGTATTGTAACTGTACCTGCATCTACCACTTCCCCTGGCTGTTCATTCCACATACAAACCACTCTGTGTGAAAATGTTGCCCCACGGTCCCTTTTAAATCATTGTCCTCTCACCTTAAAAATATGCCCACAGTCCTGAACTTCCCCAGCCTGGGGAAAAGACCTTTGCTTATCTATGCTTCTCATGATTTTATAACCCTCTATAAGATCACCCCTCAACCTCCTATACTCCAGTGAAAAAAGTCCCAGTCTATCCAACGTCTCCTTATAACTCGAACCCTCCAGTCTCGGCAACATCCTGGTAAATCTTTTCTGAACCCTTTCCAATTTATTAATATTTATTAATAATTTTCCTATAGCAGGCTGACCAGAACTGTACACAGTACTGCAGAAGTGGCCTCATCAATGCCCTGGACAACCTCAACATGACATCCCAACTCATGTACTCAATGGTCAGAGCACTGATGGCAAGTGTGCTGAATGCCTTCTTAATTACCCTCTCTATCTGTGACATAACTTTCATAACCCTATGTCTCTCTGCTTGACACCACTACCCAGGGCCTTACCATTGACTGTATGAGTCCTGTCCTTGTTCATCTTAACAAAATGCAACAATTCACACTTATCAAAATTAAACTCCATCCGCTACTCCTCAGCTCATTGGTCCAATTGATCAATATCCCTTTGTAATCTTAGATAACCTTTGTCATATTTGCAAACTTACAAACCATGCTTTCTAAATTCTCAGCCAAATCGTTTATATAAATGATGAACAACAGTGGAGCCAGCATCAAGTTAGAAAATATGAAAAAATACCAGGAAATGTCTGGGAGGAGATGGGCTGGAAGGGAATGTGGGAAGATGCAATGAAAAATGGAAATTCACATTCATCCAAACATAATATTCAACAGACACTTAGATAACAAGAAGCAAGGATTAAAAGATGCAAGGATTGAGAGTGAAATGACTTGAACCTGCACATACCAAACGGCTCCCTGGCTTGCTGTATCTCTGAAAAAGATTATGATTAATTGATGCAAAACCTGCTTTTCAAAAGCCTGAAAACTATGTGAGCAACAAGTGATTGTGTGGAAGAAGAGTTTGAGGAAAAGTCTTGAGCAGAGATGAGTTAAGAGCCCAAAAGTAAAGATGCAGAGAGGACCCAGAATGTTGTAATTCGAGATATGGAAAAATAAGGAATAAACCTCCCTCCGTTTCAGTGAAATTGGATAAGTTCATTTTACAAGTGAGTTTTAGGATCCATTAATTTTCAAGCACTTAAGATTATGGTACATACCAAATGATTCAAGGTGACCACTGCAGAGCCCCTGTTTAAAGGTTAATACATGTTTTCTTGTAACTAGTCAGGAACAGCAAGTTTGATTTAAACAATTCTGAAGGGAGAACCTATGTACCTCTACATACCTGAACTCCTTCACTGTATTAAGTTGTTTTACAAAAGCAGTCGTAGTTTAATTTGTCAACTCTGTTGGTGGTCCATGCTGTAAAACAATGACTTCCAAGAGAATTAGTCAACTCTACTAGAGAGGTTTGAGAAAGTGGAAGTTAGCATGGACTGCTAAAATTATTGAGTGTAAGGTCCAATGGTCATATTTTGAATTTTGTCTGTAAGTTTGGGTGAAAATTATATTAATGCTGGTTACTCAAATACTCAATATTTCATAATGTGCACAAATCCAGTCAATATCCAGATTTAAAAACACTGACACATTGGGACACCAGGGACCTGTTCAACACTCTCAGGCGCAAATAACAGAGAAACCAACCAAAACAATAGCATCTCCAAATTTAAATACAATAAAAATTTGCATTAATACAGTGTTACAAATATGATTCACATTAGTTTTGGAATTCTGGCACAAGTGCTCCTATGGCAGCTGAGAACTCTCACAATTCCCACAAACTCTCAGAGTTACACTGGAAGTTCACAGCACGAAAGGCTTGACCTAATTTTCTCATTTCTTCTTCACTTTGTGGAGACTGGGACAAAAAGGAAACTGTAAGACCTGAGAGGCCACCACAGCGAAGGCCACAGGACCAGTTGGCCGATCAGAGGCAATTGAAGCGGAAGGTTGCTATTTTCAGGCTGTTGGTGGATCACGGGAAAGATGGCAGAGAAAGAGACTTCACACAAGTGCAGTGCTGTTAACTGTGCTGCTGAGATGGTGATTGCAGGTTGCTGGTATAGTTGGGACTCAGAAAGAAGTCCCAGGGACTTTTGATAGCTGTATGGTATAAGGACTCAGAAGTCCTGAGGAGCTGAGAAGGCAGTGAATTGTTGCTGGTTTTGTGCTGGAGAACACTGTAGCTCAGAAGAAGCCTTGGGGGCTGTCGATAATTCAGTGCGACTGAGAGTAGTGATTGAGGAAGCCCAAAGCAGTTGCTGTTTGATGCATCTGAGAAATGCTGGAGCTTGAGAAACCCATGAACAATGCCTGCTTAGTGAAGCTAGCTGTCAGGGAAAAGCAGACTTGTATGCGCTGGAGTAACTTTGGGAATTTAGAGGAAAGAGGTCAGGGGGAGAGGTTGAATTATTTGGGGAAATGAGAAGCTGTCGAGGCTCTGAGTGATGCAGCAGTTTATAGGGAAGTTCAGAAGCTTGATCTCAGAAATTGGAGTTCCTTGTAAAGGAGACAAACACTTAATGAGATCCGTGGGATCTGACCTGACCACTTCTGTTATGTGATATGCGCTGCAGAGTAATCAAACACTGTTTGTCTGTTAACACATACTGACCTCATGTTCACTCAGAATGTTAGAGTATAAATCTGATACATGTTGAAGATTGCTTTACTTTTATAAGCTTGAATAAGAACATTCATTTCATTTGTTCAAAACTTTTGAAACTTGTCACTTTATTTTCTCAGTAATTACCTGGAATTTCAAACTTTAAACCAAAATATTACTGGCCCCTTTCAGTCTCTTCCAGGATCATAACAATAGCGTCTTTGATGTCGGACGCAAGAATTACAAGCTGGAGCAGGCCGTTCAACTCCTTAAGACCAATCCACCTCTCGATGAGATTATGGCTAATCTGGTTGTGGCTTCAACTCTATCTAGCTGACTTTTCCCAATACTCCTCCATTCCTCACCATGAATATATTCAATGAACCAGCATCCACTGCTTCTGGGGAAGTGAATTCCGCAGACTCATGACCCTCTGAGAGAAACAAATTCTCCTCATCTCCGTTGTAAATGGGAGGCCCCTAATTTCTAAGTATCTACAAGGGGAAACTTGTATTCCCAACAAGCTTGTCAAGCCACAAAAAATTGCATGCTTCAACAAGATCATTTTTACCTCTTTGAAACTCCGATGGATTAGAGTCTGACCTGCTTAACATTTCCTCATAAGCAAATCCCTTCATCACAAGCACCAGGAAACCATCCTCTATCACTTGTGGAACCAACTCAATTCTGTGAGAGTCTGCTTACCAACCTCCTGAGCTGGGCAGTCACAATTTGGTTATGAACCATCCAAGAAGTGTGCTAGAATCCATTTTAGGTGGAGAAATGCAATTGGGAATTCTAATTGAATGAAATGAAGAACATACAGCTCACCATCAATGTTCATAGAACCTCTGCAGTGTGGAAAGAGGGTGGCACGGTGGCTCAGTGGTTAGCACTGCTGCCACACTGTGCCAGGGACCCGGGTTCCATTCCATCCTCGGGTGACTGTCTGTGTGGCGTTTGTACATTCTCCCCGTGTCTGCATGGGTTTCCTCCCACGGTACAAAGATGTGCAGGTTAGGTGGATTGGCCATGCTAAATTGTCCATAGTGTCCAGGGAGGTGCAGTCTAGGTGGATTAGTCATGGGAAATGCAGGGTTACAGGGATGGGGTAGAGCAATGGGTCTGGGTGGGATGCTCTCTGGAGGGTCGGTGTGGACTCAATAGGCCAAATGGCCTGCTTTCACACTGTAGGAATTCTATGAATTGGCCCATTGAGTCCTGCACTGACCCTCCAAAGAGCATCTCACCCAGACCCAGTACCCTATCCCAAAACCCCACATTTCCCATTGCTAATCCACATAAGCTACACATCCCTGGGCCCTATGGACAATTTAGCATGGCCAATCCACCCTAACCTGCACATCTTTGGACAGTAGGAGGAAACTGGGAGCACCCGGTGGAAACCCATGCAGACACGGGGAGAACGTGCAAACTCCACACAGACAGTTAACCAAGGCTGGAATCAAACCAGAGTCCCTGGTGCTGTGAGGCAGCAGAGTTAACCATTGTGCCACTGTGCTGTTCCTTCTAAGTTGCATGGGTATGTGGCCACATGGTACAATCCAATTGGCATTACACATGACTTCTTTTAACCTATCTTTATATATATTTTCTAATCTACCTGTTGAAGGATGTTATTACATAACCCTGAAGTTGGTGGAACTTGAATCTAGGCCTGCTGACTTAGAGGAAAGGACATTACCATTGCACTAGAACAGCCTTCCATTTTATACTTAGCCCAGCTATTGATTTAAATAAATATTTTTCTTGATATTGTGCAGAACTGTGTTACCAAATATGGAGGCATCCATCACTACATTTGTTATCCCATGATTTGAAGTGCTGAATAGAGCTACAATGCATCTATAAAAGTATGGCTCAGTGAATAGTGTTCACCTCTGCATCAAAATGCAATGTAATCAATTCAATATTGCACAAAACCTTAAGCCAGACCAGACCCCAGTGAGACTGTTGTATTGTTGGAGGTGTTTTTGGATGAGGAGGCAACGGCCTAGTGGTATTATGGCTGGACTGTTAATCCAGAAACTCAGCTAATATTCTGGGGACCTGGATTCAAATCCCGCCAAGGCAGATGGTAGAATTTGAATTCAATAAAGAATCTGGAATTAAGGATCTAATAATGACCATGAAACCATTGTTGATTGTTGGAAAGACCCATCTAGTTCACTAATGTCCTATAAGGAAGGAAATTAGCAGTCCCTACCTGGTCTGGCCCACATGTGACTCCAGACAAACAGCAATATGGTTGACTCTTAACTGCCCTCTGGCAATTAGGGATGGGCAACAAATGCTGACCTTGCCAGAGATGCCCACATCCTGTGATTAATTAAAAAAAAAGATACTAAACCAAAATCCGTATCTGCTCTGTCAGGTGAACGTAGAAGTTTCTAGGATGTTATTTCTGAGAAGAGCTGGGCAATTCTACCTGGCCAATATTTACCCCTCAATCAACATTACGAAAAAGTGTTAACTTGTCATTATCACGTTACCGTTTTTAGGAGCTTACTGGGTGCAAATTTATTGTGACATTTTCTAGGATTGATGAATGATTATCGTTCAAAAGTGCTTTAGTGTCTGCAAAATTTGTTGGATCATCCTGCGGTAGTAAAAGTCACTATATAAATGTAAATCCTTCTCTTCTTTCAAGAATGCTAGAACACCAAATTGCCTGTTAAGATACTTTGATGCAGAGACACCTTTTATGGATGAGGGAGAAAAATTGACTAACTCTTAATTATAGCTGAATTATGGTTTGGCGACAATCCTATTAGTGTCAAAACGTTTGTGATGATAGGTGTTCAATTAGAACAATTATTCTGTTTCTGTCTCCACAGAAGCACGTGGATCTTCTGCATAATTCCATCGTTGTCAGTTCTTATTTGAAATGATCTCAGGCAATTCCTTGCAATGGTCTTTCCCTCGCCCTTTGCAGTAATCAAGCAATAAATAAACACATGTTGTCAAAACCAACATTACATACACTTTCAGACAAAAGAGTGTTTCCAAGAATAAATCTCTAATTAGTTTTGTAGCTCCACTGCATTTTGTAGGACTTCCGCATTGTCCTACATTTTGTTAATAAGCTATTTAACACATTATCATCTGGCATCGCTTCATCACTAAATGGGCTATTACTCGTCTCCTCAACAAACCCATTTGTTCCATTTCCCAGAGGCTTAGCTCCTAGTTCTTTGCAAACAAAGAACTTCAATTCTTGTACTCTTTAGCATTCACCAGCTGTTACACGATGTCAATTAGCTCCGGTAACAAACAGTTGAATGAAAATCCCGGCTAAGGAGGAGACTGTGAGTTAGAAAGACTAAGTGCACTAGAGATGAACTAACATTCTGAGGTGTGCAATGACTAACCCCCTGGCCCACAGATTGAAACTGGCTTTCTTTACAATCATGGACAGCCCATCAAGCAATTCTTGACTAAAACAACAATCAGATCTGAGCAGTCAGTCAGGCAATGCAAGCTGTATGTACTCTCGGCAGCCAGAAGGCTATTCACAAACTGTCTGCTTATGATGGATGCACTTGAAGGGCTGCCATGCAAAAAAAAATTGAAAGGGAGAGAGGAGGAGAGATCAAAAAAATGAGGCAGACAAGATTGGGGAAGACAGAAAAGGCTACATAACTGAAGGGATCATAGTGCAAGGCAAGTAGGGGGTGTGGTCATAGAATCCCTACAGTGCAGAAACAGGCCATTCAGTCCATCAAGTTTGCACTGACCCTCTGAGGGGCATTCCACCCACCTGATATGGCACCTGCTCTGCCCAGGACCGTAAGAAACTACAGAAGGTGGTGTGTATAGGCCAGACCATCACGGAAGCCAACCTTCCATCCATGGACTCCATTTACACGGCTCGCTGCTGCAGAACAGCATCCGACATCATCAAAGATCCATCGCACCCTGGTAATGAGCTCCTACAACCTCTTCCATCAGGCAGGAGGTACAGAAGCTTGAACACATGCACCTGCAGATTCAGGAACAACTTCTTTCTGGCTGTATTCTGACTGTTGAATGGACTCTAGCCTCAAATAATATAACATGCAATGTAACCTGTATGTCTCTAAGTATTTTTGATCTGTTCATTCTTTGCTTGCTGAGATCTGTCTGTACTGCTTGTAAACAAAGCTTTTCACTGTATTTTGGTACACATGATAATTAATTCAAAATCAAACAAATTGATTCCGGACCCCATGAAGTTTCATGGCATTAAGATAGACATTGGCAAGAAAACCCAATGATAAATCAGTATTGCTCCATGTTTCACATCGGTTGGAGGAAGCATTGAGGATGGTAAGTGTGCAGAGTACACTGGGCAGTGGATCTCAATGTCCATTACAAACAGTGGCTTGATAGCACCAATGCAGACCAAATGTGCTGAGCCCTAAAGGACGTTGCTGCTAGACTGGGTCTGCAGCAGATGTTGAAGGAACCCACAAAAGAGAAGAACTTACTTGACATTATCCTAATCAATCTGTCTGCTAAAGATTAATCTGCCCATGACAGTATCAGTGAGAGTGACCATTGCAGTCTTTATGGAGGCACAGTCACGTCTTCACATTGAAAATACCCTCCACTGTGTTGTGCAGCACTATAACCATGCCAAATGGCACAGACTTCGAACAGATCTAGCAACTCAAGACTGGACATCCATAAGGCGCTGTGGGCTATCTGCAGCGTAGAATTGTATAGAATCTGCAATCTCATGGCCAGGCATATCCCTCACTCTAACATTACCATCAAGTCAGGGGATCAACCCTGGTTCAATGAATAGTGCATACAGCAGGAGGGAATGCCAGGAGCAGCACCAGGCTTATCAATAATGAGGTGTCAATCTGGTGAAGCTATTAAAGAGGACTACGTGCACGCCAATAGCATAAGCAGAAAGTAACACACAGAACTGAGCAATCCCAAAATTTAAACTCTGCAGTCCTACCACATTCAGTCGATTATAGTGCACAACTCAACAATTCACTGCAAGATGAGGTTCATAAATATCCACATCCTCAATGATGGGGGAGCCCAGTGCATCAGTGCAGGAAAAGGTTGAAACATTTTCATATATTTTTAGCCTGAAATGCAGAGTAGATTATCCATCTCGGCCTGCTCCTGATAACTGCAACATCACAGATGCCAGTATTTGGCCATCTAAATTCACTTCACGTGATATCATAAAACAGCAAAGGCTCTGGGCTTGACAACATTCTAGCTATAGCACTGAAGCCATGTCCTCAGAACTAGCCACACCCCTAGCCAAGCTGTTTCACAACCATTACTGCACTGGCATCTCCCCAGCAATGTGAAAAATTGCACAAGCATGTGTTGTGCACAAATAGCAGGACAAATCTAAACTCATCAATTCCTGTGAGAACACCCAAAATTCTGAAGAAGAGTCATACCGGACTCAAAACATTAACTCTGTTTCAGTCTCGGTAGATGCAGCCAGACTAACTGAGTTACTTTCTCATTTTCTGTGCTTGTTTCAGATCTCCAACACCCACAATGTTTTGCTTTTGTATCAAATGTCTCATTTAATTTGTTTCTGCTATGATGTCAGCTGGTGTTAGTCACTTTGGCACCGTTATTAGCTTTATTTAGTTATGACATTTCTGAGGAAGGGTCTGAGGAAGGGTCACTGGACCCAAAACGTTAACTCTGCTTTTCCCTTCACAGATGCTGCCAGACCTGCTGAGCTTTTCCAGCAACTTTGTTTTTGTTAGTTAAGACATTGTTTGGCCATGTTTTCTCTATAACCTGTAGAGCTTAAAATTGACAGTGGATGTCACAAGAGGTAGTTGCTGGGTTGAGTTTGCCTGGCTGATGCTCAGCATGGAATTCATAATATTGTAGATAGAGTTTCCAACACTCTATTCACGTGGATGCTCTGCAGATTGTTTAACAAGCATACTAGTGACTTATGATATTATGATGGCAAATTTGCTTCCATACAAAGAGAGATAAAAGTGTTTGTGAATAATGTTACACCACGGGTCTTAGCCATCAGCTTGCCATACCAACAGTTGATGAGTTCCCTGCCTTGTCTTTTTCCTCAAGAGCAGCAACTAAAACAAATGGGCTTTTATCCATAACTAGCTGGGTGGTTTTATTGAGTAGAGTTCAAATATTTATTAATGCAACCATTGTTTGATCTGGTGTAAATGCCCACTCTATCACCATGGTCTCCTTTGTTCTGTCACAAAGAGGGGAAGATAACATAGTGACATCAGGAATGAAGCAACTACAATGCATAGTGACTCCAGACTTCCTGGATGTTTATAGGATCCATAGCATTTGTAATGGCTTCACAATTCTGAGGTGATGTTCCTTCACCATGAATACTTGAATGAAGAATTTGATTCTGCTTTCGTCGAACAAATGTCATCTTGGTTCAAGGTGAGGTTACATTCTTTAAGATATTGGGGGCTTGAATCTAGATATGTCTTGACTTCGCTTTCAACAGACAATAGATGAGGATGCCATCTCTGATGGTCAGTGTATCTTTAAGTTCCAACGTGCAGATACCATCGTGTACTGAAATGCCTCCCCCACTGAACTGAACCTTTTGTATTGAAAACATCCAATGTGACAGGAGGGTATTATAAGGTCTTTCAGTTTTTCTGCAAGCTCAATTTGACAGAATCCTGCATTGATGCCGGGGTTTAACAGTGTGTTTAGCACCATGCACTTTCTCTACAGTAACAGAAACTTTATATTTAATATTGCTTGGATGGCTTGGATTTTAAAGCATTGTGAAAAAGGGAATTTATTTCGCATTTGGTGGAAGTACCTGGAATGGTTTCTTTAAAATAGGTCTTTGAAAGTTCACTGTGAACAATGGAGGCACTTTTTTAAAAGTGAGACTTCTTAGTAATTACATTCTAGTAATAACAGCTTCCTTTGCCATAGATCTTGCTGGTGCTGTTTTCGACGGTGACTGTGTCAGAGGGAAGCATGCTACGCATAAACTGAATTGGAGTGAGGTCTGCTAAGAACAAGCAGAGCTGAGGGAAAGCTTACTGTGAAGAAGCTGCCTGTCTGATCTCTGAAAAGAAAACTCTCTACTTTAATTTATAGTGAAACCTAACTGTTCTTCTGAAACAGTGATTGAAAGAAAATTTCAAGATTATTTTCCCCGAGCAAGATGTTTGCAAGTCATTATGATTAGTGATTTGACCAGACATGCTAGAACATGAGTTACAGACTCTGGAACATTTTACACTTTATCCTTTTACCTTCAAGAATAACCTACTGACCAAAGTGCAGAGATCTTCGTTTCCCTCTTTTCCTGACGAGTGTGTATGCATGCATGTGTGTGTGTGTATGTGTTTCTGTGTGCATTTTAGGGGTACTTAGAGGGACAAGCATTTATACTTCAAATTACTGACTGCATGTTCATTCAATTATTGACACTTTATTGGGTCCCGACCTGAAATGTCAACTTTCTTGCTCTTCTAATGCTGCCTGGCCTGTTGTGTTCCTCCAGCTCCACACTGTGTTGTCAACATTATTGAATTAGTTTTGTTTTCATAATAAACCCAGAATTATCGTTATTAACAGGCCAGGTTTCTTTTCTGTTTTCTGTTCTTTTCTTTTCTGTTCTGTGACCCGTGGAGTAGTGTGGCTATTTGTGACTTTTATGGGTGAGATCCAAGGGTAGGCTCATCCCCAATATTTTCAATAATGTCAAGGTCAAATAGATGCTGAGGTTCTTTCTCAGCTTTCTCCCTGATGTGGAATGGCATTTACCATCATTGACATATGACTGGGATCATATTGGAGTCTGTATGCAACTTGCATGGAACACTTTCCATCCAATTTCCCCAATATCAGTAAGTCAGTTAGTCAGCATTGAAGAATGTTCAAAAATACTGCTGATGTGGAAGCATGTGGAGAACTGTTGATGTTTGAGAACTGATAAACATACCATGTGCTCCAGATAGGACATAAATTAAATAACTTGTTCTGGTGTCCTTGATTCAGATTTGCATTTCACATGTCCCTAGAATTTTCAATGTTTTCTCACTGTTGTAATAGAAAATGTTTATATTGCCTAACTTACAGAGTGGAAAATCCTGAAGTGTTTTGAATGCTTTGTCTCCTATGACATTGACAGATGTTCCTGTATTTAAGAAACCGTCTTCGTTCAAGCAACCAACAGTCACTATGTGGCTAATTGCTTTTTCCAAGAGAGTGTGCAGATATATTTTGGGCCATCTGCCCCTATATCGGCCACAATGTCTCATCCTATCTACATGGTATCCTTCTGCTAGTCTTAGTAGTTGATTTTGCTGAAGAAAGACACACATGTGCAAAGTGATTGGGTTTTCGACAAATTTTGCAATGTTTGCTGGAAGCAGGAAACTCTGTCTGGTGTGGGTAAGCATTGCCATGTTGGAAACATTGTTTATCCAAATTGCAACTCCATTTGTGAGAAGGCAGCAATTGCTCTGCAGGTAATTTCCCTGTGTTCACTGGATTTAAAGTTGGAGTGTGGTTACTACCTGTGGCAGTCTCAAAGTCAGTTGCTCTGGACTCTGAAATGGATAGTGTTAACTCCAATAGATCTAACTCTATCTCTCTCAAATGCTTTATGGCAGAGTTAACTAGAGAGGCACCTTCCTCAATAATTTGTACTTTTCATTTGCTTGCTAGTTGTCTCAAATGCATGTAATGTTGGTCAATTGTCTCATTTGCTTCTCGCTTAGTGAGTCCAAAAATAACTGTTTCGTATATTATAATAATGGGACATTAGTATATTTGTAATGGAATCGTAGTCATTTAGCTCAGGCATAAGTGACACAAAGCTATCTTCCAATTCTTCACTGTCATCTTTGTGAATTAAGCCTTAGTTCTTTCATTATCTGTGACTGCAAAACCTGCCATCACAGCTTTGGAATATGGAAGCCAATTTTTGTCAATGTTGGAAAACAATCAACATCAAAAGAGGATAGATTGGGTGGGTCTAAATCATATCTGTCACAAATGCAAAGATGAAATCTATCCGTAAAAGCATTCCTGCTTGGTACATCTTAGCTTACGTGTGGTCCACATAGGCTAAGATGGGAGTTAAAATGTTGTCTGCAATGTAAGATGCTGTCTTCTCTGCAGATAGTAGGCATAATCTTCCAAAAAGAATCATACTAGAAAGGAATGATTGATATTTTGCATCCTTGTCATTGTGATGTAAAGTTCTTCAAACAGAAATTAGTCAGAGATAGCCAAAGTTAAAATTGTGTGAGAAAACAAAGGTTTTCTTTTATTAAATAAAAACCGAAGGAACTGCGGATGCTGTTCTGAGAAAGGGTCACTCGACCTGAAATGTTAACTCTGATTTCTCTCCACAGATGCTGCCAGACCTGCTGAGATTTTCCAGCAACTTCTGTTTTTGTTTTCTTTTATTGAACTGCTCTGCAGATTATGGTAGACTCCCTCTACTGGTAACTTCAAGTGAGCAAAATGAACATTGTACGTTTCAAAACCTTGCAATAGTTATCCTTGGACCAGAACAATTTGTTAGTTTGTGTTCCATTTCCCTTTCATTATAAAACATTCCTTGATATATGTACAACTTGTAACAAGCTGTGATTTTAACAATATAGTGAAAAATGTATTTACTAAAAGGAATCATTTTAACAGGGTTAGTAGGAACTGCAGTTGCTGGAGAATCTGAGATAACAAAGTGTAGAGCTGGATGAACACAGCAGGCCAAGCAGCATCAGAGGAGCAGGAAAGCTGACGTTTC
>NC_063349.1:9108019-9159019 GCF_021869965.1 Rhincodon typus
CCAGCTCTACACCTTGTTATCTCATTCTAACAGGGTGTCTAATTCTCTACTGATGGGTAACTTGATTATATATCACTGAAAATTCTACTTAAGGATTGATTTCATTGGTATGTACTAGGTAGTTGCTCAGTGGAGTGAATATTGAATACGTATACATTTTTAAAATGCATCTATTATCACCTATGCTGAATTTGAACATCTGATGCGAATAATCACAAATGAGAGAAATGAATGGAAATTTGACACGCTTGTGATTTCGATCTGATTGTGCGGCCAGTTTCATATGTGGGATTACCTTCCAGTCCAATGTTTCTCAGACCAATATTGAAGATCACTGAAACTTGTTTCTGGATTAACCTGTACTTAGAATTGGATGATCGTGTGAACTGTCATTGTGAATGTAAAGTTCTTCAAATTGTGGCCAATTAACCAAACCAAAGCACAGAAAGCTCCAGAGTGTAGACTACAATAGCAATTTCACAATGCAATATTTAGCACAATTTTGGTAGCCACTAATATTTGTCCTCTGATGTGATTTGTACTTTCTGATTATAGTGCTTTTAATACATGGGGTGCTTACAAACCTACTTTTTGTTCTGATTCTGTCCCTTGTAAGTGAATGTTTGAGCAAGAATGTCATTTTCTGAGGAAGGTTTGTGAAGCTGTGCAGACACATGGCACATTACATTATTCGCTGCCCCTACCTCTCATTTAGACAGACCTTCTTTTCTTTGATCAGAGCACAAGATGACATCTGTTGTCACTTTAAAAGATTAGGAATTGTCCTTGTCATGACCATAGGCACTGAGAGGACTAGAGGACAAGGATCTTATTGGAGTTTTCAAAGACTGAATGTAATGTGATTTTTGAATGATGTGATTTGCATGAATTTGACTTTGATCATCTTATATAATGCTTTGAACACCTTGGTCTGTTGTACTGACCAAACGGTAATGCAACACAACACAAAGTTTTCGGGAAAGGACAAGTGCAAAGCAGTTTTTTTGCTTAGTTTTGGAAGACCCCTTGAGTTAGAACGAGCAAACGATGAGCAATTGTGCAGCTTCATGAACTGCATACCTTCAGCATGTAACTTAATTAGCTGGACATGGCAATCACAGTGTAGGGTCAAAGGCTAACCACCACAAAGACAAGAAAAGCACAAGCACAGCCTCTTGACCAGTTCCATGATGACTTCGATGTGATGTCAGGATTTCTATGGTAGAAAACAAAGAGAAAGATAAAGTGTGTGGATGAAGAGGAGGATTTAAGAAGAAAATAGGGAAAAGAAGGAAAGCTACAGAGATTACATTAATCATGAAGTTAAGGTGGTGAAAAGAGAAGAATGGATTAAACATGGAGTCATTAGTATTGTGCTCCATGCTTTTAGATCCCACTGCACCATCAGAAGACAATTTTTCATGTAAGTGTATGAGATGCAAGTTGAAATGGATTGGGAATTAAATCACCTCATGCTGTGCAAGTTTTAATGAGACAAACCGACTTAAATACATGGAATGCTGATTAGAATTGCACCCCTGGTGATTTTCTCATGTGCAGTGATGCTTTTGTGGAAGAAAGCCATCCTGTGCACAGTACAAGGCTTTGTGAGTTGAAGCGAATGCCTGTATTGATCAAACATGAAGCACTGAAGTTTTTGTCCAACTAGTATCAATGAGTTGCACTGTCACTTGTGAAAGAAGCTAGCATGTGAAACTCCATCTGACTAATGCATTTTGTACCTGTTTCATTTTTACAGACAGTGATTTTTTGTTTGTTCTAGACAAAATGACAGTAATTTCAACATACCATCAGAATGCAAACCTGTCAAAGCAGTTTGGATGTCAGTTCTTGAAACTGCCCCAACTTTCCTATTCTCTAAGAGTCTCCGTAACAATCTCCCAAACTGCAATATCATCAAGCAATTAATTGCAAGTAGCCTCCAGTTACATTTCACATCAATATGTACATTTCGTGGTAACACTGTTTCCTGAAGAGCTAACTTTAAGATAAATAAAAAGGGATGGCCTGCCTCTCATGGTGTTCACTACCTGTTTCTACACTTCTGAAGTGTAGCATCTGGTCATTATGATGTGGACCAGAAGGCTTTGAGAGGGCTTTTTATTTATATTTCAATTGTTTGGCTAGGCTAGAATTTGCTGCTGATCCTTAATAGCCCTTCAGAAGGTGGCAATAAGCTCCCTTTCGAACCGTTGCAGACTGTGGAAGTAGGTAAACCCAAAGTGCTGGCAGGATGGTAGTTCCAGGATTTTGCCTCAGTGAGAGTGAAAGACATCAGTATATTTCCAAATCAGACTGATGCTGACTTGAAGCGGGTATGCGTATGTGGTGGTGTTCCCATGCATCTACTGTCTTTGAGCTGTTAGTTGGTAGGGGTCATGGAAGGGAATTGTTTAACTCAGTTGATTGGAAGTTGGTTTGTGATGGAGAGTGGTGCCAACAGTGTGGAGTAAATTCCCACACCAGCTGAGGTCACCCTCAGGTTAAACTCATCACCAGTCACGTATCTCTAATGAGAGACAGCAGCCCTATGGCCGTCTGGGACTATGTGTTGCATTGCTAAGGGGGAAGTCTTCTTTAAGGGTTTGGAGCCAGCTGTCAAAGGGCGCTCGATGAGTTATTGCAGTGCTTCTTATACATAGTACACACTGTTACCACTGTGCACCAATGGTGGAAGAGTGAACATTGAAGGTTGTGTATATGGTGCCAGTCAAGTGGGATATTGTGTCCTGGATGTTGTCAAGCTTCTTGACTGATGTTGGAACTGCATTCTACCAGGCAAATGGAGAACATTCCATCACATCCTAGCTTATACTTTGTAAATGTTGGATATTTTGGAAGAGTCAGGAGGTGAGCTATTTGACACAGAATTCCCATTATGTTAGGAATATTGCAGCCTCAGTATTAATATGGCTGGATCTGTTCTGTTTCTGGGTGGGGGATTTCAATGTCCATCACCAGAGTGGCTCAGCAGCAATACTACTGATTGAGCTTGTCAGGTCCTAAAGGACATTGGTGCTAGACTGGATCTATGACAGGTGGTGAGAGAACCAATAAGAGGAAAAAACATTTTTGACCTCATCCTTACCATTCTGCCTGCTGCAGGTGTATCCGTCCATGACAGTGTTAGTAAGAGTGACCATTGCACAGTCCTTCTGGAGATGTAGTGCCTTCACATTGAGAATATCCTCAATTAAGTTGTGTGGCACTATCACTGTGCTAAATGGGACGGACTTCTCACAGATCTAGCAACTCAAGACTGGGCATCCATGAGGTGCTGTGGATGATCAACAGCAGCAGAATTATATTTGAGCACATGGCCTGGGCATAACCCTCACTTAACTACAACCATCCAGCCATGTCAGGAACAGCACCAGATATTATACTTGGTAAATCAGGTGGCAACCTGGTGAAGCTATCAAACAGGACTACTTGCATGCCAAACAGCACAAGCAGTAAGTGATAGGCAGAGCTAAGCGATCCCATAACCAATGGATCAGATCTAAGCTCTGCAGTCCTGCCACATCCCAGTTGTGAATGGTGGTGGACAATTAAACAACTCACTGGAGGAGGAGGCTCCATAGATGTCCCCATCCTCAATGATGGAAGAGCCTAACACATCAGTGCAAAATAATAAGGCTGAAGCATTCGCAGCAATCTTCAGCCAGAAGTATTGAGTGGATGATCCATCCAATGGTCCCCAGCATCACAGATACCAGTTTCAGCCAATTCAATTCAGTCTACATGATAGCAAGAAATGGCTGGAGACAGTGGATACTGCAAAGGCTAATGGGCCCTGACAACCTTCCGGCAATAGTACTAAAGAATTGTGCTCCAGAACTTGCTGCTCCCCTAGCCAAGCTGTTCCAATTCAGTTAAAACACTGGCATCCACTTGAAAATGTGGAAAATTGCCCAGGTATGTCCTGTACACAAAAAGCAGGACAAATCCAACCCGGTCAATTACTGCCCCATCAGTCTACTCTCAATCATCAGTAAAGTGATTGGAAATGTCACCAACAGTGCTATCAAGCAGCATCTGCTCAGTGATGCCCAGTTTGGGTTCCGCCAGGGCCACTCAGCTTATTACAGCCTTGGTTCAATCATGGGCAAAAGAGCTGAATTCCAGAGGTGAGGTGAGAGTGACAGCCCTTGACATCAAGGCTGCTTTTGTTCAAGTGTGATGTCAAGGAGTCTGAGCAAAACTGGAATCAATGGGTATCAGGGGCCAAACTCTCTGCTAGTTGGAATCATACCTGGCACATAGAAAGATGGTTGTGATTGTTGGAAGTCAGTCTTTTCAGCTCCAGGACATCCCCACAGGAGTTCCTCAGGGTAGTGTCCTTGGCCCAACCATCTTCAGCTGCTTCATCAATCATCAGGTCAGAAGAAGGGATGTTTACTGAAGATTGCACAATGCTCAGCCCCATCCGTGACTCCTCAGATACTGAAGCAATCCATGTTCGAATGCAACAAGATCTGGACAATGTCCAGGCTTGGGCTGACAAGTGGCAAATAACATTGCTACCAAACAAATGCCAATCAATTACTATCTCCAAAAAGAGACAATCTCTTAATCCACCAATATCAACATCCTGTGCATTACCTTTGACCAGAAACTCAACTGGACTCATGACATAAATGCAGTGGCTAAAACAGCAGGTCAGATGCTAGGAATACTGTAGCAAATAATTTACCTCTTGATTCCCCAAAGCCTGTCCACAATCTTCAATGCTCAAGTCAGGAGTGTGATGGAATACTCCCCACTTGCCTGGATGTGTGCAGCTCCAATAGTACTCAACTAGACACCATCCAGTACAAAGCAGCCAACTTGATTGGCATTACACCCACAAGCATCTTCTCCCTTGACTACTGATGCTCAGTACCAGTAGTGTAAACCATCTATAAGATGCACTGCAGAAATTCACGAACAATCCTTAGAAAGCTCCTTCCAAACTCTTGGCCACTTCCACCTGGAAGGACAAGGGTAACAAATGCGTGGAAACAGTACTACATGCAAGTTCCCCTCCAAGCCACTCACTACTGTGACTTGGAAATATATCGCCATTTCTTCAGCGTCACTTGGTCACTGGATTCCCTCCCTAAGGGCTTTGAGGGTCAACCTACACACATAGACTGGCTCAAGAAGTAGCTCACAACCACCTTCTCAAGGGCAACTAGGGACGGGAAAGAAATGATGGCCAGCCAGCGATGCCCACATCCCACAAATTAACATAGAAGATAAATCTCTGACGTTATGACAGAGGGAAGATCATTGATGAAGCAGATGGTTTTTCCAAGGACATTACCCCAAGCAACTCCTGCGTGGATGTCCTGGAGCTATACAGGCACCATGTTCCTTTGTGCTTGGTATGACTCCACACAGGGGAGAGTACCCCTCATTCTCACTGACTTCAGTTTTGCCAGGACTCTTTGATCCCACACTTGGTCAAATTCTGCCTTGATGTCAAGGACACACACTTTCACTTTCACTTGATCTCGGCTCTTTTCTCCACCTTTGGACCAAGACTGTAGTGGGTTAAGGAGGCAAGTGGGTCTAGCAGAGCTGAAAAAGCCATGAGAAGGTTATTGCTGTGCAAGTAGCACAGTCAACAATAACATCCATCGCTTTACTGATGACCAAAAGACAGTTCAGGGAGTGGCGACTGGTCAGATTGGATCATCCTTCATTTAGTGGACAGGATATACCTGGCCAATTTTCTACATTGTCGGGCAGACATCAGTGTCTTGGAACAGCTTGGCTAGGGGCACAGCTGGTGCCACCAATGAAATTAGGTTAAGGCCCACAATTTTTGCTGTGTCCGGTATCTTCCATCATTTCTTGATATCATGCAAGATGAATTGAATTGGCTGAAGGTTGGCATCTATAATGCTGCAGACCTCAGGATTGTGGGTCTTCCTTCAAATGTTGAACTTCCGCAGCCGCAGCACAAACAGAAAATTGTGTTCATTATGAGCTCAAACCAACCAGTTATTTGAACTGGACAATTTTCATTTCCATTACTAAGTACAAAGTCACAGTCACTCGGCACCCATATTTTAAGGGGTAGGGTCAGATAAGCAAGCGTTGATATACATAAAATATTACCATCATTTAATCAGTAAAAGAGGCGTAAGTCAACAGTGACATGTCATTTTTCATTCTAATATTTGTGCCTGCTCCACTTGCTTTAATTAGATATTATGATCATTTAAAAAACTCTGTTTCCTCAAAATACATTACCTGACAAACTTAATCCAAATGCAAACAGCAGTGTTCTACAAAATAATAAATGAGTGCTGTCTTCATCTACAGTAAAACATCAAAAATAAATATGTGGTAACATATGTAACAAGAAGTGTAGCATACTTTCAAATCTGCTTTTCCAGATTCCTAATTAGAAAAGTTAGCGCAGGGTAACAGAAGACATGGATAGAGTAAAGGGAGAAGCAGAACTGGAAATTTAATAATGGTTTTCAGTTAGATGTGGCTCTGAAGAATCAGGTTCACTGAACATATATAGAACATTAATATATAGAACTTCAGATTCTGAAGAAACATCCATTCTGAAGAATGTTGTAAGGGAACTAAATGAGAGATCAATATTGCAACATAATTAATTTCTTTCCAGCAATATTAAACTTACAGATTATAATTGTCAATAACACTATAGTTTGACTAAGAGCACAACTACTGCAACAAAACAGTAGTGTCCCATCCTTAGGTTGATCATTACAAACCAAAGATTTTCAAAGTTCTTAATCCCCATTCTAGATAGAATGGCACAAAGATGTCACTGTTATTGTATTGGAGTACTGGACTGTTGACCAAATCTTGACAAATCACTCCTTTTTAGTTGTATAGAGAAAAGAAAATGATCCATCGATTTATTTCACGTTTACCCATAAAAACATGGCAATTCTTTTACACCTATAGCTTATTATTAATCCAATGGGTTTCTTAAAACTGCGGACACATATGTCAAACTTGAGTTGGCTTTCAATGCCAGTAGTACAAAGATCTAAGGTTACAGGGAACCTTCGAAGCAGGTTTATAGGTGGAAGGTGCTGCAAGAGGACAAATTGGAATCTGACTTCACTTACGAAAGGTATTCAGTTCAAAATTAACAACGTGATTATGAATCAGTATCAGATGTTGGTAAAATCACACTCAGTTGGAGTGAGATTTAAGCCATTATCATCTGATGAGATCTCACTGAGACAAAGCTAACAACTGGCTTGGATCACAGCATGTATCCTAGTGGTACTTTTCAGATTCAGGTAAATATAATGAAGAGAAGGCTCATCCAACAGCAATTTGCTTAAATATTAATGTTTATTAAATAATAATAAATGATTATAGTGGTAATAATAAATAAATAATAAATGGAAGAGAAAAGGGAAAAACAAGTCTCACGCCCTCCTGCGCGTTGGGGGCCCTTCGACCGATGGCTGGACTGGAGGCTTAAGTTTGTTCCTGGCACCATTCACGATTCCGAGCTGAGGTAAAGTTCAACAACTTGGAATGAAACTCTCTCTCTCTCTTATACAGTGTAACAAACAGCCGGCACAGAGAAAGCAGATACAGCAAGACAAAACTGCTGGCTGGTACAGAAAACACAGGAAGGGAAAACAAGTGCAAGTGTCATCTTTGGCTCGTAAAGGAATGTTAACAAAGCTCATCCAAGGTCATGCAGCTTGTCGAGTATCCTTAACAATTTTAGCCATTCAGCCCATCCCATACAATCTATCTTCTCATGCAGCTGTCGAATACCATCATTAACTTTTAGCCCTTCGGCCCATCCTATACAACAACCTTGAATACTCCGAGGAGAATAAATTACCACAGATAGTGGAGATATCACATAAAAGGAAAACGTGCTGGACACTGAGTAGGTGGAGACAGAAACAGAGTTAACATTTGGACCAAATTTTCTGAAGAGTGGCAATCACACTCAGATTTCCATTCTGTTCTTCCCTTTTTACATCAAGAGCTCCTCATTTCTGACAGGAGGTTCCAGTCAGAGTTCCTTCCGAAATGTGGAGAGTACTTTACATCCACTAGGTTCCTGTTGATTCAGGAGATGCAAACCACACCTGCTTTCCTCACAGTAGTCGGGTGTCGTTTTCTGTGATTTAAATATCCAGCATCTCAGACAGACACTTTGAGAACGCCTGCAAATATCCGTCTGAGTTTGAGGAGGGGATGTGGCACAGGAGGGGAGTGTGCCAGATGGATCAGATGCCAGGTGAGTAGGGTACCGGGTAGATAGATCATAGGGTGACAATTAGGTGGGTTGCCAGGTGGGTCAAGTAGGTAAGGTGCCATGTATGTAGTGTGCCAGGGACAAGGTGAGTAAAGGGTCAGATTAGTGACTGAGTGTTTAGGATTTGTTTGGATGGGCAGGGGATATCCAGGAGGATCTGATGGGGGTCTCTGACTTCTGTGTAGATAGCATGGGGGTTAGTGTGTAGGAGGTTCTGAGGAGGGAGGAGTGGGGTGCTCCTAATGTTATGGCAAGGAGGGATAGGGTGGAGACTCCAGCAGTGATTCTAGCCTTTTCCCTGAATGCATCCAGCAGTAATACTAAAACAAGGGTGTGATCCTTATTGCTGAAAATACAGTTTACTTTTGGCACAATACTTTGAGAGTAGATTTCATCAAGAAATGTCAGTTCATCAAATATCAAATATCAGCAGCATATTTTCAGATCGTTATGTCATCACATATGGCAATCATTCATATAGAGAGTGAAAAGGGAATCCCCAAGCCAGCATTCATTAGAAGCTGTTGTGATGGAAATTACCGATCCTAAATGGTACGATAGGATTAACATCGAGATTTTCTAATTTTTCAATAAACGTAAATGGATGTGCGGTATTAAAAGCTGGGTAAAATTCAACAAAGATACTGCAAGCTTTGTGTTTGTACACAAATCTGTCGAAACCCATTTGCAGGTCCCTTTTAGTTTTCAAGTATTTCAATGTATTAATTAGCCACAGAATGGCTTTAAGCTGAAGACAGGATAAAAGATTATTAAGAACATAAGACCATGTGATGTAGGAGCAGAAGTAGCCATTCAGTCCATCATGTCAATGAGGTTACGGGTGATCTGATAATCCTCAGCTCTATTTATCCAAGTTAGTTTATTGCACAACTATTGCTGGGAGTTAGTGAAGGAAAAAGTGATAAAGGTATTGGCTAAAATACAGATATAAAGACTTAAAGTTGAGTAAGAATAAAGGCTGTTGATGAAGATGAGATCGGTCTCTGATCATTGCTTCCAGATTCAAGAGCTGTGATGGTTTCTGCAGCTGAATAGTTGCAAGTGGACTGAGCTGAAGATGTCCTTGGGAGTGAGGTCCTGGAGGCTCCTCAGTTACTTTTTGCTCTGTTGCAGGCTTTTAGTAGCCTGGATCAGTACAACTGTCCTGGATATCCTCCTCTTGTTGACCTATTGAGAAGCAGTGACTGCTTCAAACTGTTTCTGTTATCATCTCGGCACAGATCAAAGCTTAAAATGATGCTATCCCCAAACAGCGCTTCAACATGAGGTTTTGGTTAGCTTCAGTCTGGGGCACAGGTGCATTCATTGTCTTTTAGTTAAGGTCATTTTGTTTTACTGTCACAGCTATTAGCTTAAATGGCTGTCATCCTCTCAGGTTTTTGTTGAGATAGGAAAAGCTAGTGACACCTCCAAGGGAACTATTGTCAAGGAGTTTCTGTTTATCCTTGGGTGGCACAGTGGTTCAGTGGTTAACACTACTGCTTCACAGTGCCAGGGACCTGAGTTCAATTCCACCCTCAGGTGGCTGTCTGTGTGGAGTTTGCATATTCTCCCTGTGTCTGTGTGGTTTCCTCCCGCAGTCCAAAGATGTGTAATTTAGGTGAATTGGCCATGCTAAACTGCCCGTCGTGACCAGGGATGTGCAGACTAGGTAGATCAACCAATGGAAATGCAGGGTTACAGGGATGTGGTGGTGCAGGGGGTGGAATGCTCTTTGGAGGGTCAGTATGGACTCAATGAGATGAATGGCCTAAGTTCATTGGATTTCAAAGTTTTCTTGCAATTTCTGCTTGAGACATGTATGTCCTTTTCTCAATACTGGCTGAATCCACAAGAGGTGTCATGTGACTTCTGGGATCCATTTTGTAAGATTCCTTTTGTCCATTTTAAAGACAGAGTAGCTTCCTTGGCAAATCAAATACTTTTGTAACTAGCATTCATGACAAACAGAGAAAATTTAAGAGAAAGGTTTTATATTTGACATTTAAAAAATGATATGTAAATAATCCAGAGCCTGAGGGAATGAGACTACACATTATAATTAAAAACCGAAAGAACTGTGGATGCTATAAATCAGAACTAAAAACAGAAATTGCTGGAAAGGTCTGGCAGCATCTGTGAAGAGAAATCAGAGTTAATGTTTTGGGTCCAGTGACCCTTCCTCTGTGTTCATAGAATCATAGAATCCTTACAGTGTGGAAACAGACCATTTGGCCCACCAAGTCCACACCACCCCTCCAAAGAGCATCCCACCTGACTCATTCCCCTGCCCTTACCCTGTAACCTGGCACTCCCCACTTCTAATCCACCTAACTTACTATGGGCTAATCCACCTATCTTGCACATCTTTGACTGAGGGAGGAAACCAGAATTCCTGGAGGAAACCCACACAGACATGGGGAGAATGTGCAAACTCCACACAGACAGTTGCCTGAGGGTGGAATCAAACCCAGGTTCCTGGCACTGTGAGGCAGCAGTGCTAACCACTGAGCCACTGTGCCAGACTTGCTGAGCTTTTCCAGCAATTTCTGTTTTTGTATATATTGTAATTGTTTTCTTTTTGGTCAAGGGGGATTGCTTGGTAATTATTAATAAATGTTATTTACACTACTTATCGTGTTAATTACTGGACTTAACTTTTTGTGATGAGTCTGATGATCAACTAATATACAAATGCAGCAACTTCATGAAAATCATGAGACAGTTTAGATTTTTTTTTGTGAAGTTGATTGCAGAGCTGTGCAAATCAATAATGGATCAAGAATGAATGACCTTAGATACAAGATCAATTGATAAAGATTTATAACAGAAGAAACTGTTTCATGTACAGAGGAAACAAGATGTAGAGCTGGATGAACACAGCATGCCAAGCAGCATCAGAGTTACCCTCCTCCCTATCCAGCTCTACACCTTGTTATCTCAGATTCTCCAGCATCTGCAGTTCCTACTATCTCATGTACAGAGGAAGCCAGAAAATCACTTGCAATGGCTTCTCTTCCCACACCTTTACTTTTGGTATCCTTGAGGATTGAACATTCCCTTTCTTCTATTTCTCATCTGCATGGTATCCCTCAACAACATCATCCAAGAACATAAAGACAGCTTCTACAAATGAACATGGTCATAAGTAACCCTACCATTTTACTCAATCCCTCCACAGTCTCTAAATTATCCAACTACTTGTATCACCTCTGGTATTGGATGAGCAGAAATTTCCTGCAGTTAGATATTGGGTAGACAGAAGCCATTGTCTTCAGTATCTACCACAAATTCCATTCCTTAGCCACAGACTCCATTGGTCTGTTTGGAAACTTTCTGACCTTGAACTGGATTGTAAGCTTGGTGTCACAGTTGACCCTGAGCTGAGTTTCTTACCAAATTTTCATGTCACCACTAAGACTGCCTATTTCAACCTCTATTACGAATCATCAAATTTCACTCCTTCCTCTGCTCATTTGTTGCTGAAACTTTCATCCATGCTTTCTTGAGCCATGAGCCTTCATTACTCCTGTGTGCTGCTGGTTGACCTCCATGAGCTACTCGACAAAAAGTTAAGAGGCATAATTTTAAGGTGCAAGACAGAAGGTTTATAAGGGATTTAAGGAAAAGCTTTTTCACCCAGTGGGTACTGGGAATCTGGAATACACTGCCTGGAATGGTAATTGAGGCAGGAAACCTCATAACCTTTAAAAAGTACTTGGACCAGCTCTTGAAATGTTGTAACAAGTGTCATGGCTAAGTGCTGGATAGCGGGAGTAGTGCAGATTTAGAACAGTTTAGTTGACGGCCTGATTAGCCTCTTCTGCATTGTATGATTCTGTGCTTCTTCCAACATTGTAAACTCTGGAATTCACTCCCTGAGTGTTTTTGCCCCTTTACCTCATTCCTCCTTTAAAATGATCCATAAAAATTAACCGAGCTTTTGGTTAGCTGTCCTAATATTTCATGGCAGTGTCAAATGATGTGTGATAGTGCTCCTCTGAAGTACCTTGGAATGGTTTACTATGCTAAAGGTGTTATATAAATGTGAGTTGTTATTATTGTGAGGCCATATTGCTCAGTTCCAAGTTGGCAAGTGGGGCCAATTTGTTAAGATTAGATTGGGTAGATATTTGAAGGCAGAGTTTAACCGGACATGACATTAGAGTAGGTAGATGTGATCACATATATTTGCTTATCTGCAGATTAAATGAAACACATATTGGTTAAGCCAAATGGCCTGTTACAGTGCTGTAACATTATGCATTTATACACTACAAATTACAAATAGCTTATACCTACATGCATGGACATTCCTATAAATGGGAGAAATGTACAGGAAACATAAAAAGCTTTGAAATCACGTGCAGCTAACCTAACAGCTTAGTCTCCTAGCTCTTCTATTACATCTTGCATTCCTTGTTGTCCTTGGTCAAGTGTTGGATAGTTGTTACATTATTACATGGTCAAGAGAAGTCATCGCTATTCTTCTGCCTTTCTAAATTGAAATAAGCATGTTTTGGGTAGAGTGATAAACTTCACAATGCCCACCCAGATTGTATGTGTGTTTGCAAACTGGTTTGCGCTGAGGCATTTACACATACCCAGTGAAATCAGTGGGTGGCTTGATGTGAGAATTTTACAATTGCATTTTTATTACAGTCAACACAGAACAAGTCCCAAATACAACATCTCCCTCAGACACTGTGATGTTGAGATCACTGTAGAAGCCATTCGTGTATACATTTGACAGGCCACTGGAGTAGCACATTGGAAATCAAGTTCCGCTGTTCCCAGAATCATCACAAAAAGTTAAAGATTTTTAAAATTATGTAGAATTCCCCAAGTCTTCTCGACACAGATTGACAAAAAACATTGACAAAGTTTCTGTTCTTAACAAAAAAATACTATTCGTTACAAATAATTAGTTAGTCTCTAACTGCCGAACCTTCGGCATATAACATGATTAATTAAAACTCAAATTCCCTTTAGACAGACAGACACACGAGAAAAACATGGGTGTTACGGATGGAGGGAAAACTGTGAAAGATGTTCAGTGGTCTCTGTTCACAGGGTCTGCTGAATTGGTTCTTATTCTTGTTCAGATCACTGCTTCATGGTTTTCTATCTCTGGATGTTTTCACTTGTTTTCAGGAGGGGCAGGGGCTGGTTCACATTCTTAAAATGTCTCTGAGTTATAATTATAAGTTACAGTTTTCATCAACTGCTGGAGGAAAAGTAAATTAGTTTTCTTCAGGCACAAAATTGTTTTTACCGCAGAGAACAGTAAGAGAGAGAGCTCCTGATCTGGTGGAGGTTTGAAGGCTTCTCTGTATATTGTCATAGCCTATGCTGTTCAATTACCTGAGAACCAATCAAATAGTTGTTGGCAGGAAGAAGACCTTTGTTGTAGATAACTAGTCACTAGACCACAGACCACTTTTGCCAATCAAAACTCCATTTGTGAACCCCTTTGGCTCCAGTCTGTCTGCAAACGACCCTTCAGCCTTTGCTGCAACAAGCAGCTGGTTGCAATGAGTGCCAGATTCCTTGTTTTCAAACCATGCAGAAATCTTCTGGCAATCTCTGTGCTTGTTTAAAAGCTCTTTTGTCATTTTAGTCCACAATTAAAAACACAAAGTCATCCTTATAATTTCCAAGTTGAATTTGATGCTCCAAGCAAAAGCATTGAACAATATCTTCCCATTTTTGGATTAAATGCAAAAGCAGGAGAGAGATTAGCAGGAGGGAGATTAGCAGGAGGGAGATTAGCAAGAGAGAGATTAACAGGAGAGAGATTAGCAGGGAGAAACATAAACCCTGTTGGGCTCTGAATACCCACCAGATTTTCTGCCAATCAGGCACCTCAGTGGTTTTGGTTTCTGCTTTTGACCAGGATTAAGACTTAGATTAAGGAAATCCTTGCTGCCAAGAGTTGCTGGCCAATTATATTTGAAAAATAGACGTGCAGAAAATAGGTGCAGGAGTAGGCCATTCGGCCCTTCGGCCCTTCAAGTCTGCACCACTGTTCAATATGATCAGTATCCCATTCTCGCTTTCTCTCCATCCATCTTCATCCCTTTAGCTGCAAAGGCCACATCCAGCTCCCCCTTGAATATATCTAACAAACTGGCCCCAACAGCTTTCTCTGATAGAGAATTCCATAGGTCCATAACTCTCTGAATGAAGAAATTCTTTCTCATCTCAGTCCTGAATGGCTTACCCCTTATTCCTAGGCTGCGACCCCTAGTTATGGCCTTCCCCCAACATCAGGAACATTGTTCCCACATCTAGCCTGTCCAGTCCCATCAGGATTTTATATGTTTCTACGAGACTCCCCCATCATTCTTCTAAATTCCCATGAGTACAAGCCCAGTCGATGCAGTCCCTCCTCTTATGTCTGTCCTGCCATCCAGGGAATCAGTCTGATGAATGTTTGCTAAGCTCCCTCAATAGCAATAATGTCCTTCCTCAGACTAGGAGACCAAAACTGCACACAATACTCAAGGTGTGGCCTCACGTTATACAAGATACTGTATAACTGCAGAAAGACATCCCTACTCCTATTCTCAAATCCTCTCGTTATGAAGGCCAGCATGCCATTAACTTTCCTCAGAGCCTGCTATACCTGCATGCAAACCTTCAGTGACTGTTCCACCATGACACCCAGGTCTTGTTACACCTCACCTTTTCCTAAACTACCACCATTCAGATAATAATTTGCCTTCCTGTTTTTGTGACCATAGTGGATAACCTCACATTTATCCACATGATATTGCATTTGTCAAGTATTTGCCATTCAGTCAAACTTTTGAAGTCACTTAGGGTTGTCTGCAAATTTGGAGATGTGGCATTTAATTCCTTGGTCCAAAGCTTGACACTTCTGGGTTGAGGGAGATCTGCATTGTGAAGGTGCTGCCTTTAGTCTAAGGCATTGAATAATAACCCTGCCAACTTGCTCAGGAGGACATTCAGGATCCAACAGCATTGTTTGAAGAACAGGAAAGTTCTCACCAGGAGATAGTTTAGGCCCGAAACGTCAGCTTCCTGCTCCTCTGATGCTGCTTGGCCTGCTGTGTTCATCCAGCTCTACACCTTGTTACCCCAGTTCTCACCAGTATCCTGGTCAACATTTCTTTTTAATTCACTCATGGGACACAGGCATCACAAGCTGGGACAGCACTTGTTGCCCATCCCTAGTTGGCCTCAAGGAGGTGGTGGTGAGCTGCCTTCTTGAACCACTGCAGTCCATGTGACGTAGGTAGACCCACAATGTCATGAAGGAGGGAATTCCATCATTCTGACCCAACACCACTGAAGTCAAGATGGTGTGTGACTTGGAGGGGAACTTGCAGGTGGCAGAGGTCCCATGTACCTTCAGCCCTTGTCCTTCCAGATGAAAGTGGGTGTAGTTTTAGACGGTACTGTCAATGAATCCTGGGCAAGTTTCTGCAGTGTACCTTGTAGATAGTACATACTGCTGATACCAAGCGTTGGTGGTGGAGGGAGTGGATGTTTGTGGGTGTGGTACCAATCATGCAAGCTACTTCGCCCTGGATGGTGTCAAGTTTCTTGAGTGTTGTTGGAGCTGCATCCATCCAGGCATGTGGAGAATATTCCATCACTTCCCTGACTTGTGCCTTGAAGATGGTGGACAGGCTTTGGGGAGTCAGGATGTGAGTTACTCACTGCAGTATTCAGAACCTCTGACCTGCTCTTGTAACCGATGTATTTATGTGACGAGTCCAGTTGAGTTTGTGGTCAACGGTAAACCCCAGGATATTGATAGTGGGGGATTCGATAATGCCATGTCAAGGGGCAGTGGTTAGATTGTCTCTTCTTGGAGATGCTCATTGTCTGGCATTTCTGTGTGGCAGGAATATGACTTGCCACTTGTCAGCCAAAGCCTGGATATTGTCCAGATCTTGTTGCACTTGAACATGGACTATTTCAGCATCCAAGGATTTGTGAATTGTGCTGAACATCGTACAATCATCGGCAAACATCCCCACTTCTGACTTTGTGATGATGGGAAAGTCATTGATGAAACAACTGAAGGTGGTTGGGCCTAGGACACTACCCTGAGGAACTCCTGCAGAGATGTCCTGGAGCTGAGATGATTGACCTCCAATAACAACAACCATCTTCCTATGTGCTGGGGATGACTCCAATCAGCAGAGTGTTTGCCCCCTGATACCCAGTGATTCCAGTTTTGCTAGGGCTCTTTGATGCCACACTCGGTCAAAAGCAGCCTTGATATCAAGGGCTGTCAGTCTCACCTCTAGAAATTAGTTCTTTTGAAACAAGGTGGTAATGAGGTCAGGAGCTGAGTGGCCCTGGCAGAACCCAAACTGGGCGTTACTGAGCAGGTTATTGGTTGCAGCTGCTGTTTGGTAGCACTGATGATGACACCTTCCACCACCTCACTAATAATCCAGTGTAGACTGATGGAGCAGTAGTTGGTTGGGTTAGATTTGTCCTGCTTTTTGTGTGCAGGCCATACCTGGGCAATTTTCCGCATTGTCGGCTTGATGCCTGTGTTGTAACCGTACTGGAACAGCTTGGCTATGGGACCAGCAAGTTTTGGAGCACAAGCCTTCAGTGCTATTGCCAAAATGTTGTCAGGGCCCATAGCCTTTGCAGTATCCAGGGCCACCAACCATTACTTGAAATCAGATGGAGTGAATTGAATTTTCTGAAGACTGGCATATGTGATGCTGGGAACGACTGGAGGAGGTCAAGATGGATCATCCACTCGACAATATTGGCTGAAGATGTTTGTGAATGCCTTATCTTTTGCACTGATGTGCTGGGCTCTTCCATCATTGAGGATGGGGATATTTGTGGAGCCTCCTCCTCCAGTGAGTTGTTTAATCGTCCACCACCATTCATGACTGGATGTGGCAGGACTGCAGAGCTTAGATCTGATCCATTGGTTGTGGGTCACTTAACTCTCTATCACTTGCTGCTTTACTGTTTGGAATGCAAGTAATCCTATTTGGTAGCTTCACCAGGTTGATACCTCATCTTCAGGTATGCCTGGTGCTGCTCCTGGCATGCCCTCCCATACTTTCCATTGAGCCAGGATTGATTCCCTGGCTTGATGGTAATGGTTGAGTGGGGGATATGCCATGAGGTTACAGATTGTGCTGGAGTACAATTCTGCTGCTATTGTTGGCCCAGAGGACCTCATGAATGCCCAGTCTTGAGTTGCTAGATCTGTTTATAAGTGCCACACAACACGATGGAAGTTATTCTCAATGTGAAGGCTGGCCTTCGTCTCCACAAGGACTGTGCGATGGTCACTCTTACCGATACTGTTATGGACAACTGCATCTGCACCTGGCAGATTGGTAAGGATGAGGTCAAGTATGTTTGTCCCTCCTGCTGGTTCCCTCACCACCTGCTACAGACCCAGTCGAGAATGTCCTTTAGGACCTGACCAGCTTGATCAGTAGTACTGCTGCAGAGTCACTGGACATTGAAATGCCCCACCCAGAGTACATTTTTCACTCTTGCCACTCTCAGTGCTTACACCATGTGTTGTACAACATGGAGGAGTACCGATGCATCAGTAGAGGAGGGAACAATATGTGGCAACCAGCAGGACGTTTCCATGCCCTTGTTTAAACTGATGCGATGAGACTTCATGGAATCTAGAGTCAACATTGAGGACTATATATCACTATGATGCCAGCTCTGCTGGGTCTGTCCTGCCGGTGGGACAGGACATATCCAGGGATAGTTATGGTGGCGTCTGGGCCATTATCTGATTTTATGAGTATGACTATGTCAGGCTGTTCCTTGAGTAGTCTGTGAGACAGCTCACCCAATTATGAGGCTAGTTCTCTGATGTTAGTAAGGGTCAACAGGGCTGTTTCTGCTATTGTCATTTCTGGTGCCAAGCGCGATGCCAGGTGGTCTGTCTGTTTTTTTTTTGTTGAGACTTCATAGCAATTGACACAACTGAGTGGCTTGCTAGGCCATTTCAGAGGGCTGTTGCGAATCAACCACATTGTTGTAGGTCTGGAGTCGCATATAGGCCAGATCAAGTGAGAATGCAGATTTCCTTCCCTGAAGGACATAAGTGAGCAAGATGGGTCTTGCCGACAATTGAAAATGGTTTCATCAGACTCTTAATTCCAAATTTTTGCTGATGGAACTCAGTTGCCATCATCTGCCGCGGCAGGATTCGAACTTAGGTCCCCAGAACATTTATCCCCTCAACTAACAACACCAAAATAGATTATTGGATAGTTATTCAGCCTATTGCTATTTGTCAGATCTTGCTGTACTCAACTGGCTGCTTACATTAGAACAGTGACCACACAGCAAGCTGTAAATTTGGAATGTGAAATGTAAATGCAAGTTTCTTTTCCCAGTCAGTACCTACGAAGAGCTGCCCACAATTGATGGTAAATGTATCATCACATGAAGGCAGCCTGACACCCTCGTGGAACTTCACATTGAATGATTCGGATGCGCAGTTTGTGTGTAAAAACATCTTTCCAAATTGAACCAGAGGCTAAATTAGGAGAGGGATGTTCCTCGGTGCTATTTGATGGCCAGTTCACAATAGGTTGAGGAATCAGGACCAGGAGATTTCCCTGTCAGTTGGAAATGGTGTATATTAAGTTCGCAGATTTGTCCTCTGTGACAACATTGCGGGTGTAAACTTTCTTTTATTGGTTATCAGGAGGACGCCATCAATTTGAATCAGAAAGGAATGATCATTAGAAGCCTCAGTTTCCTGGCCCTTCCACAAACAAATATAAACTGATTAGGCCTTATTTAGTTTTCTTTGATAATTAGCACATCCCAATAATTTTTCATTTTTTTAGTACTCGTTGAAGTTATCCTGAACAGATCCTTTCAATACCATTTGAAATATAACCAAGTGAGCATACGGAGTTTGTGAATTTGGCTGCGAACTTACGAGGCAATTGACTGGGAAAGAGGAAAAGCAGCTTTAAAGATTTCAAGCCATCAGGACATTCTGGCTTACAAATCATAATATTGTCACGGAACATTACTACTTATGAAGCCAATTTAATCACATTGAAGACAGCAGTTTTCAAAACCAGACTGACATCTGCTGTATGCCTCTTCTAACAGCCTGTTGCCCCCCAAATTTAGTTTTAATTGTTCTCTTGCCAAATGGTTTAGGAGAATAGCTGAGCCAAGCTGACTAAGAAAATTTCAGTTTTGAGCTGTGCTCTTTTCTGAATGAGCTGGGTCCAAGGACAGGAGCACTGCAATTCGTCTCAATACCCTGCAATAAGAGCCTATTTCTGTTTGTTATCTGAGAAACTCCAGTTCATCCTCTAGTGAGCCTTTTGTCTAATCACTTCCCACCATACTAGAGATGTAAGAGAATGTCAAGACTGTCAGGAGAGTGCACAGAAGATTTAACAACTTGGATTAGGAATGAAAGGCTTTACTGATGTGAAAGACAAGAGATCTCAGGGTTATTCTTCTTAGAACAGTGCAGATTAAAAAGAGATTTAAAATCCTTAACGGTTTAGATAGATTAGGAGAAACTAGGAACTGAATTTTTCTGTCCAATTGGTGATGGGCTGGGGTGTAAGAGGTCTGACAAAATATTAGGGGACAGTGAAGGAGAAGAGTCTGACATCTTTAATTCGCCATGCTACGTAACCAATGGCAGGAAACTTGGTGGCTCCATTACCCGCTGGGTACCAGTTGAACCAATTAAGTCAAAATTAATGGCCACTTGCCTTCTTATTGAACATTTTGGCCATATTAGGTTTTTAAACTAAATAGTGGAAGTAAGAGATCAAATTTGAGAAGATGTGGTGAATCAAAGATTAGGAAGAAAGCAAAAGAGAAAGATATTATTTTGATAACTGGTAAACGTCCCATGACAAGCATGGATAGAGAGCGCAAACCTAACAGTAGATAACTGATAAGGCTAGAGTTTGCAAAAAGAATAATAGAATACAAGGAAAGATTTTAAATGTGCATCACATTCAAAAAAAGAACAGATGAACAGAGAGCAAGCAAATAAATATGATCTGGTGGTCATTACAAACACATAGCTGCAGGAAGATATGGATTGATACCTAAATATTGGAGAGTACAAGACATTTAGGAAGGACACGTAGCTAGGAAAAGGTGGAGTGTAATGTAAACTGTATGATTCAGCATATTTTTAACGTCGTTTATTGTAAGCTTGGGTTTCTGATTTTTGGCTCAGTGACACGTCGGTTTTCTGTGTGTCTGAAATTAATAATTAATTTGTAAGTACTTCTGTAGCATGGTGATTTCATTCAAGACAGTTTTTGTGTCTTTGTGTACGTCAGTCGGGTTCAAATATTAAATAAGATAAACAATTTCCAGTTTTAAAGGTCAAGAGGGGTTTTAAAGGTTAAGAGGGATATTTCAAGCTTTTGGGATAGTCCAGAGAGAGAGATTTTTCTTTTGAGTTTACTTTGATTTTTGAGCTGTCCCGTGAAGTCATCGGATAAAGATGGCTGCTACTGAGGAAGTGAACGAGGCTACCTTAGAGTGAAGTGTTAGTCCCGGACTAGAAGTGTTGGGATAAAGCCCTGAAGAGGTTTCTTAAAGCTGAGCATATTTAAGTTCACAGGTACAGTAACTCTAGAAAGAAGCTCCAACCAATAATTTAAAGTCACCAATGACTTAAAATCTAACGTGGTATTAGAAACAGGGACCCCAGTGTGACTGCTGTATGAATGGTGATTTGGAATACTATACAACTAGGGATGTGATTTGAAGTTTTTTTTCTTTAAAATTTACAAAAAAGTGCTTTGGGATGAATGGGATGAATTTCACCATCTACTGAAAGTTAATTACTGCTGTGATAACTGCAAAATGAAATCTCATGCTTCACAGCAAAATTAGGAAAATCCAGTTTAACGGACACCAATATCCAATAACCTCAAAAGTCTGAGGCCTGTCTTTCTCTCTACTCTCTCCCACTTAATAAGCACAGTGAAGAGTGGTGATAAAGTAAAAGTGTGGAAGGGAAAGGAATTAAAGTGGTTGAGTTCTAACACCTTAAATAAAACATTACAAAATTTCACTTTTTTTTTGTGAATAGCAATTTCCATGATGTCTCCTGAGGCAGTTATAGCAACAACTTTCTGCTGCCACCAGTTCCTCACTAGTTGAAATGAATGGGATTGGAAACCTGTGCGCTCCATTGGGCAAGACACCTAATAGGGGAATTCTTCATGGGACCCCTGAGCATCTGTCCAGTGTGTGAGCTACAGCAGTCATCCATCAGGCAAACTGGAAGACTCATTGCACGAAGATTGGAGCATCCATCAGCGAGTCGAGATGCATCACGAGGATGTTTGACCCGATCTACGGAAATTCAATTAAAATATGGAAATGATCCTTGCACTGGAGCAGTGACAGATCTGTACAGCAGCATACTTCTCTCAAGTAGCCAGCTTAAGACATCCAAGGGCTATGGCAGCCTGTTGTCCAAGACCCATTCTGTCATCCATCAAAAACTCCTCAACATTGTTGTTTTCTTGAAAACCAACTTTTTTTTTTGTTGAGCAGTCATCCTGTACCCACCTCCAATTACACGAATTACACGATTTAGTCAAATCCCGAAGGTTCTAAATGTAGGTGTAATTTAGAAAGTGCCAGCGATTTGACACTTGGTGGGGAGCAAGGAAAAGATTCAACATCTGGATAATTCCAGATGCGAAATGTATAAATGCAAATCACTGTTCTGACCTATAGCTACTTTAGGCCGGAGCTGCTCATTTTAATAAGATTGCCTTTATTTAAAAAATTCCCACATGGAAATAAACTCGTGGTGGATTGGAGTTGTGGATGTAAAATAATAGAATATGTATTTGAAATAAATAGGTGCGCTACTGTAAAATGTGCTCACAATTGTGGAATTGAATAACACAGTAGGAACTCGACATTTAGAGAATTTGGAATGAATTAAACCTGCTGGAATGATGGGCTTTAATTATTCTGAATGTGCGATGTATATAGAGGCAAATTAAAGTCAATTGCCTGATTCTTATCCTCTTCCCATAAAAGTAATTCTTGATTGCCAAGGTGCACAATATATCAGTTTCCCCAACCTCTCGTCATCCCAAAATACGCACAAACACTTCCCCTGGAGAGGTGAGAATGTTGCCGACCAATTTGTTAACTGAATGTTCCATTGAGAAATAATGCAAAGTGTTTTTTGATCAATAACAGCATGAACGGGAAATAATTCTGATAGCATTTCTTTTTGACTTGTACGTTCCAAAAAGAAAACAGAGAAAGAAGCAGCTCCACTGCTGCTGCTACAACTCCCTAGAGGGTCATCAATGAATAATGCACAGTAACTCCTTCAACATTGATCTTTTGAAAGACAGGTTAATGGAAGGAGTATAGCTAGAAATAGGGCTTTGCCTATTTATTAATTCTACAGTACTTGGAGTAACCAGTTAAATGTTAATTGACAGAAAAATTAATTAGTCCATTAATCGTGATGGCGTTGAGCAGCAAGTTCTCTGTGTGGATATTGCAATTTTGCCTGCATGTTAGAGGCAGCCATTCAGATCTTGTTTTTGTATGGCTCTCTCTGACAAAACAAATAGCAACGTGGAATTTTTAGCCTGAAGTTTGTCAGCAGGGAAACTGGCATTTCTGAGAGCTCGCAATTCTTTTAGTAAAATGTTCAAAGAGAACTGTGCGTGGCACAGGGCGCATATTAAACAAGGCAGGTACTGTAGTTTGCTTTTGGATGTTTGTGAAATTCAAATTTTCAATGCTTTCACGGAATAGTGAATGACTGGAATGGAGCAAGCCACAGGCACTTGCTGTTAAAATGAAACAGAGAGGTATTGTCACAACAACACCATCAGCCAGCCTTGAAATCCTCGGCATCAACTGACTTATTGTGCAAATGCAAGACTGATCCAGACAGCCAAAGAATTGATATATGGTTACTAGTTTCTTTCTCGATTCTGTGGGTGGTGGTGCATGGAAGCTCGAAGTTGATGGAATAATCTGTCTGCTTAATTCCAATAATAAACAAGATTTCCCTTTTCACAAAGCCTAGAATGACCCTGAGATTGAGTAACAACATGTCCATGATGCCAGCACTTCCAGCACTTTTTATGAGGAGTGTCAGACTTTACATTAAGGCTACCGTTCAGCCCACAATTAAACCTCTTAATGGAAGCATACAAAGGTTGGCAAAGTAATATCTGTTTATCCTCGCATGGATTTTTCTCATTTAAGGCTCACGTCTTTGGCAGACCATAAGGGGGCTTTACCTGGGACGTTTTTTGGAGGTTAGTAACTACAATTTTCCGATATTAAGTTTTGTCTGCCTTCCACAAGATAGCAAAGCAAACAACTAAAAATTATTGGGGTTATCAAGCCTGCTCCATTTGTTGCCCACATACTATTCAGCCCATCTAGATCCTGCTGCATTTGTTGAATCTACTGTTTTCTCAACTCTGTTCTCACTCACTGCTTACCATGCGAGTTCCCCTGATTCCTATGGTAGTTGGCATTGTTAACAGTTCTCTCTCTTCAGGTATTATCCCTCGATCCTTTAGAACTGCCATTATCATCCCTCTCAAAAACCAATCCTTAACTATATCATCCTTACAAGCTGATGCACCATTCCCAACTCTCATTCCCTCACTAATGCTCTTGGATTTGATATTGTCTCCCAAATCCATGTAACCTTTTCTTGGGAATCCATACTTTATGCTTTCCGATCAGTTTTCCACTTCTGTCATAGCATCAAACAGTTCATAAACAAAATCACAATTGGCATCCTATGTAACAGTGACAAAGTTAACCTATAATTCCTCAATCTTCTTGATCTGTTTGAAACTTATATCCACATCATCCTTCTCCAATTGCTATAGTCCAGCTGGATGGAATGCACTCACATGGTACCACTCTTGCCTACCTACTCACAGCCTATATATCCCTGAAATTTCTTACTTTGCCTCTTCTACATTATATCTGCTATCCTTCTAAAGATCTATCTTCGTTCCTTACCTATTTTTCTTCTAAGTTTTGCACCTCGGCAACATCTTGCAAAAACATGGACATGTGCTTCAGAACATTTATGAGCCAGTAGCAATCCTAGGGTTTCTTTTTCCACACTGAAGTATCTCTTTTGGTGTTGATTTGACTTTCTGCACTCACCCTCAGTTCAGTAGTATCAGAATGATCTTGAAGGGTTCAGTGAAATTAAGGGTTTCCAATACTGGTTCATTGATCAAAATGGTTTTCAGCCTTTCAAAAGCTCCTTGGTACTCCCCTGACTGCCTGACTCTCTTTCCTCGTAAACTTGTTAGCGGAGCAGCTAAAGTCTGGTACAGGCTAGTAACGAAAAGCACACATCTCCCAAAGCCTCATCAATTCTTACTTATTTATAGAGGCAAGGGACTTCACCAGGGCTTATATTTCTGCTGTTCTTGGCAGCTCTTGTTCTTACCCTACAATGTTCCCCAAGTATAATCACACTTTTGTAAATTCACAATTGATGAGTTTAGTAACCAAATCAGCTGGTTGTATTTAGAGTCATACAGCATGGAAACAGACCCTTTGGTCCAACTCATCCATGCCAACCATGTTCACAAACAAAACTAGTCCCATTTGCTAGCATTTGGCCCATATCTCTCTAAACCTTTTCAATTTATATACTTATCCAAATGCCATTTAAATGTTGTAACTGTACCTGCATCTACCACTTCCTCTAACAGTTCATTCCACATATGAACCACTCTTCTGTATAAAAAATTTGCCCCCTTTTAAATCTTTCTCCTCTCATCTTAAAAATATGCTATTCTGAACTCTACCATCCTTGGGAAAAGACCCTTGCTATTCATCTTATCTATGCCCCTCATGATTCCATAAGACTTTGTTAAGTCACCCCTCAACTTCCTACATTCTAGTGAAAAAAGTCCCAGTCTATCCATATAACTCAAGCCCTCCATTCCTGGCAACATCCTGGTAAATCTTTTCTGAACCCTCTCCAATTTAATAACATCTTTCCTATAGCAGGGTGATCAGAACTGTACACAGTATTCCAAAAGTGGCTTCATCAAAATCCTGTACAACCTTAACATGTCTTAATTCCTATACTCAATGGTGTGAGCAATGAAGGCAAGCATGCTAAATGCCTTCTTAATCACCCTCTGACGCAAATTTCAAAGAGCTATATACAGATAGTTCTGCTATAACGCGTGTTTCGTTAATGCAAATTGGCTGTAACGCAATTGATGAATAGTGGATGCTGTTTGGATAATGCAAACTTTCTGCCCTACAGGCATAGTGATTTTCTATAGCGATTTCCCTATAATGCGATTTTCTATGCTGTTTTTCTATAGCGCAAAGTCACACAAGAACACAACTATCGCTTTATAGGAGAACTACCTGTACCTGAAACCCTAGGTGCCTCTGTTCGACAACACACTACCTGACCTGGCCCTGTTCTTTTCACCAAAATGTAATACCTCGCATTTATCCAAATTAAAATTGATTAAATAGAGATAATAATTGTTTCAAGTATTGTTCCAAATATCACTGTATACCAATGCATCATCAAAGTAAACCACATTTTCAGGAACACTGCTTCTCACTTAGTTCACTATTCTTTGAAAGTGGCTGGAGCATTTTTTTAAGCCCAAAAGGCATCACTTGTCAGTGGAAAGGACCGTCCAGTCTGACAAAGACAATGATCTCCTTCACTTTGAATGATAAAGGAACTCGTCAGTATTGCCGTAACCAAGCTATTGTGGTGAGGAATTTGGCATGCCAACACTATCAGTACAATCTTCCAAGTGAGGAATTGGGTAGGGGATTGACTTTGGTACTGCAGTGATCTTTCTTTAGTCAATGTAGAATCTGGTTGAGTCATCAAACTTTGGCACTAACATGACTCTGGAACTTCAGCTGTTTGATGGGTTTCAAGTGGGTGGTTTTCCAAAATGTTTTGGATTCCTGCACTCACCTGAATATGTTTTGCTGGACTTTGGTGATTTAGGAGAGGATACTCCTCCATCCACATTATGTATGCTAAATTTTTACAACCTGGTTTGTCCCTACAGACTCCTTTATATTCTGTGAGCAGTCTCAGCGTGTCTCCCTGTTATTCTTCTTCTAAATATGAAAGCATCATGTTTGTGTCTTATCAATATGTTGAAACAATACCACTGCTAGAAGGAAGGTAAGTAAGCATAGATTTGTCAATTAGGAAGGATGGTGGAGGATGAAGGAGAGTGAGAATTAAGCAGAAGAAGATCTAGAAAATTGACAATTTGAATCTCTTGCCTCTAACCTCTAGAGAGCTTAGCCTGTCTAATGCATTGCCTGGTTGTATGGTGGGGGTAGGTTCAATTAAGACATTCAGGATGCAATTAGATGAGTATTTGAATAGAAACAATACAAAAGGGTACAGGCAGAAGTCTAGAGAATGGCACTAAGTTATAATGTTCATTTGGAGGGCCAGTGCCTTTAAGATGGGCTGAATGGTCTCCATCATAACATTTCAATTATTCTGTGAATAGTTCAATGTTGCCTGACCAGATGGCAAGAGATTCAAATTGTAAATTTTCTAGATCTCCTTCTGCTTAATTCTCACTCTCCTTCATCCTCCACCATCATTCCTAATTGACAAATCTATGCTTACTTACCTTCCTTCTGGCAGTGGTATTGTTTCAACATATAGTTAAGACACAAACAATTCTTTTTTTTTCCAATGACCTGGCATTTCAATCAAATAATTTACCTTACCAATCCTATTGATTGCCTTACGTGTACCACTGTACTGTGCTCTCAGTGGTTCACCATGTGAAGGCAACAATATGAAGACGTTATCCCCGATTGAAATGTTTGGATCTCAGCATGATTGTCTGTCCATTGCTTCCTGGCAGTTTTGATGCTCTAAGATGGTTGTGAGCTACTTTACGGGCTCCTGTGTAGCACTACTGGACCACAAATAACTAATCTAACAGAAGATTCGCCCCTCTGTTCAAAAAATAACATTTCTTTGATTAGTTTCAGAGGACCTGTTATCTCATGTCCATAAATGAAGACATGAGGAAGGGTCACTCAACCTGAAATGTTAACTCTGATTTCTCTCCACAGATGTTGCCAGACCTGCTGAGCTTTTCCAGCAATTTCTGTTTTTGTTTCTGATTCACAGCAACGGCGGATTTTTCATTTTTTTCTCAAGATTCTGTGTTTGTGGGTGATATGGTGACAATGTCAATTGGGTTACACACAAACTATTCATAATCTCTTGAAAAAGTTTGGAAATGAAATTGGAACCTTGATCCTACTGAATCTCCTTTTGTAATCTATCTTCACTGATGAACTGGATTAATATCTCTACCATTCTGCAGGTTGGCACGGTGGCTCAGTGGTTAGCGCTGCTCCCTCACAGTGCCATGGACTCAGGTTCGATTCCACCCTCAGAATGACTGTCTGAGTAGAGTTTGCACATCCTTCCCATGTTTGCTTGGGTTTCCTCTGGGTGCTCTGGCTTCCTGCCACAGGCAGCAAAAGAGGTTGTGTCTCCCAAAGTATAGCTGTAAGAATTATGGCTCTGTAAAAAAGCTACACAGAGTTGTGAACACAGACCAGACCATCACGTAAGCCAGCCTTCCATCCATTGCCTCCATCTACACTTCTGGCTGCCTTCAAAAGGCAGCCAACATCATCAAAGACCCCTCCCTGGTTATAATCTGTTCTTTAACCTCTTCTGTCAGGCAGAAGATACAAAAGCTTAAACACAGATACCAACAGGTTCAAGAACAGCATGCTATTAGACATCTGAGTGGATCTCTCAACTTCCAAATCTAATGTTGAACTTATTTTTTGAGCTCCTTACATGCAGCCGTAACATTGTATTCCTCCCTCTGTTTTATCACCCTATGTTCTTTGAATGATGTGATCTGCCTGTACTGCATGCAACACAAAACTTTTCAGTGTACCTAGGTACATGTGACAATAATAAATGAAACGAAATCGAATCGAATCTAATCAAATATAGGCTAACTTGCCTCATTTCATAAATAAGCAGTCACTTCTCCTTTGGACAAGAAATCCCTGTAACTTGCGCATGCGTTGGTTATTTCTCCTTCACTCAAAGCAGATTTTACTTGGCCTAACAGCTGCAGTCAGAGCCACAATTTTGTCTGATGTACTCTCAGACAGGTCTTCTTTATTTTGACCTTATGCTCCAATAACGGATTTACCCTGAAACTTCCAGCGATCTGAATGAAACTGACCCACCTTAAGGAAATGGAAAACCTTAGGCTTTCATACATCACTTCTAACCTCAGGGCTCTTAATGCTCCGTGGATAATCTCCACTTTTAATACCAGCATCCAACAGTTATTTATTTGACCCTCTCAAATTCAAATTTGTCTGTCCAGGTTTGTTCTGAATATTATGACATTTCTTCCTCTAAGCCTCAGGGTCCAACTCTCATCCACTGAAGATAGCCTTTTATGCCACCTCATAACCTATAGAAGCCTCCTCACAAAGCAAAGCATCAACGTCTGCCTATCAGCCTGCTTTGCCAGTTTTCCTTTGGCCATGTCATCTGTTAGGCCTTTTTTTTCTCAAAAGAAATGCATAATGCTTCTACAAGTTTTTCATCAAATTTTGGAAGGAGTTGTACAAATTTAAATGGCTCGCTATTAGGTCTTGCGTTGGATTCAAATCTTTCCTCATCAGAAGGAGTCCCTTTTAAAGCTCTAATCATTTAAGCTGGAATTCCTTTTTACATTCCCTTTCCTCCCTTTCTCCTTATTTGTCCCTGATCTGAAATGTGTAGTTCTGGAAACCACATTATAGGAGGGATGTGATTGCACTGGAAAGGGGACAGAGGAGATTTACGGGATGTTGCCTTGGTTGGAGATGTTTAGTTATGAAGATACTAGATAGACTGGGGTTGATTTCCTTGGTGCAGAGGAGACTGAGGGGTGACATGATTGAAATGTATAATATTCTGAGGGCCATAGATAGGATAGACAGGAAAAAAACATCTTCCCTTGATGGCGGGATCCATGACCAGTGGGCACAGATTTAAGGTAAGGGACAGGAGGTTTAGAGCAGTTGTGTGGAAAAATTCTTCATCCAGGGGATAGTGGGAATCAGGAGCCCATCGCCTGTAAGAGTAGTAGAGGCAGAAACACATAAAGCATTTAAGAACAATTTAGATGTCCACTCGCAATGCTACTGGCCAAGTGCTGGAAAATGAGATTAGAATAGTTGAATGGTTGTGTATGCACTGGCGCATACCTCGATGAGCCAAAGGCCCTTTTTCTGTTCTGTAAATCTCTATGACCATATGAAATGCTTTTCCCTTTCCTTTGACTCTCTCTGAGGTGCTTTCTTTTTCCTGTCTTTGAGGTTCAAAGCTTTTCATTTCTAATTTTCTTTTGTGTTCAAGTTAAAGTTTATTCATTTTCATTTTCTTGTTCCAGCAACTTCATCTACAACTGAGTTCTCACTAATTCAATTGAATCATGAACCAGTTTGCCTGCCTCTATTCCAGTTTCAAATGCTATTGCACCAGTTATGTCTACTTTCCAAGTATGAGTTTTTAATTCTCACTTCAAATTGTCACCAGTTCTAATAGCCCGGCCTTGGTTACCTTTTCTAAAGCATTCAGAGATACTTTCATTTCCAGAAAAGTCTTAGCGACTGCCAAAAGGCGCTTTGGTCTAATAAGGCACAAGAAACTTGGCGTTTTTCATTTTATCGGCACTGTGACTCAGTGGTTAGCATTGCTGCCTCGCAACACCAGGGACTCGTGTTCGATTCCAGCCTTGGACAACTGTCTGTGTGGGCTCTCTCTGGTTTCCTCCCACAGTCCAAAGATGTGCAGGTTAGGTGGATTGGGCATGCTAAATTGCCCATAGTGTCCAGGGATGTGCACCTCAGGTGGATTAGCCATGGGAAATGCAAGGTTATTGGTGGGGGGGTGGGTGGGTCTGGGTGGGATACTGTTTGGAGGGTTGGTGTGGGCTGAATGGCCTGCTTCCCCATTGTAGGGTTTCTATGATTCTTATCCTTATCCAATGACTACAAACATACTACCAATCATATATTGTCAAAATTGGTTATCCTACTACATGCTCCACATTTTATCTTCCCACCAAGATGGGAGAAGTGCACTGTCTTTCCCTTGTCCAATTACTCCACAGAAAACAACATAAATGTAATTTTTTTTACCCAGTTTCCTGTATGGCCCATTGTTTGTGTTTCTATATTTGACTTGGAATAAAATGAACCACTAAGCGGTCTTCTTTTAAAAATACAAAATGATTGGTTTACCATGAGATAAAACTTATTTAGTGATGACACAAAACTGGTTAACACGATTTTATAATATGAAAATATAAATGTTCATTCCTCTAGATTATACAAACGCAGGTAAACACTTACACACCAGGCAAAGGAAAATAAGAAATCAGTTTTCTCTCTGCAGAGATTCACTTAAGAAATCAAAACAACACTTTTGGCCAATAAGTCTTAGTTCTTGAAGGCAAATGGATAAGGTTTTGGGTATTCAGTTTGCTGTCAGTCTGATGTTCGGGCATACAAAGACAGATGTTGCCGTTTCCAAGTAATTATTGCTGCAGATCTTTGAAACAATCATTCAGGAAATTTTGACAAACCGTTTCAATGGCTTTTCATGCACTAGCAGTTGGACTGCAGTCCTATTTAGTGCACTGGAACCATGACAAGAGTTATTTTCCAGAAACAGGAGAGCTGAGCATTTTTCTTTCAGCCAGCTTCTTTCCAACTGCTCTATGTAAAATCCAAAGAAGAGACTGAAATCAGACAGTCAAAAACCCAGGCAGGAGATCGCTGATAAATAAATGGTTATCATAACATATGTGACTACCAAGAAATGCCTTGATTAAAAAAAAAGTTCTAATGGCTTTTCATTGACCTTTTGAAACAAAATCTAGGAGTCCACAATCCTTCAAACGCAGGACCACAAAAATTGATAAATGTAATGTCTCATAATACAATGTACTGATTTCATATTATAAATGCAACTTATTAAATCAAGGAGTGATATGACAACACCTCCTCAACAATAATCCTCAATACCACTGTCCTGCATGGCTGTGTACTCAGCTCCCTATGATACTCCTTATACACATAACTGTGTGGCCAAATTCCATACCAACTTCATTTACAAGTTTGTTGATGACACCACTGTAGGTCTGATCTCAAACAACAACAAGACGGAGTACAGGAAGGGGATAGAGTGCTTTACGGCATGGTGTAAAGACAACCAGCCTTCCATCCATTGACTCCATCTATACTCCCCGCTGCCTTTGGAAAGCAACCAACACAATCAAGGACCCCTCCCACCCCAGTTATACTCTCCTTTTCTGTTGGGTAGAAGATATAAATGTTTGAATATTTGCATGAACAGTTTCAAGAACAGCTTCTTCCCTGCTTTTATCGGATTTTTGTACAGACCCCTTGAATGTTAATGTTGATCCTCTCTGCACCTTCTCAGCAGTTGTAACACTGTATCCTGCACTCTGTTCTGTTACCCTGATGCACTTGTAGAGTATGATTTGCCTGTAAAATACATAAGACAACATTTTTCACTGTCCCTCAGTACACGTGACAGTGATAATAAATCAAATTAAATCAAATGACCTGTGTTGAATCTACTAACACTCCTAGATAACTTTCAGCTTTCCCTCACAAGTTCAATGCAATTCATTGAAAAACATTGTCCAGTTGAAAGTCTTGTCTACATCTTTCTGCAGTTCCTTGGCCATATCATCAGACTCAACACCACACTTCAGAATCCATTCCTACCACCTTAATTTAGTATCATCTGCAAATATGACTAACCTGCGTTGGATCCAGGCCATTCGTCTAATCAGAAAAGTAAGATCTCCTGCACTAATACATCCGGTACAACTTCTAGACGAAGTCACTTGAGATGTTTTACCATGTTATCGGTGCATTAGCATTGCAAGTTGTAGCAGTGGCACCAGCAGATCTTTTACATCCATTTGAGAAGGCAGATCTCAGCATTACACCTTTTGTAAAATATGGTGTGTCTGACAGTGCAGATCTTCCTCAGCAGAACAGTATGGTTCCTGCCTTTATTTTGTGTGTAACTCTTTGGAATGGGATTTGAATTCACACTTGCTTACTGAAAATACCAAGAAGGCAACAAACAAAACTGAACTGTGAGCTTGTCACCTGAATATTCCAGAGTCTCTCCACGAATGTCACTGTAAAAGAGAATTATTTGAACAGGGTTGCCATCATGCTGTATGATGGCTTCATCTAATTTGTAATGTTTGGTGTGATTCTGCAATTGGGCAACATTTGCTGAATAATCCTGGGAGTGCAAAGAATGATGCTAATATATCAATTCTTCATTGATGTAAATAACATGCACGCACAATGTGCCTGTTTCATCTCAGCAAAATAACCGACAGCCATCTACTGGTTCATTTCTTAGGGCAATGCCCTTTTACTAATCAGTCAACCAGCCTGGTTTAATATTTAAACAAATCCTGGCAGTTAACTGTCTGTCGGCATTGATGGGTGTATTCTCTAAGACAATGCCTCTTAGAAGCAAAATTCACTTGTTAACCAATTATTACTGTCCTCCAATGAAGAACAAATGTTGGCTTTCCCCGTGAAGTTATATCACTGTGAGTGTAATACCAGGAGCTCAACAAAATGCATGTTTTTTTCAGAAATGCTCATGGACAAGAAATAGTTTCTTGCATGTTAACAGCTAATTACTGGTTACATTGATATAATAAACTTTGTTAGAGAGAGTATGAGGAGCACCAGATGTTGGCTCTCACTTCCCAAGACCCTAAACTGTTCTGCTCATTAGTCCATATGACTTAATCATTGTGGGTTGTGCTTATGACACGCCTCACTGTTAACCCTTTCAGACCCTCACACAATTATTAAACATATCCCATCAAAGAATAATGAAAAATAACAGTCACTTTATGCACCGGATGCATTTTCCAATTTTATTGGCAAAGTGTTATCAGGGCAGTCATTGTGACCAGTCTGCCATGGCCTCTGTAGATTTTTCTCACACGTTCATTGACTCTACAGCTCACTAATTAAGCCTCTTCGACACTCCAATTGATGTACCTCCAATCCCTGGACTTTTGCATTTGTACCTGCAGGATTGCCCATGACCCAATCCCCGGACCCGCAAGAACATGGATCACCATGGACTCCAATCAAATCAACTACCCGACTGACTGAGGACAACTCCTTAGACTGAGCTCAGATGAACCCTTAACCGAGTAAAACAATGCCTTCTGACCAATCATAGAGCATTTCACTCCCCTAAGGACAGGTCGTCTTTGACTTTCAGACATGGCCATTTGCTTGAATCACATGCAGTGCATTTGCTGTGTAAGCTACTGCCACATGCTGTCATTGGCAACAATTTCTCCAGATGTTAAATGGAAAGACTGTTGCCAGGACAGATGGTTGCAACCTATTACAGCAATGATAGTAGACAATGCCACCTTTGCCAGGTTGACTGGAGTATTGGGCAGTTGCTAAGTATAGCCCAAAGTTAGAAAATGTTAGGCAAATGAGCACCTGGAGGAAAATACTGGGTCTCTAAATTGAGGAAATGCTATCAAAAGCCTAGAATGAGCCAAAAGCATCCAAAACATGCAAACTATGACTCGGTTTTAGTCAGAGATGGAGCTAAGGGTTTCCAATTGGAATGGGTGGGCATGTGGTCAGAATTGGAGTTCCAAAGTCAAGATTTAACTGATTTGGCAGCAAGTTACTGAGCTGGGGACAGCTGCGCCTGGAACTGCAGGTGGAATATGGAGGTTGAAACAGTGAGAGGCTTCTTGGAGCAAAATGTTGGCAGTCCTCTAAAACCATGCTGTCTGACTTCCAACTGAATGAATGAGAGATTGGTTTAACAAGCATTGACTGTCATCAACTAAAGTACATAACAAGTTAGCACGTAGCACCCATGGACAGTCTGAAGCAAGGCGCAGGGGCTCATCTGTTCGTGGTGACTGAATTAAATCAGTCTTTGATTGCTATAAAGGATATGTGTCTACACTGGTGCTGTATTAATGGTGGAAAATTACCGACATTATTTGACAACAGAGGGACTGATAACATTTACTCTTATTTATTTCAGGCAAGGAAGGAAGGAAATAGTTTGTAATTATAAAGAATCATTATGTCAGGATTCCTCAGTGCCCTTCAGAACTAAAGGAATTATTTTTCGCTACTGTTGTACTGTTGAAATATGGGGTGCATACTTAAGGGTCACAAAATTAGGACCAAGGGAAAACACTCTGAGCATGTGAGAACAGAGAAAATAGGACAGAATCTTCCCAGGCACTGAGCGACATGACAATGGGATAAATTTGGAGGAATTGCAAGAGAAGTCAAGCAAGGCCTTTCTCGATGTCAGGAGCAACAAGTCACATTTTTCAAATACGTTTTGGAGTTTCAGCTGATATTCTCACCAAACAGTCATAAGAGGCCTATCCCTCATTGATCATTGCTCATTGTCACCATCAATATTACTTAATTAAACTTGTCTCATAATTCTACCTATTCTATCACCCACCAGACAGAGACTAGATGCCAAGAACTTCCAGCATGAAAGTCTGAGTGGGCACACGAATACTCCAGCTCACAGCTTGCTCCTCCGGACCTTCACTTTGGACACCAGACATCAACATCTCAGGGAACACTCCATGGTAGAGGCTGTATGCGTGTAGCATCCACAGATGTTGGCATCTGACACATGCCAGCCTCTCTACACCATCATGGCACATCCCTGGTCCACTTACAGCACACTTCTGCACTGCCAGGCTGGACTTTGGATGTGGCAACCATTATTGAAATGTTGCTGCAAGGACATTTTGTATGGACACCTCAACACTCAAAGCATCCCTGCCTTGCCTTACTTTTTAGCACTTCTTTATCCACTCTTGGGATATGGGCATCATTGGCTCGGTCAGCATTTATTGCCCATCCCTAGATGCCCTTGAGAAGGTGGCGGTGAGCTGCCTTCTTGAACCGTTGTAGTCCATGGAGTGTAGATACACCTACAATGCCATTAGGGAGAGAATTTTCCCCCTCAGCCAGAGCTAATAGTTGGACAATCCTTCAGTCGTATACTTGCCTTTTAGCACAGACACAAAGCCAGGCAGCTTGTCATGGCTGTCAGCAGTGATCAGTCAAGAGGGTGAGCATGTTATTGTACAACACCTATGTGCTATGACTATCTCACACCTACAGCATAAAACAATGTGCTTCAAACAAATGGCCTTGTCTCAAAGCCATTGAGGGTGAGACTGCTGTTAATGCTGGTGCAACTGGGGAATGATAGTGAAGCGCCCTGAGTGAGTGAGTGAGTAGGCAACGGCAAAGGACATGTCAGGGTCAGTAGTGTAGGGGAATTGGGTGGGAAAGAGCGATTGAGGGAAGATATCGCAGGCAACAGTGATCGGTAAGAGATGTGATCAGCAAAGATATGTTGAATGTGAAGAAGCACAGAGAGAAGATGGCAGTACTTACCCTGGCAGAATACAGGAGGTTATTGCCCTTATTCCTACAGTGCTGGGCATTTGTCTAGATGGCTGAGACTGCACTGTCCCAGAGGGCAACCATGTACCAGACTGGCAAGGTCTGGTGTCATGGCCTCCTCTGCTAATGGAAGAGGATGTCCCTCCACTGCAACTCCCATGCAACAGAACTCGGTCTCTGTCTGCAAAATGGGGCCGAATTTCCCCTTTTCTGCCATGTCCAGGGCCAATGTCATGAACCATGTAGATCAGTTCCAGGCTGACAGCAGTTCTCCAAAGGCCCATTTCAAGATGATGCCGCCATTAGTATATTCTGGCAGTGGCGAGTACGTCCACCTGCAGTGCATGGGAGAATCAGGCTAATGTTGGATGAAAGGGGGCACCATAGCAGCGAGGTACGTAATTAATGAGGCAATTTGGAAACTGCATGAATAATAACTCGCAATAAGGTCTCATGGAGAGAAACCCTCAATGGAGCTCAACAAAAATGACACCTTACCAAAATATGGTTAGTGCAGTGATTGTAACAAGGTCAGCAGGTGGGCCTCATGGAACATGAGTTCCCTGATTGGGGCTGTTAACTGGTCCAATCAGAGAGCCCTGGCTGACAGACATAAACAGAAGTGTCAGAGGTTCTGCTCACTCTGAGAGCGGGCTCTGAGGAAGCTGGATCAGTGTCAAGGACTCTCCAGAGGTAACTAAAGGGTGACTAGGTGGTGAAATACTGGCCTCTGTGGAGTTATTTCAGTTAGATTCAGCCCAGAGATTTAGAATTGACAGGTTTTCCAAGAAAACAAATTTAATATTTATGGGAGCCATGGTTGCCATAATATGAGATGTTAATGAGTATTCCTTTCCTCTAGTTGTTCCATATAAACTATGCAGGGGGCTATGACCATTCTGTTCTGAAGGGCTTTCGCTTTATGCAAATCAGATACTTGGATAATCCGAGCGAATGCTACGAAGAATGAAGTATATTGATGTATTGTTTACAAACAGTATGCTACTTTGCTATTGAAGTGTTTGTTACCTTAGTTGTTTCTAGATTCTGAAATGTATTTGGAAGAAAGCAGCCCAACTATGCCTGTCTAAAGTTAAGAGGCAGGAGGAATGGTCATATGAGCTCCAAGGAGAGCAAACCATGAGAACGACTCGTTGCTTTATTCAGCCAAGAAGAAGCGACTTTTACGTCAACTGATTTTTTCCATTGGCCTCCTGGCAGCTGGAGCAATGAAGCTATGAAATTGCGAACACATTGCAAATATCATAATGTTGATCTCCTCCAACATTTCATAAAAAAATTTTAAGAGGCAAATTAGATTCTGTTTCACATTGAAGGTCTGACAGCATTGTTAATATTTCATCTTTTTTTCATAAAATCAGGTAGAATCAGATAATAACCAGTTCTGTGGAGAGTGCATTAAAGCTGACAGAACAAAGAGCTCAGGGAGACCTCATCATGAGCAGACAATATGCAGCATTAATTCAATATCTCGTTCAATTCTTCAGAGCGGAATAGAAAAAAAAAGCTTGAGTGACAACTTTATTAAGTCATATGCTCCTGCAAATTTTATGCACTGATACGTCTTCCATGCAAAGTGTCGCCATTGCTTGTTAACATCGCTGATGAGATAGAATAGAAAATGTGGTTAATTCTCACCGAAGATATAATTTAACAAAGGTGCTAAAATATGAATTAACTAAAGACCTTTTGCCTAAGGCTCATTGAGCCTTGGCTCTCATAGCTTTCAAATACACATTCTGCCTTTTCACTGCATTGTTACTAAAAGCAAGAGCTTGCAACATCAAGATTGCAAAGAGAACAAATCTATTCCCCCACAGCACTTACAATCATTGGTGCTCCTCACATGTAGAAGGGCACTGAAGAGCATTCAACAAAGTCTGGATATCAAAAGTGGGCATTGCAGTGAGAAGGAAGAGGTCAGGGGAACAGAAAGTGTTGGATATATTAAACTGTTTTTTGTCGGTTAATGTTTCAAATTCAGATTAACCAGTTATGAATTTAAGAGGGCCTCATATATTCTACAATCCAGAGTATGCCTTCCACTGTCTGAGACTTGTTCAAATGAGAACGATGGTTTGGGAACCATAATAGAGAATTCTGTTTACATATGGCACCTACTGAAATACTTACAGCAGGTGACCCAAAAATCACAATTGAAGTGAGTCACAACTTCAAATCAACACATTGAATATTTTGCATGAAATTACATAAAAGAACAGGTTGCCATTTTCAAAATGCCTACATTTCATGAAAAACAATAAAAGTTTCATAATTTTAAACATGAACAGGTTATCCCAGATGCTTGATGTCTTGCTGTTTAATTTTAAGTCTGGTATAAATATATAAGCTATTCAGAACTAAGTATGTTTAGACTTCTAAAAAGTGTAAGTAACATTCTAATGCTATCCATTGGAACTCAGTTCAGGTGAGAACTTTAATTTTAACCAGGGGTAGGATAGGTGAAAAGGGGACCTGGGTGAAAGCTGATCTCAGCAAGCTGATGTAGAGGTGATGAGAACTTCAGGGCCATGGTTAGCTGGTTACAGGTTGACAGAAGCTAGAGTCTGGGATGGATTTAACTGAGGACACCAGGTTGATGCTGCCAGCTACCATCAGCATGAGGCCTCGTGGCTGTTTGTCACAACAATGGAATTTTTTTGGAAGGTCCCCAGTGGAAGAGAAAGGGTGGAGGTGAGGGAAAGCCAAGTTCAGGTGTAGACTAGGTTTTCCTAATGGAGAGAGAGCCTCCTCTCACTACATCCTCACTCAGGACTCCTTTGAAACTGCAGTCAGTGCCAAATTATATGATCAGATCTCTCCTCTTCCTATTTTTCTATGTTTCCTCCCAGGCCATCAGAGATATCAATTTGGCCAGTTTGTGAACTTGACGTAGGAACAAAATACAAGATGTCGGTTAGCCACAGTAGGTTATTTTTGTTCCCAATTTAAAAATTCACCCGAGAACCATAATCCCAACTAATGCTTTCAAGAAACCTCACAACCTGCACTGAGCCCTTTACTTTACAAACCCTCACTTTAACTTTACCTCATTTGAAAACCCTGGCATATGGGAGACCAGAGATTGTAAATCAGGCACTGAGATAGCTGCATTCTTAAAATGGCATTATCCTTATCTGTATCCACTTCTTGTGTGTATGGGCGGATGTCTGACCCCAAGTGTGTTGCATTTAATTCTGGGCAAATTTGTGAGAATAAACAACTTTCTTCATTCAAAACCCACAAAAGCTTGCTGCTGAATTATTTCATTGGGATACATTCTCCAAAGGTGAGAAAAAACACAACACTTTTCATACACAATTTTCCAATCATGGACAATAAAATAACAGATCAATTCTGTCTATGACATGAAAAGGATTCCATTGACTTCAAGCAGTTTTCCTATTCCGCATGCTCGGAATAACTGGTTAAAATTGAAAACAGCAGAATTCTGAGGAAGGGTCACTGGACCCGAAACATTTTTTTCTCCTCCACAGATGCTGCCAGACTTGCTGAGCTTTTCCAGCAACTTTGTTTTTGTTCCAGGATTCATTCAAGACATCAGCGAACACGTCATATTACTGATTTTTACCTGCCCACATCGGGTACAGTCTAGAAGGTGAGGGCTTCAGCCTGAACTGCTGTCAACAGACAAAACAAGATGTGTTCTGATGAAGAGTCGCCAGACTCTAAATGTTAACTCTGCTTTCTCTCTGCAGATGCTGCCGAACCTGCTGAGTTTCACTAGAAATTTCTGCTTTCATTTCATCATTTAACTGGGATAATCAGGTAAATACAATGACTACAAGAGCAGATAGGAGGCTAGGAATCCTGCAGGAAGTAACTCGCCTCCTGGGGTCCCAAAGTCTGCCCACCATCTACAAAGCCTAAGTCAGGAGTGTGATGGAATACTCCCCACTTGCCCTGGATGAGTGCAGCTCCAACAACACTCAATAAGCTTGGCACCATCCAGGACAAAGCAGCCTGCTTGTTTGGTACCCGATGCACAAACATTCAGTCCCTTTACCTCTGACTCTCAGTAGCAGCAATGTGTAACCATCTACAAGATGCATTGCAGAAATCCTCCAAGGCGTCTGAAGTCAGCACCTTCAATTATGACCATCTAGAAGGACAAGTGCAGCAGATACTTCTGAACACCACCACCTGCAAGTTCCCCTCCAATCCACTCATCATTCTGAATGGAAATATATCACTGTTCTTTCAGTATCACTCGGTCAAAATTCTGGAACTCTCTAACAGCAGTGTAGGTCCATCTACACCAAATGGAATACAGCCACTTTCTCAAGCGGAACTAGGGTTGGACAGTAAATGCAGGCCCAAGCAGTGGGGCCCATGACACATGAATGAATTAGTACAAACATGGTCAACAAAAAAAAATCCATGTGATTTCAGCACAGATATTTTTAAAAGTATGTATGTACATTTTGGTGTCACACTATAAAAAATACTATGCTTTCCTACTGTCAAGTAGCCCTTCACTGTAACACTGTGTACTTGTTCCTGATAGATTATCTAAGAATCACAACCATGGAAATAAACCAATTATCACTTTGTTATCATAAAACAAAAGTAATTACGCATATAAACTAGAATAACTAATAGGTTTGAATATTTCAAACCACTGATGTAATTAAAAGATCAGATAATATTAATTAATATCTGAGCTTGTTAATTTATTACATTGTGTGTAGGCTTCATTTGTGCTAAAACATATTTCAAGTCATTTGCTAATCTATACGTAATTACAGGCAATATTTCTACGTGTCACCCTTGGCTGTTTGGTCTTCTTTGAACTTTGAGTCAGAAGATTTAGTTTGAAATTCCTTTCATGATGTCAATATATTTTCTAGGGCTAACCTCAGTGCAGCACTGTCAAAAATGCCATCTTTTGATTGAGATATTAAATGCTTGCCCAGCTTGTCCTGTCAGATTACCATTAAATTCCCATAGTACTATCTTCAGGAAGAACAAGGAAATACTCCTCAGTAATTGTCCAACCTTTACACCTCAACTAATATCACCATAAACATATTACCTAACCAATTATTTTATTGATGTTTCTGAGACCTTGTTATAAACAAGTTGACTGCTGCTTCTCTTTACATTGTAACTGTGGCCATACTTCAGGTAGATCCTGAATGTGTGAAAGGATCTATATAGATGGAAGAACATTCCCATCCACTTCCAAACAGGTGTTGAATAAGTGGTGAAAAGTTTTCAGATTGGATAAAGGAAAGGCCTTGGCTGATAATCCTCAGCATACTGGCATCAATAGAAGTGACCTTAAAACTGTCAATTAGTGTAAAACCCCAACTGGGCTGTAGGGGAAGGAACCTGGTCAGTAAAACTGGTTTATATGTGACTGCAGCCCGACAACAATACAATTGGTTGGTAACTGTCTTCCAAAGTGGCTTAGAAGTCATGCAGTTGCATGAGATCACGTACTCTGGGGTTTCCCAAATCATGAAAAGGGTTATATAAATGCAAATTCTTTCTTTCTGTGGTTGGAATTTTGTCAAGTTAAACTGTCATTCCTAAACTTTGCATGCAGTGACAAGGACTCATGATTGAAATGCAGTGACCAGGTTCTCTATAGCTTGTTATCTTCCAGATACAGTTAAATTACTCAGGGTAATGAATACATAGCACTGATGAAAAAGGCAAACCATAAAAAGTTGAGTATCATGTGGAATGTGCCAAAGAATAGTACAATGAAAATGAAAATGGACTAGTAATTATTGCTAAAACTGCCTCCTCTTGCATAGTCCCTATCTACTGAAAAGAAAGATCCAGAAAAGACACCAGATTTATTCATGCAATGAACATGAGGGGTTTAGAAACTTGACCTCCATTTTCAAAAATTTTAAAGAGAGGTCTTGAAGGGTAAATCGCTGCTCCATTTGTCAAATGTTTATGCACTGTTCTTGGAACACAGTAAAATGATAAAGGAGGAGGTGTGTGCTTAATATGCAGTAGTGCATATGTGATAACCCCTAATTTCTGTTTTATGGCTCGACTTGCAGTGCTGAAATGGTGCACAGCAGCAAGTGATTTACTAAACTCCATATAGATGCCTATTAACCTTTCCATAAAGGAAAGGTTAGGGCTGTATCACCATGAGGAATTAGACCCCTGAGAATATATTTAATGTGGTATAAACTCTTTAACAACCTCTAAAATTGGTTCTATCAGCTGCTACATCTCAAGATTATATTTCAGTTGTAAAAGAGCTTTTAATATAGTGTACACAAGCCTTCTTTCTTTTATACAACGTGTGTTTCCCCTTGCATGTACACAGCTGCACCTGCCCAGCCTTTTTACTCCACGACAATAGCAGCATTTTGTTGGCACTGTTACAGTTTGAATGAAGGGAATGCTTAATTGCATCATGATTCATTTACTCTGCTCCCTGTGGTAAATTAATCCATGTGCCATGCAGGAAGGATGGACATCGGTGTCCCTGCTTCAACTATGGGAAAACACAGCAGGTAATGCACAGTAAAAACTCTATCAGCATGCATACACACGCCCTCTAACTATCAATAAGTCCTTGTGATGTATGGCATAGGTCATGTTTCAAATCAACATACTGACAATGGACTAGTGTAAGATCGGATCAGATTCTCTGTTAGTAATCAAAAAAGCAGGTTATCTGCACAACAATTCCTGCAGAAAGGTAGGACATGGATGCAGAGACTGGATAATGTGTCTGCCAGCAAATCTCGACAGCTCTAAGTCAGTGCCTTCAAGCCCAAGGTTCATTGAAACATTAATTATCCTTTTCATCCACAGTGGTTGTACACTTGGAAAATCTTTTGTTTTCATTTACCTCAGAATCATAGAATCACGGAATTGTTACTGTGCAGGGAAAGGCCATTCAGCCTGTCATGTCAGAACTAGCTCACCAAAAGTGCAGTTAGTGCCATTCCCCACCTTTTCCCTATAGTCATTCTCCCTGTTTCTTTTCAAATAGCAGTCTGGTTCCATTTTGAATATTTCAATTGAGCCAGATTCCAACACATCAACAGTATGCACTCCAGCCCTTAACCACTCACTGTGTGAAAATGTTTATTTCTCATCTCGCTTTTGTTTCTTTATCCAATTATTTTAAACCTGCGTCCCTTCGTTCGCAATCCTTTCACAAGTGGTCATAGTTTCACCCTACTACATACTCTGTCCAGACCCTTTTTGATTTTGAGTACCTCACTCAAATTTCCTTTCAGCCTGCTCTTCTCCAAGGAAAAGTGTCCCGACTTCTCTAATACATTATCATAACCTAAGCAACCTTCTCACTGGAAACATTCTCGCGAATATTTTCTGGACTCTCTCCAATGTTTTCACCTCTTTCGTAAAGTATGGCACTTAGAACTGCTCAAAATACTCCAGCTGAGGCCAAATACAAGTCTTACCTCAGTTCAACTTCACCTCCTTGCTCTTGTAATCTATGCCACTACCAATGAAACCCAGGATACTATATGTTTTCTTAGACATGCTCTAAACCCATCCTGCCACCTGAGCGGGATGCAGTGCCTGGGACAAATCACTCTGTGCAAGTCCCCCTCCCTCTGAGGAAGGTCACATTATGTGATCCAAATCATGGCTTCTAGTTCCTGCTTGGTGCCTATGGTCCCAGTATGGGGCATGCCCAAAGTGAGGGGCCCAGCATAGTCATCTTGATTCATCCATGATTCATCCAACTTAGGGATGGCTCTCCCTGACACCTTTAATAACATACACACCCATGTCCTTCTGCCCCGTACCCTCTTGGTTTGTACACTTAAGTACAGATTATTTTTTTGTGTTCTTCATTCCAACATTTCTCTGCATTGAACTTGTTCGGCAACCTGTCTGCCCATTCCACCAACAGGTTTATGCCTTTTGCAGTTCTACACTATCCTCCTCCTCCTCGCAGTTCACAACACTTTCCATTTATGTGTCTTACACAGATTTTGAAAATTTGCCCAATACAACAAAGCCTGGTCATGAATGTACATTAAGAAGAATGAGGGTCCTATCAGCTTATGAGAACCTGGAGTTAATTGGGTTAGGAAGAAAATAAATGACAGTGCAATTTTGTTAAGTCTGAAAAATACAAAATTAAATCCCTTTAGTTAAATCCTTTTAATGGAATTACTAACAAATTTGTGTTACAGTTATAGGTCATAATTTGGTTGTATAAGTAACGTAGCCAACAAACAATGCTGATGCAATTATCGTTACAGATGCCAGGCATTTAACAAGGCTCACTAAATGACATTGTTCATTATAAAGCCCTCTTGGAGCACAGTGGTAGCGTCCCTTCCCCTGGATCAAGAGATCTGGGGTCAAGTCCCATCTGCTCCACAAGTGTGTAATAACGTCTCTGAACAAGTTGATGAGAAATACAGCTAAGTTTAAAATAAAATAAATGAGCCATCACAATTAATATAAGACTGCAATCATTGTAGTTTCAGTCTGGCTACTTGGTACTACTTTAACTCGATATTATTTCACTGCCAAGTAAGTTCTTGTCATTTTCCAGACAATGTCATAAAATTTCTGGAAACAGGTTTCTTCTTTCAGAGGATCAAAGGCCTTAGTGATTCTCAAAATTGAAAGACTGTCCCACTGGCACAAGCCTTTCTGCATGCCATTCAAGTGAAGCAAGAACATGGACTATTCCCACCAGTAGATCAGTATGTTACCAGGTGAAAGTATACAGCACTTTAGAAGAATAGGGGGTATTAGGCTGTCGTCCATTCAAAGGGAACAGCAAATCATGTTCTCTAAGTGAAATACAGCCCATACTGTGCGGCTGCCTTACCAGTGACATTGGCATTTTTATAGCTTTCCTTTGTCACTGTTATTTGGATTAGTGAGGGGTCATTGCAATTTGTAATATAGTTGCCGATAATGGGCCCCTGCTGTGATCTACAATATGAGAGACAACTACCAACACTGTAAAACTCTGGCGGGACAGCAAGAAATCTAACAAAAGAAACATAAAACCGCCAGCAGTGGTCACAGCACAAATTATTTTTATAGTGCTCATCTTTTCTTAACCATCCTCTCCAAAGAATTTCTTTAGGCTTTTGCATTCTTCCTCGGTCACATTGAAATGGCTTTCACAGAAAGCCCAAAGATTTATTTTTTGATTTAAAATTTTTTTCCGTTGTTAATTATATTGTTGAAGCTTTCTTGCTTAAAAGGAGAAGAGAAAAAAAAAATGAATTGAAAGAATCCCAACCTGAAGCAACTGTGTGCCTCAGGCAGGACTTGTTAGCAGTAGAATACCTAATATTACATTCCCATTATTAAAAATCTACCAAATTAACATATATATTAAACAGGCAGTTGGCCAGATTCGATAGCACCTGAAAACGGATGTGGGGTCTTCAATACGTGATTATCACTCACCCATTGTTTGAATGCCAGACAGCCTGCCAATTTTGTACAGCTTGCACATTGCAATGTTTCCAGAGTGCCCATAGCCCAAACCACACAATTGTTTGGCTTGAGGGCATCAATAGGAGCCATTCTGAGAATGCCCAGCACCACTAAAGCTAGCCAGGTCTCCTTAAAGGTGCTCAAAAGGTCAAGTACATTGTGACAAGAGCTGGGAGACACACACACACACAGCTGTGACTTCAACTGGGAAAACAGGGAGGAATGCGCAACATGAGAAATAGCAGACACCAAGGTTTTCAAAGGTTATCCTGGAGGCCTTGAAAATATGGAATTGCAGAAGTGTACTGCATCCACACGAGACTAGGAAGTCCTTCAGTCAAATGACCAGTAGGATCTGAGGATCCAATGCCAGAATTTCAGGTCCTGAAGACTTGTGCCATCCAGTGCCATGAGAAGTTCAATGACCTGGCATGAATGGTCAAGGTCAGTGATTGGATCTTCAAATGCCCTATCCTACCAACTGAAGCATTAGCCTCAGACCCTGTTCAATCACCATCCACACGTCACTAGCTACCAACAATTTCGAATAATCAAGATTCATGCCTTGTGTGCATACCCTCCACCTCACCCTGACACACACATAGCTGTGCAGCAAGCTTCACATTCAGACTTCATGCTGCCAGCCATAAAACCATGATAGGAACATCACCCAAACAGAAACCATGCCATCACTGATACACACTGATGTAGGATACACTGATGCTCAGCCAGAGACAGTAGGACAGGAGTCAGTCATATCTGCATGTGCTAAGCTCCTAAAGAAGATCATGCTAGCTACTATTAGGATCTCCATTCTTGAAGCTGCGGCCAACAGCAGAGATGAAAGCTTCAAAGGTAAAAGATTCTTGTACCTCACCTTCCTTTTTTTATACTTATTAGCACTCATCACCTATTCTCTCTGAACTACAAGCTGCAGGTGCTATGAACATGTGCCTTGTGCTTTTGTCCTTGCCCATCACCATGGCCAAACTTTTATGCCTTTCTCCTTTCAGAGACAAGGAGAACAACACAGCCAAGCTGTGGAAGAAATCAAGAAGACAGCATTGTTGAAATTGGCTATCACTCAACTTCAAATTTGCAGCCACCAATGTGTATAATGTACAGGATAGCATAGCCTGCATGTAGTGAGATACCAAACATAAATACCCTGCAGCCTGCAGAGTGGAAGGACAATGCAGGAGCCAGCTCACTGCAGGATAAAGTCATTCATGATGTGTGTTGCAGTGGACTCAGATAATTATGATCTAAGAAACAAATGAAGCCCTCATTAAACGTTTGTTTAGCTATTTCTCAGATTGAGTGGCATCAGTTGATACTGCAAGCAATTTGAGTCTTGATGGGCAATGACTCACAGAGACCTCTATCAACATGCACCATTGCATAACCTGGGGCTGTTGCAATACAGTACCTTTATAACCTGAAAGGTATACTCATGTCTTCTGCATACACGCTTCTTAATTTTCTCTGAAGCCAAATTGAACAGCCATTTGGTGAGCAAGACTGGATATGAATGATTAAGCTGCCTTTTTTTGCAAAAAGCAGAGTGAATAGATCCCTGGTTATAACCAGACTCATCTTAATTCAACACCCACTAAGTGCCAACTCAATCAAACACGTCTGTGGGAAGTGGGGAATCTGAGCCAATGTACACTGATCAAGCTCAAAATCTCTGATCTTGACACAGAGATAATGCAAAACACCAAGGCCTGCATGGACCTCATGGCTTCTCGATTTGAATCAGTGCTGTTCCATTCTCAGCAAGTGTTGATGAACCCAAAACAGTGACCTTCTTTGAGACCTTAATGACTTAAACTGGCTTTCTGACTGAGGAGCGGGCCTGTCCTGTTAAGCTTCCCCTGTGGTATGAGTACATTTGGGGATATATCCTTACACACCATCTCTTAAATTTCCAGGTCCCTCCACCTTCAACTAATCAGGAAAATTCTACTGTAAGTTTCTAAATTGGATCTGTGCTGGGGTTTGGCAAATGTAGCTCCTAATTTTATTCTAAAATAGTACAAAGTTAGGCAGCGTTGTAGACAGTGTAAATGACATAAAATTATAAAGAGATATTGGTAGACTAGGTGAATGAGCAAACTGTGGCAGATGGAGCTCAATATAAGCAAACAGTGGCTTGGTGGTTAGCACTGCTGCCTCATAGCACCGGGGACCTGGGTTCAATCCCAGCTGCAGGCAACTGTCTGTATAAAATTTGCACATTCTCCCCGTGTCCGTGTGGGTTTCCTCCCACAGTCCAAAGATGTGCAGGTTAGGTGGATTAGCCATGTTAAATTGCCCCTACTGTCCAGGGATGTCTATTATAGGTGGATTAGCATGGGAGATGCAGGGATGGGGTAGGGTGGTGAGTCTGAGTGAGATGCTCTTCAGAGAGTTTGTGTGGACTTGTTGGGCTGAATGGCCTGTTTCTGCGCCTTAAGGCTTCTATGAAAGCAAATATGAGATTATATTTGAACAGAAAAAAAGGTAGTTTCTGAATGTTATGAAGTTAAATACAGTGCATGTCCAAAGAGACTTGAATGTTCAGGTGCATAGATCTTTAAAATGCCAATGAACAGGTGCAGAAAATAATAAACAAAGTTAATGGGATGCTAGCCTTTTTATCAAGAGGACTGGAGTACAAGGATGCAGAAGTTATGCTGCAGTTATATGAAACCCTGGTTAGCCCCCATCTGGAGTACTGTGAGCAGATCTGGACACCACACATTTGGAAGGATACATTGGCCTTAGAGGGAGTAAAATGTAGGTTTACAAGAATGATTCCTGACTTGTGGGATTAAGCAATGAGGAGAGATTATACATATTTGGTCTGTTTTCTGAAGGATTTAGAAGGTTAACAGGTGACCTAAACGAAATCTTCAAGATATTAATGGGAAAAGACAGAGAGATAAAGATAAACTGTTTCCAGTGGTTGGGGATTCTAAAACTAGGAGGCATAATGTAAAACTTAGAGCCAGACCACTTAGCAGAGATGTTGGTAAGTAATCCACAAAATGTGGATGTTTAGAACTCTCATCCACAAATAGCAGCGGATGCCAGATTGGTTATTAATTTTAAATCTGAGGTAGATATATTTCTGTGAAGCAAAATTATTAAGGGATTGGGCCTGAGACAGATATGTGGAGTTAGGCCACAGATCAACCATGATCTCATTGAATGGTGGAACAGGTTCAAGGGGCTGAATGGCCAATTCTTGTTCCCACTGTACAGAGATAATTCAAGCCAGTATAGGGAAGTTAGCTTAATATCTGTGGTAGGAGAGGTTGTAAAGTCTTTAATTAAGGATAAAGCTACACATATCTATACAAAAGCCATCATGCATTGAATTCATGGACAAGGTGGTGGCATCCTGACCTGTGCACATCTCTGTCATTCAGTAAATGGTGTGGTGGATCTGCCTGTCCACAAGGGTCACCAACCTCTCCATGCAAGAGGTCAGCTGCTCACATGCGTGAGACATGTCAGCATACCCAACGTGAACCGCATCCAACTTGTCCAGCCAAGGTTGCCATGGGTAACTCTACCTAATGTTCCCGTTTTGCTACAACCTCAGGAGGTGTCACTTTGCCAGTGAGTCAAATAGTTCATCATCAGCCTGGGGTTCAGCTGGGCCCTAGCTTCCCGCAGTTCACTGAGAATGAGAGTGAGGAGGATCCAGGGACAATCACTAGCACCTAAAATAACGAGAGACAGGACGACACTGTGTTTCTGAAATAACGTGTGTGTGAGAGAGAGAGAGAGAGAAGAGACAGCAGTTTCTCAAACAGCATAGAACACCAGCTTCATAAAGGGTCGGAGAGAATGGGGACAGCAGCTTCACAAAGAGCGCACAAGAGTAATTTATGGATTACTATCTGAACCAGTTGCAAACTAGTGTAGAGCAAATAAGATTAAAGAGGTAAATGAGTGGCTGAAAGATTGGTGTGGGAGAACTGGATAAAGTGCTGTTTTGTTAGAGGTGGGCCTTATTTGAACCATACAGGGACCAGTGTTTTGACGAATCATATGGCTAGCTTTGTGGATAGAGCTTTAAGCTAATTAGAAAGTGGCAGGGGTGAGGGAGATGGTCAGCAGACGGGATGATAAAAAAAACAAAAAGAAACAAAAAAGTAGAAATGCAGGTAGTGAAGAGGTAACCTATAACCAACATGCGACAGTAAGTGGTAGAAAATATATGCAGAATAAGTACAGCAGAAAAAAGACCTACAGTAAGTAACAATGGTTAAAAAGTCAAAGATTATGGCTCTTTATCTGAATTTACGCAGTATTTGTAACAAGGTACACGAGTTGAGGACAAAATAGAAATTTTCACAGTGGGTCGGGGGCTATGCTCCTTCGAGTTTTTTGTTGGTGTGCAGACTAGTGCAGCAGCAACTTTCAAAACCAGAAGTCAATGTGTTAGTACATTGATCACGCAAAACCTCAGAGCGACCACACAACTTAGAGGGAATGCTGGTTAGAGGACATCAGCTCCATAAAGAGAAAAGCAGACCTGGGTGAGAAGGGCAATGGTGATGGGAGATGAAATCCAGCAACAGATAGCCCCTTCACGCAATTTCTACCCGTCAGAGCTGAAACGTGAGATCACAGGAAAACAGGTAGGTGATTTGTGGACATTTCTTATGTGACTCTTTTGATTGGCAGAGACGCAATAATGGCTGAAAGGCACAGTTAAGAAATTTCATTTAAAATATTTAACATCCAAATTAATTAATGAAACAGAATACAGGTGGATGGGCAGGCGATGTGTTGCAGTGTGTGGAAGCTAGTGGAAAACCTGTCAGATCCAAAGAGGTTATTACCCTTGTGGTGCTGTTTTATAATTTAACCCCCAAGCTGCTCATAGTCCCTCAGCAGATCCTCTTTCCTAGCTCTACCTGTGATGATGGTACCAATATGGATCACATCAACTGGACCCTCCCTCTCCCACTCCAAGTATCCCCTCCCCCAGTCTAGAAGATACCCTTAAATCTTGGCACCTGACAGGCGCTACAGCCTTCAGGATTCTCAGTCTTTGCTGCATTGAACAGTATCTAATGCCCTAAGTATGCTCTCCCATATTACTATCACATCTCTCTTTTTTCCACCCAGTTAAATGGTGCTCTGGACCACGGTGCTATGGTCAGTTCACTCATCCACCCTACAGTTCTCACTGGGAGCAAGAACCTTGTACCTATTGGATCAGAGCACAGGTTGAGGCTCCTCCAGAGCTACATTCTGCATCTCCATACCTGTCTTACTCACAGTCATACCCTCTGGTCCCTCATCATAGACCAAATTTGATATAACAAGTCTAAAGGGTGTGACTGCATCTTGAAACAGTGTCCAAACAACTCTAGCCCTCCCTGATGTGTCACAGTGTCTGCAGTTCAGACTCCAACAAATCATCTTTAAGCTGAAGTTAGCCAAACAGTCCACACTTGTTACAGACCTGGTCACCATCACCTCTGGTGTAGGGGTCTTCTGCTGTGAGAGTCAGGGAGAGGGGTTTCCTGCTGTGTGGGTCAGGGAGAGGGGTTTCCTGCTCCGTGGGTCAAGGAGAGGGGTTTCCTGCTGTGTGGATCAGGGAGAGGGGTCTCCTGCTCTGTGGGTCAGGGAGAGGGGTTTCCTGCTGTGTGGGT
>NC_063349.1:9159029-9161314 GCF_021869965.1 Rhincodon typus
GTCTCCTGCTCTGTGGGTCAGGGAGAGGGGTTTCCTGCTGTGTGGGTCAGGGAGAGGGGTTTCCTGCTCTGTGGGTCAAGGAGGGGGTTTCCTGCTGTGTGTTTCAGGGAGGGAGGTTTCCTGCTCTGTGGGTCAAGGAGAGGGGTTTCCTGCTCTGTGGGTCAGGGAGAGGGGTCTCCTGCTATGTGGGTCAGGGAGAGAGGTCTCCTGCTATGTGGGTCAGGGAGAGGGGTATCCTGAACTATGGTTCAGTGAGTGAGGTCTCCTGCTCTGTGGGTCAGAAAGAGGGGTTTCCTGCTCTGAACTCCGCCCACAGCCTATGCCGACGTCACTCCGCCCACAGCCTCCACAGCCAGCAGCTCCAGAGGGGACAATAGCACCCAGCCCTGTCGAGTCTTCACCATCCCCCCAGACCTACCCCTTACTGAGGATGAACGGTCAGTCCTCAGTAACGGGCTCACCTTTGTCCCCCTCCACCCAAACATCAACGAATACTGGTCACGTTTGGACATTGAGCAGTTTTTCCACCACCTCCGCCTCCACGCTTACCTCTTTAACCGTGAGCTCAACCCTCCCTCTACTGACTCCTTCTCCCACCTCCAACACACCCCCTCCTCCTGGACACCACCCCAAGGCCTCCTACCCTCCCTCGACCTCTTCATCTCTAACGGCCATTGAGACATCGATCGCCTCATCCTCTCCACCCACTCCAGCCTCTCCCCCACAGAACGTGCAGCCCTCCGCTCCCTCCGCTCCAATCCCAACCTCACCATAAAACCCGCGGACAAGGGAGGCGCAGTTGTAGTATGGCGCACTGACCTCTACATCGCCGAGGCCAGACGTCAACTCTCCGACACCTCCTCCTACTGCCCCCTTGATCATGACCCCACCCCCGAGCACCAAACCATCATCTCCCAAACCATCCACAACCTCATCACCTCAGGTGACCTCCCACCCACGGCCTCCAACCTCATCGTTCCCCAACCCTGCACTGCCTGCTTCTATCTCCTTCCCAAAATCCACAACCCTGAATGTCCTGGTCGACCCATTGTCTCCGCCTGCTCCTGCCCCACCGAACTTATCTCCAACTATCTGGACTCCATTTTCTCCCCCTTGGTCCAGGAACTCCCTACCTATGTCCGTGACACCACCCACGCCCTCCACCTCCACCAGAACTTCCAATTCCCCGGTCCCCAACACCTCATCTTTATTATGGACGTCCAGTCCCTGTACACCTGCATTCCCCATACAGATGGCCTAAAGGCCCTCCGCTTCTTCCTGTCCCGCAGGCCCGACCAGTCCCCCTCCACTGACACCCTCATCCGCTTAGCCGAACTCGTCCTCACCCTCAACAACTTCTCTTTCAATTCCTCCCACTTCCTACAGACAAAGGGGGTGGCCATGGGTACCCGCATGGGCCCAAGCTATGCCTGCCTCTTTGTAGGTCACGTGGAACAATCCCTCTTCCATACCTACACTGGCCCTAAACCCCACCTCTTCCTCCGTTACATTGATGACTGTATCGGCGCCGCCTTGTGCTCCCACGAGGAGCTCGAACAGTTCATCCACTTCACCAACACCTTCCACCCCAACTTTAAATTTACCTGGACCATCTCTAATACCTCTCTCTCCTTCCTGGACCTCTCTGTCTCCATCTCGGGCAACCACCTAGAAACTGATATTCATTTCAAGCCCACCGACTCCCACAGCTACCTAGAATACTCCTCCTCCCACCCACCTTCCTGAAAAAATGCCATCCCCTATTCCTAATTCCTTCGCCTCCACCGCATCTGCTCCCAGGATGAGGCATTCCACTCCCGTACATCTCAGTTGTCCTCGTTTTTCAAGGACCGTAACTACCCCCCCTCAGTGGTCGAGAACGCCCTCAACCGTGTCTCCCACATTTCCCGCAACTCATCCCTCACACCCCGTCCACGCAATTACAACCAAAAAAGAATCCCACTCGTCCTCACGTACCACCCCACCAACCTCCGGATCCAACGCATCATCCTCCGACACTTCCGTCATCTGCAATCCGACCCCACCACCAAAGACATCTTTCCCTCCCCATCCTTATCTGCTTTCCGGAGGGACCACTCTCTCTGTGACTCCCTTGTCCGCTCCACACTCCCCTCCAGCCCCACCACACCCGGCACTTTTCCCTGCAACCGCAGGAAGTGCTACACCTGCCCCCATACCTCCTCCTTCACCCCCATCCCAGGCCCCAAGAAGACTTTCCACATTAAGCAGATGTTCACCTGCACATCTGCCAATGTGGTATACTG
>NC_063349.1:9166314-9180018 GCF_021869965.1 Rhincodon typus
CTATGATGCTGCTTGGCCTGCTGTGTTCATCCAGCCCTGCACATTATTGTCTCTTGCTTAAGAATCTGTTTGCTTTTTTGTCCTTGCTACAGTGTCAGTCCTGTTTGCTGCCCCTAACACTTGCAGGTGCTATTGTCCTATAATGGTCACAGAGATGAGAAACATCAACTATGAGGATGGTTTGAAAAAGTTGGGACTGCTCTCCTTGGAGAGAAGCGGGCTTAGAGGAAATTTTATAGAGGTTTTCAAAATCATGAGCAGGTTGAATGGAGTAGATGGGGCGAAACTGATTCTGCTGGCAAAAGGAACAATAATGAGAGGGCATAGATTTAAATTTGTTTGCAAAAGAAACAAGGGAAATATGAAACAACAACGTTTTCACTCAGCGGGTGTAGAATGCACTGCCTGGAAGTGTGGTGGAGGCAGGTTCAACTGGTGCATTCAGAAAGGCATTGGACAATTATTTGGAAACAAATAACGTGCAAGGGTGTGGGGATAAAGCAGGAAATTGGCATTAGGTATTGATGCTCATTTGAAGAGCCAGTGCAGGCACAATGGACCAAAAGGTTTCCTTCTCGTATCCTTCCGATACATGGATGACATGTTTGTCATCCTTAAACGAACCAAGTTAGAAGAGACACACCACCTCATCAACACTGTTTTCACTGGGATCAAATTTACGAGAGAAGAGGAAGACAACAATCAACTTCCATTTCTAGATGTCAGGGTAGAATGAATGACCAACGGGGAGTTCCAAACCATAGCATGTAGGAAAGCAACCCACACTGACCAAATCCTCAATTTCCACAGCAATCACCCCAACGTCCACAAACAAAGCTGTGTTAGGATACTATTCAAATGGGCCACAACTCACTGCAACATGCCAGAACTATACAGGAAGGAGGAAAAGCACCTATACGTGGTCTTTGCTAACAACAGATATCCCAACAACTTCATCCACAGGTGCCTACTAGATAGACGACGCCAGGAAGACACAGTAAGCACCAATACACTGGCCACGCTACCCTATATCAAGAACATATCAGAACTGACAACAAGACTCCTACGACCACCAGGAATCATGGTAGCATACAAACGCACAGCCACACTACGACAAACACTCATAAGCACCAAAGAACACATACCATGGCATGCAGGACCAATATAGTTTACAAAATACCTTGCAATGACTGCAATAAACATAACATCGGCCAGAAGGAAACTAGCCATCACAAATACACAAATGCCAGCTAGCAGCAAAATGACACGGCGAACTTTCCTTCATCTCCGTGCACTCGGGCAATGAAGGCCATCAATTTAATTGGGACGACGTGACCATCCCAGCTCAAGCCAACGCAGACATGCATGGAAATTCCTAGAGGCCTAGTTTTCAAGCCGTACTGCAATCAACAAACATGTGGAATTAGACCCCATATACAAACCCATGCAGAACAGAACCGGAAATGACACAACCCAACTTAACGGACCAGATCAAATAAATACCAAGTGGAGTAGAACAACATCGCTTCATCGGAGGTCGCACTGATGATGTTACCTAGCATGGTGATGAAACATCTGTGTGATAACCAGCCAGTTTGGCAAGCAAGCCAACAATCTCATCCATAACCTGAGCTACAAATCTTTGCAAGAACCTTAGGCTTCCTTCTCTGCCATAAAATCTCTGTGATTCTGTGCCAATGTCACCTTATTTGTTTTCCCTTACCCTACATTATGCCCATTTCCAAGCCCACACACGACCACTCCCAAACATCATATTTTCTCCCTTACTATATTGATTGCTTCCCACGGCACAAACTGTTCACAGCAAAGTGTGCAGGCAGATAACTCGCTCTCAGGTCTCAGCACGCGAGCTTGAAGTTGTCAGATTGGAAGCTGAATGTGTGAGAACATTGAACAGGGGCCATGAGCCCTGTCACTCTGTCGTAAAATGAGGAATCTCTTGCAAACAGCAAATCTGCTCTGTTAAATTTGGCTTAAACTTTGTGTTAGCATTTGATGATTTCTGGTTCTGGTTCAAAATGTGTGAATTTAAAAAGGAAAAGCCACACTCTGGGATGATTCAATTTGTGTCAATTCCTGGTCTTCAAAATTTCAGCACAAAACTTAGCAAGTTCTGTTAATATAGAATTAATATATCCTGTTAATATATCCTTTTGTTGTGCAGCTTTAAAATAATGGAATATACTGGAGAATGGAAGGAGCAATCAAGGTTATAACACTTTAGAGATCTATCTTTTGGAAAAAAAGACAATTTAAATTATTTCTCCTGAAAATGAGAGTTCAGAATCAATGATCTTATCACATTTCAACACTGATGTCTAATATAATTTCAGAAATGTTATATTTGCAAAGCAGTAACCTATCTGTTTTCCTTATCAGGTATTATAAGTCATCAGAGCATTAGGGAATGCAGCAAACATTTGCTAGAAGGTATTGGTGCCTTGTTTTTTTGTAGACATCTGTCTGTCATTCAAAATTAAAGGAACTGTGCCCTTCAGTGAGGTAATATGATTTAATAAAATAATAGTGCTAACAAAAAGCATTTCACAGGTAATGAATGTGCCCCTTCAGACTCCATCTGTGAATAATACAAAATTCTTTGTTACACAGACACCTGCTTTGAAGAAAGCATAGGAGGAGGTTTCCCTATTAGAGAAGCAGCAATAAGCAAATGACAGTAAAATTCTATTGAGTCAAATTGCAGGGGACTCACCCACAAGTTTGGGTTAAGCAGAATTTTGAGATAGCTGAGGAGATCCCTATATACCCTTGTTTTGCACTCTACACCAATAAGACCAAATAAAAACTCTGCAATGCAGTAAGCATGTGAAAAGCGTATTCATTTTCAATTTGTTCACATCTTCTTGGAGTGACTGTATACAGTAAAAAGGTACTGAAAAATTCTGGGAGTTGGTTCTGGAAAAACTCAGGAATCTTTTTCTGCTTAGTGCCTGAGGACAAAAGACTGGCATTCTGCTGTTTTGTCAATGCAGCCCCTCATCTTTTCAATGCTTTCAAGCCACAATGCAAAGTATCAGAATATCGCTATGGCCTTTGTGGATTTAGCTAGGGAAACAGGCAAGAGAGCGGACAGGCATTCGTTGAATTCTTTAGGGTCATTGGCCTCCTCAGATGCCTCAGTTGAAGAGCGTATGGTACCAATGAGTGCATCAGCTGTCAGTTCTGTCGTATGTGGCATGCAAGATGTTCACCCTAGTGTCAGTTTCCAGGTTACCTCTGCTGGAATTTCCTTCCTGACCTCCTACAGGCGAGTGAAAAGGACCTGGTCATCAGCCTGGTTGGCCTTACCCTGCTCCTCCTCATTCCCAGAATCTTGTGCAGTGGTAGCCTGCCTGAATCCAGTTTGCATCTGTGGCTTCCATCACCCTGTCCTTGCCTTAGTCATCCTGAACATAGCATCTAGAGCAGCTGTGTTGTACTCCTGCTACTTATTGATGGCCTGAGAGATCAGCTCCCCACAGGAGTTGCTTTTTAGCTTCCTTATCACCCCCTGACTCATTGGCTGGAGTTTGGTTGTGGTTCTGGACACAAGAATGTCAGTTTAATGCTCGAGGTCAGTCATATTGGGGTGTGCAGGTCAGCTGTCTATAATAATGTTAATCTTCCTTTTCTTCCGTTGTTATATTTTGACCCCATTTCTGATCTACAAAAGTTCTAGAGATTATCCATGTGGTTTTGTTAGCTTCATACTGCATGAGTAGTGTCTGGAAATTCGCAATGTAATGAGGCTTTTTGGACTTCCCAATCACAAGAAGTGGCAGCTTTTCAGTGCCATCCAGGTTGGTGCAGTCCACGACAGTAATATTTGCTCCACTTTCCACCATTACATATTTCAGTTTTAAACATCAGAGGGTTGTCTGGTAAAAGGCAGAGAAACAGTCCGGTTTCATGTGGATGAAAATGCCTCCGGATACATACTAGCTCAGGACATGGTGTCAAGGTCAGTTTGGAATCAATCATCTATTGTTACTGCCCCACCCTCACCACTTACTGAATAGAAAAAGGTGCTATAGTTGTCTTGTATCAATCCAACCGTCCTCACTGCTGATGAACTCCTTGTGGTCCAACCTCTTCAATAGGGTCCTCCCCAGTCCTGCAGGGTTGGACTGGAGATTGAAACGTTCTCGGCTTAATCTGCCTTTTGAACCATCTTATCAGAGCAAGCTCCACAAAGGGATAGGCAGTCATTCTCATCCTTTTCCTTGCTGGAGAGAATGCCTACTTGTCAACCTGTTCCAATGGTTTTGCCTTGCATTTCAGAATGGTTGTCAAACTCAATTATGCAATCTCCCACTCCTTCTCCATGTCTGCTCCTTGCTTTGCTCCATGGTTTCCTAATAGCTGCATCGATTTCACTTTGTTTACAATCTACAGAACCTTTCTCACGGGTTTTGCCACACTTGCAGGGTTTTCGCAGAGATCTCAATGTGGACTGATGACTTGTCTGCGATTTCTCACTACACCATGCCCTAACTCTGCATTGATCGGTTGGCATGGTCATATGACAGATTTGCTCAAGTTCAGCTAATACAGAGTTACCAGTCCAGAATTTTGACAGACCACAAGCATCCATTTACTACATCTCCTATTCTGCTGGCATGAATGGCTGACAACTTCACCAGAGTTTCAGGTCATCCGATTTTGACTCATTACAATTTCACCATTGTTTTAGTGGACAGAATAATACAATATTGAGTTACTAGTACATCACAAATCTCCCACAAATGCATCAGTAATGCATCGAAGCTGCTGTATTGTCTACAGTGGCTCATTAATATTGCTGTAATGTAATCTCAGATTCTTTCAGATCTGAAAGTCATGTTTTGATATGTGCAAACAGTGTTTGCATCAATGCAAGGAGTTCAAATATAACCTGAATAGAAATTGCACGTTTGCCAACTGTTTCCACAAATGATCTTATACAAAGGCAGTGACATTCTTTGAGCACTTGCAAAGAAAATAAGAATCCGTTTCTGATCAGAAGCCAGGAGAAGCTGCAGAAAGTGAAAGTGTGAGACACAGGGGAATTGCTTTATTAAAAATGGTTTTCTTTTTGGAATAATTCCCTGGCCATGGGAACGGTAGGGCCTTGGATTGCCAAAGTGATGAAAAATAATTGCAAGGGAAGAAACGGATTTACAAGACAACTAAGTGCGCAGATACCAGAGTGAAATGATAAGCAAAACAAAAGATTTGTGTTTGGCTGTGGTAGACGATGAGAGAGGAACGTGCAGATTCTGCCACTTCTCTGCTTCCCCTCACACACAGGGACATGGGGAGAAGCTCGGGAAGAAGCAGAAGGCAGGATGTTATTTCTAGAATTAAAAGGATTCTGTGATGTTTCTAAAAAGTTTAACAACCGTGTAAAGAAAATAGTCAAATAGCAGTAAGCTGGAGATGCCAATAGGTCTCTTCCCCCAGAACTGTCAACTGTTCATATCGAACTGTTTCATCCCTCCCTAGCTTCCATCTGGCACTATCTGATTATTCAGTGACATTTGCAAACGTGTCAGCCAAAACCAAGAATTCCTTTCAGGACTCACGTGGCTCCGCACAATGGAGGATTTTTATATCTGGATAAACTTTTAAACCTGCAAATGGCAGTCTCGTCATGTCTGAAGATATTTCAAACCAGAAATTATCAAACCAAAAACAGCGATTTGGAGACAGTGCACCCCTTCTGCAATTTTCTGGTTGATCATAGATGCCCTACTGTTTAGAGTCAGCTTTAAGGTGAAGAACTTCCATCTGTTATAGTAATGGGATGCAGCGCTATTGCTTCTTTAAAGGTCAGAGGCTGGGAAAACCTGCACAAAAGTTTATCAAATATGCATGTTTTCAAAGATGAGGTGTAACTCATTAAGGCTGTCATCCATAAACATCTGAAAGAATCATGGTCATTACATTTGGTTGGCCTCCCTGGCACTCTGACGAAGTGTTATGTAAAGTATAGATTTATAACATTATTGACTGGACATATATATGTGTAACGTATACATCAACATTTTTGGAATGAACACTTTTCAAATCAAAATGCATGAGCTACAGCAGCAACAATGTTTCATGAATGGAAGTTGCTTGAATGGACACACAGAGTCTGCAACACTTTCAGTGGGAGGGGATATGATTCTGCTTGTGAATGGAAACAGATATTGGTTTTGCATACAGAAGATCAGAGAAAAACTGCTCCTGGGTTTTGCAGCCTTTGCACTCTTTCTTTCCCTGAAATGTCTCTCATCAATGTTTATGAGCTGAAAACCCATGAGAAGACATACAAGACACGAAATGTTAGCTCTGTTTCTGTCTCCATAGACGCTGTCAGGGCTGTTGAGTTTCTCCAGAATTACGTGTAGGTAGCATTGCTCAGAAATTGTGTGGCATAGACATTGAATGATGAAGAGATGTGTGTTCAGTCACAATACAGGGCAAAAAAAACTATTTACAGATACCAGTATACCAGTAGTACCTCTCAGTACAACCTAAATCCAAGTGTAGGAGATCATGCATCCATTATTATTTTGCTTACTTAAGTAACGTGTAGCATTACACTATTAGAAGGCCGCTGATTCACAAAAAAAAAACTTTTGCTTTCAAACTCAATCTCCTAATCTTTTTACCCCAAGTGCATTTTTCATTAAATCACCCCTACTCAGATCTTACTCCCAATCCCTCCAAGTCCTTCCTCACTGTAGTTTCATATTCCTGTCTCTACTGGAAATCTCTAAAGCTTCTATATGTTCTGATGTGGGTATTTTCTGTCATTCCCACAGCATTTGGTCACCTCAACATTGTCCCAAAACTGTCCCATTGCCTACCCTGATGTTCAAGCTATTTGCCACACTTCCCAGGATTCAGTGCATCCTTACCTGACTCATATTCACTTCTCTTTATCCTTAGAAATAGAATCATTTCACCTTAATGAGAGTGCATCCATTCTCTCCCTTTGACAAACAAAATGGCTACTTCCTCACCGCAAAGAATCCATCTACAATCTCAATGTCAGTCGTACTACTCACAAATGTCACGAATCCAAAAATTTGAAACTCAAGCATTTTGGCTCACCAGATTGCACAATCTTATTAGTTCTGTCCTTGGCAAGTTACAAGTTCTCCTATTTCTGGATCTATTTGTACTTATGTTACCTCTTGGAGCAATTTGTGGCAGCATGTACTATGTAGTCTAATGACTCTGACTCACTGTTTGCATCCCCATACTCGACTGGTGACTTTTCCTTCTTTATTGACCTGATCCCTGGGATTGTCTCCCAAGTTCCAATTTCCTCATAATTTTCCAAAACAGTGTCTTTCATTCATACTTTCAGAAGTTCTTATTCCAGGTCGATGTGCTCTGCTTTCTCAGTAACAATCAATTTGTAATATCCCCAGACGTGAAGTGTTTTAGACAAAGGTGAAAACAAAATATTGTGGATGCTTGAGATCTGGAATAAAAACTGAAAGTGCTGGAGAAAGTCAGCAGGTTTGGCAGCATCTCTGGAGAGAGAAGCAGAGTTAACATTTTGAGACAAATGGCTCTTATTTGGAACATTAACTGTTTCTCTCTCCAGAGATGCTGCCAAACCAGTTGATTTTCTGCTGCACTTTCTGTTTCTATTACATGAAGGTGAGCTGTTTTTCTGAAACTAAGTGCTCTGACTGTACTGTGGGAAAGTTTGGTCATATTGCTTTTTATGAAATTCTACATGCGTAGAAAGAATTACTTTCCAATCTTACTCTAAATAGTGAGCATTAACTCACGTAAATAGGCATATTCACAAATCTTATATTGCCCACAAGCACTCCTGTAAGCTTATTTGCTTTCAGTCTGATCATTAATACCCCACTCCTTCATAGTTAAATAAAGGTCATTGAATATGTAATCGTCCATCCAGTGCAATCTATTCCAAAGCACTAGCTGCATTGTCACATTCTGAACACAAAATTGCAAGTCCTGGACATTAAAGTGTAAATTTATTTTTGAAATAGACAGACTTTGACATGGAAAATACAGAACAAGAAACAGTTTCATTCTTTATGCATTTTATATACTTTTTTAATGCTCCCTTGGTACGTTTATAATCAAGGCGAATCATCTGTGCACGGTACTGTGAATTAAGAACCACATAAACATGTAAGGATCCCATGTAGTGAAAAGTAGAATTTGGCTTATCTCTGGCCACCAGAAGCCATTGGTCCCAAATTATTATATATTCAACCCACTGACATCTTCTCAAGGGCAACTAAAAATGGGCAATAAATGTTGGCGGTGCCAGCAACACATTCCTGAGAAGAAAAATTCAATTTAAAACATATCATATAAATAGATTTAGTGTTTCTCATTCAAATGCAAAAAGAACAGTGAAAAAACTGAGAGTTTATATCATTCAGGATTTCACTCCAACTTAATTCTCATCTTTTCTGTCTTCCAGTTTATTATTTGCCTTCTCTTTTTATTTCTCTTGGTGTTTTTCTAATCTTTATTGCTTTTTAAAGCTGTTCATCATTTATTTATGTATTGACCAATGAAAAAAATTATTCCAGATTTAAATATTGTAAATAAAGAAAAGCTGAGGAACAAGTATTTGACTCAGTGAGTAATAATGACCTGGAAATCAGTGCCTTCAAAGGCAATGAAAGCTAAGACAATCAATGTTTCTAAATGGAAATTGGATATGCCCTTAAGGGAAATAAATGTACAGGCTACAGAGAAGGAATTGATTGGATTGCCCTCATGGAAGCTGACATGGATTCGATGGACCAAATAGCCTTCTTCAGTGCCATATGGAATGAATCTGTTTACGTATTGGTCTGCTGTTCTCAGTTAAAACACAATGGTCTGGTTATGAATTTTCAATTTCTGGTAGCCTGCTTCTTGCCTCATATCCTTGAGTAGGACAGTGATTGCAATTTTGAAGTGCAAAGTTAAAATATGCATTGTACAAATTTCCATTGTTTATATGAGACTGTGAGTGAGCAACTATTGCAGGCCACTCTTTGCATGTATACATCCCTTTCCTGAGGGAATCTCAGGGTTTCGATGTACAAACTACTAAACATTGAGCTCAGTGCATTACTAAGGTCATAGCAAAGTTGGTAACACTGTGAGCTTTATTTCCAGAGGATAAAATCAAAAATTAGGTAACTTATGCTAAACTTCTAACCTTAGTTAGACCACCTATGGAGTGTTATGAACAGTTCTGGAACACAAACAGAAGTTGCTGGGAAAGCTCAGCAGGTCTGGCAGCATCTGTGAAGAAAAAATCAGAGTTAACGTTTCGGGTCCAGTGACCCTTCCTCAGAACTGACGGTAGCTGGGAAAATGTGCAGAAAATAGGGAGGGGGATGGGATAGGTAGTAAACAATAGAATAGAGCCTAAAGAGAAAGAAGAACAGTTGGACAGAAAAAGGAGTTGATAACGATCAGGATGGGAGGGTGAATAGTTGTTAATGGGGGCTGTTAGTGACTAACAATAGGTAGTGTGTAATGGTAAACTTTGTGATAACAAGGCCTGGCGTGTGGGGTAGGGGGCTAGGACATGGGAGAGTTTAGGCCCGAAAATTATTGAACTTGATATTGAGTTCGGAAGGCTGCAAGGTCCTCAAGCGGACAAAGGAGGTGTTGTTCTTCCAGCTTGAGTTGAGCTTCGTTGGAGCGCTGCAGCAAGCCTGAGACAGAAATGTTCGCCAGGGAGCAGGGTGGTGCGTTAAAGTGGCAGGCTACAGTAGCTCAGGATCTTTTTTGTGAAGAGAACGTAGATGTTCTGCGAAGCAGTCACCCAATCTATGCTTCGTTTCCCCAATGTAGAGGAGACTACATTGTGACCAGCGAATGCAGAATGGGAAGTGCAGGTGAAGTGTTGCTTCACCTGGAAGGTATGTTTGGGCCCTTGGATACTGGGGAGGGAGGAGGTAAATGGGCAGGTGTTGAACCTTCGCCGGTTACAAGGGAAGGTGCCGTAGGGCTATGAGGGGGTGTTGGGAGTGAAGGAAGTTTGGACCAGGGTGTCCTGGAGGGAACGGTCCCTGTGGAAGGTCGACAATGGAGGGGAAGGGAATATGTGTCTGGTGGTGGCATGTTGCTGGAGGTGGCAGAAATGGTGTCTGATGATCTTCTAGATGTGGATGCTGGTGGGATGTTAAGTAAGGACAAAGGGAACCCTATCGCTGTTACGGGAGGGAAGAGAATGAGTGAGGGTGGAGTGCGGGAGATGGGTTGGACCCGGTTGAGGGCCCTGTCAACAATGGTGTTGGGGAATCCTCGGTTGAGGAAGAAGGTGGACATTTCGGAGGGTCCCTTGTCAAAGTTGGCCTCATCTGAACATATACAACAGAGATGGAGGAACTGAGAGAATGGGATGGAGTCTTTACAGGAAGCAGGATGTATAGTCCAGGTAGCTGTGGGAGTCGGTGGGTTTATAGTGTTCTTCCCTCACTTTGGGCTCTATCCTATTATTTACTCCCTACCCCACCCCCTCCCTATTTTCTGCATATAAACTGACGTGTTCCCAGCTACCATCAGTTCTGAGGAAGGGTCACCAGATCCAAAACGTTAACTCTGATTTTTCCTTCATGGATTCTGCCAGACCTCTGAACTTTTCCAGCAACTTCTGTTTTTGTTTCTGATTCACAGCATCCACAGTTCTTTCGGTTTGTATGAACAGTTCTGGTCTCATGTTATAAAAAGGATATAGAGACAACAAAAGAAGTTCAAGGGATTTACCAGAATTAATTTACCAGAAAAGACTGAACAGGTTGGGAATCATTTCTCTAGCAAAAGGAAGACTTAGGAGTAACCCAATAGTGGTCTCTAAGATTAAGAAAGAGTTTGATAGAGTAGACGTATGGAAAAATGTTTCCATTTGTGGGGGAAAAATCTAAGAGTCATTGATAGAAAATTGTCATTAATAAATCCAATAATCAATTCAAGATAAACTTCTTCACCTTAACAGTTATTTGAATTTGGTACTCTTTACTACAAAGCCACAAGTCAGGAGTGTGATAGAACACTCCCCACTTGCCTGGATGAGTCCAATCCAACAACATTCAAAAAGCTTGATGCCATCCTGGACAAAACAGCCTGCTTGATTTACACCACATTCGCAAACATTTATTCCTTCCACCACTGACATTCAGCAGTCGCAGTGTGAACCATCTACAAGATGCACTGCAGAAATTCATCAAGGCTCCTTAGATAGCACCTTCCAATCTTACAGTCCCTACCATCTAGAAGGATAAGGGCAGCAAATACATGGGAACAGCAGGTTCTGAAAGGTGCAACTAGAAATAGGCAATAAATGTGGCACAGCCAACAACATCCACATCAAATAAATAAATTTTTAAAAAGTAACTGAAGCAAGTAGCATTGACGCATTTAAGGGAAGTGCATGAAAGAGAAAGGAATGGAAGGTTAGGGGTTAAATGAAGAAGTGAGGAAGAAAGGTTATATGGGCCAAAGGAACTGACATGGAACTAGAGGCCTAGTTCCCTGCCTCTATTATGTAAATATGTTGTCATATTTAAGAATCATCCATTAACCTTTCACCTTCTCTTCCCTTGGATTATTCCCCTACTAAGGGACACCTCAAGTATCGGAGAGAATCACTTTGAAAAAAACTGATTTGCCAGTGTCTTTCCATTTATATCTCAACCCCCATATCCACTTTAAGTAATACTTTCTAGAAATAACTACATCCCCTGAGAAACGCAGCTACTTTAAACTTAAAACAATAGCAACTACTGCCCATTGCTCAACACTATAATCTTGGAGATGGTATGCAGTCCTATATCGCATCAAAACACAACTATGCAATTCTCACAGAATAAATCACTTTGATGTGTGGAGTCACTGCTATTTCCTTGTCTCAAGCATGCTGTTAAGCATTGCAAAAATATGTATCAATATACATGGCCTGTCAAATCCTACCTTGTCAGTATCCCCAGATGCCACAAAGCCATAATGTTAGAGCAGGTGTCATGAAGCTATAGCCAGATAACAGAGTAATAGATTTGAAGGAAAAATTTTATTATGATATAAGAATCATGAGAGAATTGCTGGAGCAGTTTATGATCATCCGAATCTAATCTTTAACTTGGTGTCTTTTTTATTTGTGAAACATGTGTTGATGGTCATTCACTGAAGTTTATTCAAAGGAATATTTTCTTGTTAAAATAACAAAGCTATCTGAAGGAGTAGCCTTACAATTGGAATTTGAAGCTCACAGGCAGCTTGGTCCTATCAATGCTTTGAAGAAATAGACAGGCCCTGTAAAAGTGGCTGATGGTGTAAGTTATCTGTTGCTCTTCCCCAAAAAAGAGCAAGTCACTGCACTGGGGGACATGATTCCCATCACATCCAACTTTCTCACATTGAAAATCAGGAGATCTGAGGCACTTTATCCCGGTTTGGGTTTGTGGAGCTCAGAATCTTCCTGACTCTGCGCCCCTGATCTGTTAACAAACATTCGTGTCTGAACGTTTCATGCTGACTACCTTTATTCAAAATTAAAAGAATATCAGAGATGTAGCTGGCCTTAAACAAGGACAGAGAGAGGAAAAGGAAGGGACAGGGATAAACAGGAGGAAGGTGTATCCATAGGATGGAAGGTGGGGGTAATTAAATAACAGGGACCAGGTAATAGATTATCTGTGGGATTCACAACCTCAGAATGTGGTGGATGCCAGGACGCTGAATCAATTCAATGGGCAGGTAGATTTTTATTTACTAATGGGTAAAAGAGTTATAGAGCACGGGTAGGAAATAGGAACTGAGGCCAAGATGAGATCAACCAATGGCAGAGCTGACACATGGTATGAATTGACTGCACCTGCCCCTAGTTCTAATGGTCTTGTGTTCTGAACAGAGATTTGACAAAAGGAGATGATTGATGTGACATCTAAAGAAACAGAAGAGTCTAAAAGAAGTATAAACCAGACTAGCAGAATCATCACCTTACAGCTGCTGATTGGGTGATGTATTATGTTCTAAAATTATTGAACCCAGTGTTGAGTCCAGAAGGTTGTAAAGTGTCTAATTCAAAGATAACATGCTAGTCCTTACATTGAGCTGCTGCATATTTCCAGCATTTTGTGCTATTATTTCCAAATTCCTGCATCTGCTTTAATTTTCTTTTGTTTCAGGTACTGCTTGAGAATGAATCACACTTCACCGTTGTATCATTATATCAACAGTAGCAGAGAACTGAAGTATATTTCATTGTAAATCTGGTAGAAATATAACAAAGGTGACATTAATGAATACATTGGTTACGTACTTGGAATGAATAAAGACAGAGATTGACAACTTCTGATTTTTAAAGTTCTACAGAAAGAGACGTCTGTACCAACAGCAGAAATCGAAGTGCATTGATTCCATGTGTAGCTGACGGCTGATGAGAGTAAACATGTGCTACATAACCAAGATGGAATGCACGGTTCACTGAGTTGTGTTCCTTGTGCGCTACAACCCATCAGCAAAGAATAGACAACATTCTTGTACAAGTGCTTTCTTTAAATACAATTTCTCATCCATAATGTGTGCACACTTTACAGCCTTATGGACTCAATTCTGAGCTCCACAATTTCAGATTTTGTTTCCTTTCCTGTTTTCTAAGCCAGCCTTTATTTTGTTTCTGAGATAACAAGGTGTAGATCTGGATGAACACAGCAG
>NC_063349.1:9180418-9212939 GCF_021869965.1 Rhincodon typus
AGGCCGGAAACGTCAGCCTTCCTGCTCCTCCGATGCTGCTTGGCCTGCTGTGTTCATCCAGCTCTACACCTTGTTATCTCAGATTCTCCAGCATCGGCAGTTCCTACTATCTCCTTTATTTTGTTTCCATTGCTTTTGCTTTCCAACAAAAGGCTCGAACCATTCTGCCATTCACACCACCTCTAGACATATCTTTCCTTCTTTGCTTCTCCCATTATCACACTCTCTGGCTGTTGCCCCACCAATTCTTTTGCCATACACAAACTCTAATCAGCTTCCTTGTTGCAGGCTTTCCTTTCTGTTCTTTGTCAAGCCTCCCAGTTTAGTTAAAAGCTATAATATTTCTAACTCTTCCCAGTTCTGAGGAAAGATCACCACCTTCCTCTATTTCTCTCTTCAAGTTGCTGCAGGCCCTGCTAAGTATTTCCATTTCTACGTATGTTTATTCCAGATTCCACCATTCACAGTATTTTGATTTTGAGGTGATTTTCCATAATTGACTTGCTTTAAAGTTATAGCTTTTGAAGATTCTTTTGTTTTTGATTTAGAAAATGTTGTACTGCTGCTCACCACCCAAACCAATTCGGCAACTTTTTCCCTGTACACATTTGTTATGCCATCCAAACATTTTAACCTGGTGGAATTACTGATAAACTCAAAACTGTAATCAGTGTAAATGTAATAAATTCTACCACCCTAGAAAGCCCACAAGGAATTAATGGGGAATGCCTCCACAAACATTGTTCCCAGGACCAATGAGATATTTAAGACCAATACAAAAGCAAACTAATCGGATGCTGAAAATTTGGGATACAAACAAAAACAGATGTCAGCCGGCATCTGTGGAAAGAAACAGAATTCAAGTTTCAGGTCGATGACTTTTCATCAAAACTCCTTAAGGCTAAGAGGACAGTAGATCTACTTCAGCTCCAACAGTTGTGAAATCTTAAAGAAAATCTACTCATCTTGTTGACTACATTTCACAACAGAATAAAACAATTGAGCTTAGCAACAACGTCAATACATTTTTGTCTCTGCGGAGCGACAGTACTGATTAAGGACAGCAAGCATAAACAGTAATGATGTGATATGCATGCAGTCTTTGGAGGAGGGAACTTCCAAAGTAATTTAAACTACCTTGACAACCTTTAATAATCATTGTTGTAAAAGTATGCAGAACCGCCTTCCTATTTATCACAAAAGGAAGCCAACAAGGATGGAATCTCAATAAATTGTCACTTTGGTTTGTGACTTAGGATTTCAGCCAACAATAATTGAGGTAATAAGACCAGCAAGTGCTGAAAAATCTCAACAGGTCTGGCAGTGACTGTGAAGAGAGAAATAGGTGTCCAAAGAAGAGCTATATCCTACGTGAAACATCAACTCTCCATGGATGCTGCCAGACCTTCTGAGTTTTCTCAGCACTTTCATTTTATTTCCAATCTCCAACATTCACAGCATTTTGCTTTTATAATTCACGTAAGATTTGGATTTGTCAGTGAATCTATACATTGATTACTGCAGAATTCTATCTTTTGAGGGAATCACACAGGTTCTCCCAACATCAGCTTCAAGTCAGTGAAGAGTGAATGAGAAAGTTTCACATTTATTTGGGACCCTGTTTCTCTTACATTATTACTTTTTATAATTTTCAGAATTTTCTGCCATAAATCAATTTAGCTCATTCTTTTTGGAAAACAGCAACTTATGCTGGTTTTGCAAAGCAAAATTGTGTTTAAGTCTCACCAGCTAACGCTCAGTAATTGCTGATAATGCATAGACACTTAACTTGAATAAATACTTGTTTACCAAATTACACATTCTTCATTCTGTACAATGTGTAAATTGCTTTAATTACACTCCAGCAGGAAGCCCAATTTCAAATTATATTTCAGTGAAACAAGCAGTTTCCAATTTATTGCAATAGTCTCACAACTGGCACAGTGATATGCCTCTCATAAAGGTTTTAGCTTTTATGTAAATTGCTATTACAAAAATGTATGCTTTATGTAAGAACTTAATAACATAAGAACTAGGAGCAGGAATAGGGCATTCAGCCATTCAAGTCTGCTCTGCTATTTGATACGATCATGGCTGATCTCATCTTGACCTAAACTCCACTTTCTTAATTCTATTACAAATTACATTACAAATCGGACAGTCTATACCTGGACAGGACTGGAACCAATGTCCTAGGGAGTGCTTTTGCTAACGCTGTTGGGAGGTGTTTAAACTAACGTGGCAGGAAGATGGGAACCAAATGAGGAGGTTAGTGGACAGTAAGGAGGCAGTAACTAAAGCCTGTAAGGAACTAGATAATAAAGTCAGTGTGACTAGGGGGAAGAGTTTGCAGAGAGCAGATGATGAACGCAAAGGGACAGGTGGTCTGAGGTGCATTTGTTTTAATGCGAGAAGTGTAGTAGGTAAGGCAGATGAAATTAGGGCTTGGATTAGTACCTGGGAGTATGATGTTGTTGCTATTACTGAGACTTGGTTGAGGGAAGGGCAAGATTGGCAACTAAATATCCCAGGATATAGATATTTCAGGCAGGATAGAGAGGGAGGTAAAAGGGGTGGAGGAGTTGCATTACTGGTCAAAGAGGATATCACAACTGTGCTGAAAGAGGGCACTTGGAAGGACTCGAGCAGTGAGGCAATATGGGCAGAGCTCAGAAATAGGAAGGGTGCGGTAACAATGTTGGGGCTGTACTACAGGCCTCCCAACAGCGAGCGTGAGATAGAGGTACAAATATGTAGACAGATTATGGAAAGATGTAGGAGCAACAGGTTGGTGGTGATGGGAGATTTTAATTTTCCCAACATTGACTGGGATCACTTAGTGTTAGGAGTTTAGATGGAGCAGAATTTGTAAGGAGCATCCAGGAGGATTTTCTAGAGCAGTATGTGAATAGTCCAACTCGGGAAGGGGCCATACTGGACCTGGTGTTGGGGAATGAGACCGGCCAGGCGGTTGAAGTTTCAGTAGGGGATTGCTTTGGGAATAGTGATCACAATTCCATAAGTTTTAGAATACTGATGGACAAAGACGAGCATGGTCCTCAAGGAAGAGTGCTGAATTGGGGGAAGGCCAACTATAGCAAAATTTGGCAGGAGCTGGGGAATGTGGATTGGGAGCAGCTGTTTGAGGGTAAATCCACATTTGATATGTGGGAGGCTTTTAAAGAGAGGTTGATTAGAGTGCAGGACAGACATGTCCCTGTGAAAATGAGGGATAGAAAGGGCAAGATTAAGGAACCATGGATGACAGGTGAAATTGTGAGACTAGCAAAGAGGAGAAAGGAAGCATACATAAGGTCTAGGCGACTGAAAACAGATGAAGCTTTGGAAGAATATCGGGAAAGTAGGACCAATCTGTAACAAGGAATTAAAAGGGCTAAAAGGGGTCATGAAATAACTTTGGCAAACAGGGTTAAGGAAAATCCCAAAGCCTTTTATTCATACATAAGGAACAAGAGGGTAACTAGAGAAAGGGTTGGCCCACTCAAGGACAAAGGAGGGAAGTTATGTGAGGAATCAGAGAAAATGAGTGAGATTCTTAATGAGTACTTTGCGTCGGTATTCACTGAGGAGAGGGATATGACAGGTGTTGAGGTTAGGGATAGACGTTTGATTACTCTAGGTCAAATCGGCATAAGGAGGGGGGAAGTGTTGGGTATTCTAAAAGGCATTAGGGTGGACAAGTCCCCAGGTCCGGATGGGATCTATCCCAGGTTACTGAGGGAAGCAAGAGAGGAAATAGTTGATATCTCTGCAGCATCCTTGAGCACGGATGAGGTCCCCGAGGACTGGAGAATTGCTAATGTTGTCCCCTTGTTTAAGAAGGGTAGCAAGGATAATGCAGGTAATTATAGACTGGTGAGCCTGACGTCAGTGGTGGGAAAGCTGCTGCAGAAGATACTGAGGGATAGGATCTATTTACATTTCGAAGAAAATGGGCTTATTAGTGATAGGCAGCATGGTTTTGTGCAGGGAAGGTCATGTCTTACCAACTTGATAGAATTCTTTGAGGAAGTGACAAAGTTGATAGATGAGGGAAGGGCTGTGGATGTCATATACATGGACTTCAGAAAGGCGTTTGATAAGGTTCCCCATGGTAGGCTGATGGAGAAAGTGAAGTCACGTGGGGTCCAGGGTGTACTAGCTAGATGGATAGAGAACTGGCTGGGCAACAGGAGACAGAGAGTTGTACTGGAAGGGAGTTTCTCAAAATGGAGAACTGTGACCAGTGGTGTTCCACAGGGATCCGTGTTGGGACCACTGTTGTTTGTGATATACGTAAATGATCTGGAGGAAGGTATAGATGGTCTGATTGGCAAGTTTGCAGATGACACTCAGATTGGTGTAGCAGATAGTGAAGGGGACTGTCGGAGAATGCAGCAGAATATAGATAGATTGGAGAGTTGGGCGGAGAAATGGCAAATGGAGATCAATCCAGGCAATTGCGAGGTGATGCATTTTGGAAGATCCCATTCAAGAGTGAACTATACGGTAAATGGAAAAGCCCTGGGGAAAATTGATGCACAGAGAGATCTGGGTGTTCAGGTCCATTGTACCCTGAAGGTGGCAATGCAGGTCGATAGAGTGGTCAAGAAGGCATACGGCATGCTTTCATTCATTGGACGGGGTATTGAGTACAAGAGTTGGCAGGTCATGTTAAAGTTGTATAGGACTTTGGTTCGACCTCATTTGGAATACTGTGTACAGCTCTGGTCGCCACATTACCAAAAGGACGTGGATGCTTTGGAGAGGGTGCAGAGGAGATTTATCAGGATGTTGCCTGGTATGGAGGGCGCTAGCTATGAAGAGAGGTTGAGTAGATTAGGATTATTTACATTAGAAGGATGGAGGTTGAGCGGAGACCTGATTGAGATCTACAAAATCATGAGAGGCTTAGACAGGGTGGATAGCAAGAAGCTTTTTCCCAGAGTGGGGGACTCAATTACTAGGGGTCACGATTTCAAGGTGAGAGGGGAAAAGTTTAAGGGAGATATGTGTGGAAAGTTCTTTACGCAGAGGGTGGTGGGTGCCTGGAACACGTTGTCAGCGGAGGTGGTAGAGGCGGGCATGATAGCGTCATTTAAGATGTATCTAGACAGATACATGAATGGGCAGGGAGCAGAGGGATACAGATCCTTGGAATATAGGCGACAGGCTTAGATAGAGGATCTGGATTGGCGCAGGCTTGGAGGGCCGAAGGGCCTGTTCCTGTGCTGTAATTTTCTTCGTTCTTGTTCTTTGTTCTTTCCTGCCGGCTCTACATAACCCTTTATTAATGGAAAACCTGTCTATCTCCTTGAATTTACTCAATGTCCCAGCATCCACTGCACTCCAGGGCAGTGAATTCCACAGATGCATAAAACTTTGAGCAAAGTAATTTCTACTGACCTCTGTTTTAAATCTTCTACCCCTTATTCTAAAACTATGACCTCTCATTCTAGATTGCCCCACATGAGGAAACATCCTTTCTACGTCTACTTTGTCCATAGCCTTTGGCATCTTTTATGCCTCAATTAGATCTTCTTCCATTCTTCTAGACTCCAGAGAGTATGGACCTAAACTGCTTAATCTCTCTTCAGAAGACAAACATCTCTCCTATGAAGCTATTAATGTTACCAAGGAGCTACAGTTACTTGTATGCGATAGTAAACAACAAATTCAGAACCCTACTTCAAACTTGAGACAAAACATTAGGATTTAAGTCATGGGAGAAATGAAAGGATTTGCATTTGCCAAGGGCATCATCAGATCCTTAGTCATCTCAAGACATCACATTCAAAGATTTATTTTTACAATAGTCACTTATTCAGTTACGATTTGTGCTTATCAAGATACCAGTTTAAGTTGGATAAACAGTGTTCCTAATTCTATTGCTTAAGGGAAGAACATTGGCTCAGACATCAAGAGGATTTCTTGCTCTTTTATTTCTCCAATTGGAACTTTATGTTAACTTGAGCAAGCAGTCAGATCATCGATTCAGCATCTTCTTTGAAAGATGTTCTCATTGACTTCTTTTTATTTCAGAAATATACTTTATTCATAAAAATATCTTTACATGCATACATAATCACTGACACAGCCTTCCTGCTCCTATTATGCTGCTTGGCCTGCTATGTTCATTCAGCTCTACACCTTGTTATCTCTAATCACTGACACAATTTGGTTTTGTAGAGTAGTATATGAAGAAACAAACAACCATTGCAGTTTGACTCTATCCAACAAACAAACAAAGGCATTTCTCTCTTGCGCAAGACTATATTTACATATAATTGAGGGATGGTGGGGTCCGATAACTGAACGGACCCCCATTGCACTTTGGCTGCCCCAAGCTTTACTCTGTCCCTCAGCACATAGTTCTGGACCTTGGAATGTGCCAGCCTGCAACACTCCATCAGGGTCAACTTCTTGCTCTGGCAGATCAACAAGTTTGGGGCAGACCAAAGAGCATCTTTCACCAAGTTGATGATCCTCCAGGTGCTGTCCATGTTTGTTGCAATGTGCGTACTGAGGAACAGACCGTAGTGTCTCATTGACCATCAACAATCCAGTAAACATGTCAACCTAAGTTACACATTTGTTTAAGTTAAGGAAGTGAGGTGAATGCATAGCCTTTTGATTCAAGCTAGAATCGTTTCAATCTGAAATTAGGTTTTTCATATTGATTGTTATTAATACATAAATGAGGCTTTATTGAACATAAATATTTACAGAAGATTTTAAAAGATGACTTATTGTCTGGTGCTCGACAGACTCAGGTTCCATGTGATCTGACATCATTATGACCTCGCTCCTTTCCCATGTGCGCAGTGGCAGTGCTGAAAGTTAAGGTACAATTCACTTTACATTACATCTCTTCCCGTGAGATGTTTTGGTACCCCTTTTTACCAAGAGCATTTAACACTTTATCTCCACTTCCTGACACCCATCCCCCGCACAAATCTCTTGCCCTTGAGGGATTAATCTCCAGAAGCATTTTATTCTCTAATGTAGATGTGTATGCTGTATAATGCTTATGTCACTACCCTGAGGGCCATCACATTGGTGAAATGGCATGACAGCTTCTGCCAATGGCTGGTCCCCGAGTTGTGACACACCTGAAGACCTGAATACAGCAGCAGTGAAAACCAGTGAAGGAAACATTGATTCACAGGAGAGATTCCAGAACGAAAAACAAAGATCACAGCATCTTGAAAAAGAATACACAGACTGAAATTCGCAGTCTCCTTTCTGTCCGCACAAAAAGTCCAAAGATCTGCGGATGCTGGTAATTCAAAACAAAAACAGTAATTGTTGGAAAACCTCAGCAGGTCTGGCAGCATCTGTGGAGAGAAAACAGAGTTAACATTTTGAGTCCAGTGACTCTTCATCAGAATTGTTTTAGTTTCAGATCTCCAGCATCCACATTTCATTGTTTTATATCAGTGACTGACAATGGGATGATTGTGATAGCAGCCTAAGTGATGGTACGGCCTGGTGTGTGAGGGTTTTGGGAAGGACATGGAAACAGGTGCTCAGGCCCTAAAATTATTGAACCCAATATTAAATCCTGAAGGCTGCAGTGTTCCCAAGCAGAAAATGAGGTGCTATTCTTCCTGCTTGCACTGAGCTCTACTGGAGCACTGTAGCAAGCCTGAGCTAGAGATGTTGGCCGGGGAACACGGTAAGGTGTTGAAGTGGCAGGCAACTGGAAGCTCAGGGTCACTTTTACAGACAGAACATTAGTGTTTTGAAAAGCATTCGCTCAGTCTGCGCTTAGTCTCCTTAATGTAGAGGAGACCAAGTTGTGAACAGTGAGCACAGTAAACTAGATTGAACGAAGTGCAGGTAAAGTGCTACTTCATCTGGAAGATGTGTCTGGGGCAAAAACAGAAGTTGCTGAAAAAGCTCAGCAGGTCTGGCAGCATCTGTGAAGAAAAAATCATAGTTAACGTTTCTAGTCCGGTGACCCTTCCTCAGATCCAGACCAGAAACGTTAACTCTGATTTTTTTCTTCACAGATGCTGCTTCACACCTGCTGAACTTTTCCAGCAACTTCTGTTTTTGTTCCTGATTTACAGCATCCGCTGTTCTTTCGGTTTTTATTTAGGTGTGTCTGGGGCCTTAGATAGCGAGGAGGGAAGAACATCTCAACATCTACATTGCTCTTATGGCCCCTCAAATAGCAGCTATTGATTCTCCCAGGCTGACCATTACCCATTTCTGTGTCTGCCCAACAGTTGTTTTCTCTCTCTCTCTCTGGGCTCCATCGCCACCTATCGTTTACTCCTCCCCCACTCTCCCCACCCTGTCTTCAGCATTTGCACTAATTTTTATCTTTACCTGAAGAGGGGTTGCTGGATCTGCATAGATGCTCTGAGTTTCTCCAGCAATTTCTGTTTTCCTTGCAATCTGCCTTACTGTCTGATTTAGAGCTGAATGTGATTGATGTGAAAAATAGATGAAAAAAAACTCAAAGGTCACTGCGAAGATCATGTTAGATGCATGGAGATGAATACATCATCACTACTGCTCAGAATTTCCCTTTCTATAGGTCATGGTATTACTTCAATACTTGCTACAATGTGAGGTTGCTACATTTTAGGCAAAGACACTTCAAAGAAAGTATAATCACAGATAATGGAATAATTTGCCAAAGCAGGCTCGATAGAAATCTTTTTTGAGATACTCTGACTTGCACAGCTACTTGAAAGGACAACTTTCCTCTGCGGGTGATCTCAATCACAAATAAGGAAATAAAGATATCCAATGCTTCTTTTTAAAAGACCAGGTCATCACTGATTAGCTGTAGTAGAACGTTTCCTTCAGCCAAATTTTCACTGTATTGTTGGAGTTCTGAGCCTTTCTATAACAAAGAGCCTATTTTCTCCATCAGGATAACTCTCTGTTGTGTTACGCGGGTGAGAACACTGGTGGTTTGAGTGTAAGATTTTTGCAGATTTTCTGCAAGCTTCTCTTTTTCAGTCTGAATGAATTGAACACACTTTTTTGACAGTTAACTGGTGAACTTTGGGTTCAGTAGATGATGAAGTAGTCAGACTGTGCTAATTTTTCCTGAGTTTGAAGCTATTCAAGTTCATTTAGAATCACAGAATCCCTACAGTGCAGATAGAGACCTTTGGCCCAACAAGTCTGCACCAAAGAGCGTCCTATCCTTTCTCCAAAACCCCACATTTACCATGGCCAATTCACCTAACTTGCACATCTTTGAACTATGGGATGAAACCGCAGCACCCGATGGAAACCCACGCAGACACAGGGAGAATGTGCAAATTCCACACGGACAGTTGCACAAGGACGGAATTGAACTGGTGCTAACTGCTGTGCCACTGTGGTGCCCAGTTAGAAGAATCAGGATATTTTTGCTTAAGGGAAAAGCTCATAGTTTGGAAAGCTCTTGTTTACATTTGGAAAAAGACCCAGTTGGAGTTAAATGTATAAACACAGTTCCTCTTGAAGAAAGGAGATCATTCAGAACAACTGCAAAATAGGTTATTTCAGTGCAATGGCAATAATTTGTAAGCTCCAGGTCAGAAGTGTTTGGTTAGCAAAATAAAGAGGTTATTTGAAGCTGATAAAATCTAAGCTCAGTTCTGTGAATAATGTGACTATCAAACTCTCAAGGTAGCAAATTGAAATAAACAGTGAAGTCAAAGCTCTAGATGTGATGGAGAAGGGAATTCTCTCTGCATTTTGAATATTGTTAAATGATGGTGTGGGAATAGATGGGATTGTAGTTTACATTGTGTAATTAAATTGTTCAAATTTTGTTATGTGTAAATAGCTTTTTTTATTTTATCTTTTCTTCTCGGTAATAAATTTCTGTTTCATTGTTAAAACCAGACCCACAGCATTGAGTGCTTATGTTTCATAGAAATCATAGAGTCCCTACAGTGTGGAAACAGGCCCTTCGGCCCAACAAGTTCACACCGACTTTTGGAGCATCCCACCCAGACCCATCCCCCTATAATCCACCTAATCTACACCTCTCTGTACACTGTGGGGCAATTTAGCACGGCCTGCACATCTTTGGGCTGCAGGAGGAAACCGGAGTACCCAGAGCATAACAGTTGTTCAAAACTTTCAGCAAATCAGATGTGGTTCAGCAGCAATGTCAGACTAGATAAGAACTTATCAGGGAGGTGGAAGGAGTTTTAAAAGATTAGCAAAAAATGCTTTTTAAAGTTTAAAAAACTTTCTCTGTGTAATTAAAGTTCCATTACAGATCGAGGGAGGAACGGTAGTCCCCTTTTCCATGAAATCCAGTGCCTGATATCTGTTTCCCAATTCCAGTGAGAAAATCCTGAGTCCATAGATTTTAAACTGTTGTTTTCAAATCCTTTAAGTAAAAAACTCTCTATCTGCAATATATTTTAGTTGCAGAGTTATTTACATAGCAATTCCCTCAAAAAGCAAGTTTTCCCTTAAGTATCTCAGCTGAAGGTTTCATGTCCGTTCTGTCCTTCTGCAGAGTTCTTTAGAAGTTGACACGAGAGAACAGGCATTAGTGTTAGAATTTCCATCACTGGTGTTTGCACATGGCTGCTGTAGCAGAGAATGTCGACTGACTCAACTGGAGAGTATGTGCCTGGGAGGTGGCTTGGATCTCAGTTTAAATCAGGAGTTGTATGTATCTCCAATATTCTGAGCATACCATGTGATGGAAGTGAGATTGATGGAGTTATTCTGAATGCCTTCGCTCCTGAATGGTTCACTACTATATTGAAATAGTTAACCACGGACGTTTTTATGGTCAGCACTGCAAAGACAGGAAGAATTTACTTTCTAAATGCTATTTTGTAGATTTGCCTTGTTTATAATGTTAAACCAACTCCTCAGATAGATACTCCATCCAATTATCACATTGCTATTCATGGAATCTTACTGTGTACAAATGGGTTATTGTATTTCAAATATTAGAATAGTGCCAGCATTTCCAAAGGACTCCATTGGTTGTAGGAGCTTTGCACTGTGAAGTATGCTACTTAAGTGCTAATTCACTTTTATTTTCCTCTGAATTAGTCTACAAAGACTACACGCTACTTGTTTTCTCTCTTCTCATCGGCTGTTTCTACTGGTAAGGAAAAGGGGGCTGGCAGGCTTTTCCATTTTAAGCTGAGTCAATACTTATTCTGCAATCCTCAAGGACCTACAAGCTTCAATTATGTTCTCTCCTGTTTCAGAGTCATTGGCACAATAAGAGTTTACCTTCTGCATGTCCTTTCAAGACCTTGGTTGCACTTTCTTCCCACTATTTTGTAATGATACAGCCAACCATGATGCACCCAGGTTCTGGACCTTCTTTATCTCACAAACTCAAAAGATTTTTCTCATGCCACCTACCTCTCCCATCAACTTAATCGGTGTCACTACCACTCTCTCCCTTTCCCTCTTTTATCATTCCTGCCCCTCTTTGTCTTACCTTCTTTCTCTCCATCCCTAATGTTCTGTCTTCTCTCCCTGTGTTCCTGCGCTCTCTCTCCCCATCCCGCAGCCTGCTCTGCTTTCTCTCCCTCTATCCGCCCGTACACCTTGCTCCCACATCCTTCCCCCTATCTCTGTCTCACTTACCATCTTTCTCCTGCTCTGTCTTTCCCTTCCTCCACCACTCTTTCTTCATTGCTCTTTAGAATAAGTTGCTCCTGGTGGTATATTTTTGTCTGATTGCACTCTTGTGACTTCTCACACAGTTTAATGTGTTCCCATCTCATGAGGTCTAACTGCAGGAATTGACAGGTTTGCCCTTAATTTAGTTTTATTTTTGGTTACATCTTCTATCTGGAAATAATAACTTTGTTCGTTCTGAGTAGATACTTTACCTTGAAGAAAGAATTCCCAAAGTTAGATACTAGTTCAGAAGTTCCATTCCAGGGAAACATTTGAAAAATGTGAACTTCGTTTTTTGTCAATCTTCACAATGTCAGGTGATTTAGGACAAAGCACTCCAGATCAATATCAAAATCATTCTTGAAATGTCATCAGGATATATGCAACGAGTGCCCAGGCTCTACTTAATATTGTTGAGATTGGATACTGACTAGAATGGGATGTAAGCCTTTGTTCCTCAAGAAACAAATAATTCAAAAATCTTCGTCACACTTTTCAACCTTTAGACAGCCTTTTTCTGGTATACTTTTTCAATCTGTTCCAGCCAACCTATTTCTTTCTAGCCAGTTGAAGAATTTCCTTCTCTTTGTCGTGCTGCTATTAATGAACCTTTCAACACCTTAAGCCCATTCTCTCAAGCCTTACTCCTAATTCGCTCACTACTAATAAACCCCATAATTTCAACAACAAATCTTTCTCAATCTCGCACAGAGGTTTTGGCACCTACTCCCTTTTTCTCTGCCAAGATCCTTAGGATATTTTTCTGCTTTTAAAAATATCGTATAAGTACAAGCTCTTGTCCCACCACTTGGTAACATTGTTTGTTAGTGTAATGTAATGAAAACAATTGCACTTTGCTTTATTCCTCAACATAATTTGATGTTGCTTGCCAGAGATATACCTCCTTTCCCATATTCGCAATCCTCTCCATGGTCAAAGGCACTCAAATGTGCTTATTGATCAACTGATACAGCCTCTTTATCTGTTGACAAGTTGCAGTAAGAATAAATGAAAGTGCAACCAATTCTGTTTCCATAACAGTGGGAAGCCTTTCAAATAAAGAAAAGTAGATAACATATATGAAAAATGTGCTGGTCTAAAAGAATACAGACTAAGTGTTGCCATTTCAGCTCTTCAAAGAACATTTTCTCATTCAAATGTCCTGACCACAGTTATGATATATCGATGATTTAAGATCTGCATCTCTTTCCAAATTGCAGAGATAACACAACATCAGTTGCATTAATTATCCCAGTTTATGGCAAGCTGTTTATGTGAATCTTTGTTAGATTCTCCACAAGTCAACAAACTGATAACTGAGTTATCCAATGCAGACAGACAAAGAAGACTATTCAAAATTATTTGCAATTCATTTGCAGCAGCGTAAGTATTAGTGTGGAATATAAACAATAACCTAAGGATGTGTTCTCATGATTTCTGCAGTTTGGTTTTGCTTCAGTGCTAAACTGGCAGTGTGAACAAACCGTAAAACAAACAGCAAGGATGCAAGGAGCAATCTAAGCATACAGAGAAAATGTTTACTGAAAGCGCTTCTTTTCAAAGCAGTTGACTGTACTTTGCCTTCAATCTATATAAGTGAGCCAATCACTGATTAAAGTCTTTCAAATGAATAGGTTTCAGCAAGTTAGAAAAGAAATGTCTTTAAGATTGCTTTTATATAGCACTATTCACAGCCACATGATTGCCAAAGACTCATCATGCCTTAATGAAGTATTTTTGAAATGTAATTGTACTGTGCAGAAACACAGCAGCCAATTTGTACAACAAAATGCCCCACAAATAGTAATGAGATTATAATCAAACAATCTGTTCGGCTTATGTAAGGGACTAAAGTAAACCAACAGCAGTGGAAGACAAAGAATTTAATTCTCCAAGGCACTCATTTCTCAAAAGAGTATTTTTATTTTGTAAAATAGCAATTTTCGTCTTTTAGACTAGTTGGTGACGTTCTGTCAGACAGTTTCTTTGAAAGCTGCCTGTTCAATGAATTAACCCAGACAGCCAATGGTATTCAATTCTGTGCAGTTTTGGGATTACAAAGAACCTATGGCACAGAAGCCGGCCATTCACCCAACTGGCCTATGCCTCCCTAGATATAATTACCTCTTCCCACCATTCTCCCACATGCCGCTATTCTGTACCTCATTTATGCAATCACTTTTCCACTAATTTCATTGCTATCTGCTACAACTACCTCATTATCCTTGAGTTCCATATCATCACCATTTAATTTGACTATCTTTTCATTGATATAGAGTCATAGAGATGTACAGCATGAAAACAAACTCTTCTGTCCAACTCGTCCATGTAAATTAATCTAGTCCCATTTGTCAGCATTTGGCCCATATCCTTCTAAACCTTTCCTGTTCATATACCCATCCAGCTGCCTTTTAAATGTTGTATTTGTACCAACCTCCACGACTTCCTCTGGCAGTTCATTCCATACAAGCATCACCTTCTGCGTGAAAAAGTTACCCCTTAGAACCCTTTTTAATCTTTCCCTTTCACTTTAAAGCTATGCCCTCTAGTTTTGAACTCCCCTACTCTGGGGAACAGACCTTGACTATTCATCCTATTCATGCCCCTCATGATTTTATTAAGTTCTATAAAGTCCCCCCTCAGCCTTCGATGCTCCACGGAAAATAGTCCCAGTCTATTCAGCCTCTTCCTATAGCTCAAACCCTCCAGCCCTGGCAACATCCTTGTAAATCTTTTCAGAATCCTTTCAAGTTTAATGACATCTTTCCTATAGCAGGGAGACCAGAATTGAACGAATATTCCAAAAGTGGCCTAACCAATGTCATGTACAGCCACAACATGGCCTCTCAACTCCAATGCACTGACCAATAAAGGCAAGCATACCAAACGCTTTCTTCACTACCCTGTCTACCTGTGATGAAAAAATAGTGTTACCACAGTAGTTTGAGTATGTAAAGCAATCTATGACACATCTCCAGTTGAAAACAAAGGCATTCAATTTTTGGTAAGTACCAAGTACCTTGCCAACTATATGTATTTAGTCAATGGTGCAAAAATAGCCTAATTTCAGTCCAATATATTACAGCAATTGTTGAGACCTCTTCCCTTAAAATCAACTGTCAGCTCCAATTTAAAGTTGAAGACTCTCTCCTGTAAAAGATTTACTGTAAATTATATTAACGTTTAACATCAAATTCTGTTACCGCTTATTAGTTTTGGAGTATCATTTTTCCACTCTTGTGCACTAATCCTGACTTGTACAGTATGCTTGACGACTGCACCAATCTATCATCGGAGCATATCCACTTAGTGAACAGTTTTTAATTTTGGCCTACTCTGGTATTTGTTGCAGACTGCTGTAGTGGTCTTAAGTCTGGGTTGGAGTTGAGATTTTGTATTGTACCTGCCGAACTAACCTTGTTTTTCACTTCTGGTACTTGCATTTGAGTTTAGATTGGATTGATTTTTGGATATTTTCCTATTTGGCCTGTTCAGAGATGTTATTACACCTTTAGAACTGGTGGGACTTGAACCTGGACCTTCTTGCTCAGAGATAGGGACAATATTACTGTGCCATAAGCTCTATTGGACGAGTTTTTGTTTTAAATCATGGGATATGGACCTCATTGGCAAGGATGGCATTTATTTGCTATCCCAATGCAGAAAAGTGGTGTTACCATTTTGTATCCAACTGAATAACTTGCTGGAGCAGTTAAGAATCAACCATCATTGCTGTAGATTTGGAGTCACTTGTAAGGATAACAGTTGGCTTTTCTAATGAACCCTGAAGAGCCAGATGGATGATTATTTCAAAACTGCAATTTTTTGGTTATCATCACTAATGGTTTATCTGCGATTTAGTCATTTAACTGAATTGAACTCCAGGCCTCTGGATTACTAATCCAGCAACATAACAACCATGTTAGAGCATTCATGTTCAGATATGGAGAAGGTTTGGGCAATTTCTTCCCAGTTCCTACACAAATACTCTGCATTTAATTAATGCTTTCTCTGAGAATGCTTGATGCCCATAATAGGGAAGAATGTTACATTTTCCATCAGTAACAATCTTTGAGTATAAAATTCCCCATTGTTCAAATTTTTTTTTCTTTATTCATTCACAGGATGAGGGTGTTGCTGGCTAGGCAGAATTTGTTGCCCATCCCTAATTTCCCAGAGGGCAATTAAGAGTCAGCCACATTGCTGTGAGTCTGGAATCACATGTAGGCTAGACCAGGTAAGGATGGCAGTTTCCTTCCCTAAAGGGCATTTGTGAACCAGATGGGTTTTTCCAACAATCGGGAATAGATTCATGGCCATCATTACACTCTTAGTTCCCAATATTTGTTGAATTCGTATTCCACCATCTGCCATGGTGGGATTTGAACCCAGGTCCTTGGGACACTATCTGGATCAACGGTCTCGCAATAATACCACTAGGCCATCACCTCCCCATAAATGCTGGCTTAAATGGGGGTAGGTCACTTGATTCTATCAAGACTTCTTGACATGTTTCAGATCAAATAACCAATTCAGCCAGGAATAGGCATTTTGATGGACTATGTCACAGACTGGAAAAAGGAGCAACATTGGTGATCGGCAGCATCGTACGATGGACATTTTTTGTCCTAGTCTAATTGTGACTATGAATTGAGCTGCCTGAACCCACACAGTCAAACTGCAGAACTTTTAATCTTGTTTCAACATGCAGTAATATTTTACAACACTGAGTGGTTCACATATGTCAACAGATAACTCAGAAGAATAGTTTTCTTTGTGTTGAGATCCTATAAAAGATAGTCAAGATTATAAATCACTGTAAATTGTTTTGCGCTGAGCACTGCCTTTTAGATGTCCCGTGTTAGATATTTATTCTGTTGTTCTATAGACTGAATCTTCAGCTGAGTGTATTTTTATACCTAGTTATGGAGATAAGGCTATAATACAGCATATAGTACTTTCCAATAAGCTTGAGTATAGGAGCAAGTGTTCTGCGCTCAGTTCTTGCATCTCAGTACCATCCATCTAGATATTGGGTAGCTAAAGGCATACTTCACACCATAGACCACAAGATGTCACTTAAAGGAGTGATTGATGATGCTGAACCTAAGTAGAAAGTTGAGTAAAAGAGAAGAGAAAAAATAACAATATCAATGTCAACCAGCCATGAACAATACGACAATATCATCTGACACATGAGATAACAAAACTCCTGTTCAAATTTCTCTAAGCTTAAGGCACAAGGTCATACAGAAGGTTGTACAGAATAGTGATGTTTGTGTGGAATAACAATGTGGAAGTGAATCTAAAACCTTATTTAGCTTTAAATTTGCAATGTCTACAAAAAAGACTTGTGACATCTAGTAATACCCCTTAAGCTCACTCATGCTGAATTAAACCATAATTCAATTCACACTTAGATTAATGATTACATATCCATAACATACTAAGCAACCATTCTGAATTTTTTAAAGCAAGTGAAATCTACCTAGAATTGGGTCAACACGTTTCTTTTTGAGTCATATGTGTTTTCTCGTATTCAAATGTGGTTCTTCGGGTCTTAACACAAGCTCAAGTCAGACTTCTTAGTAACTGTTAAATGTTGTTTATTATTACACTGTACATGTTGATAAGGTGACAGAGCATCACGTTCCATGCAGGTCCAACTTTTTAGCAAAATACTATGACATGATGGCTGGAGTCACGGACATCACAGATTATCGCAGAGGTTGACCTATCTCTACATCCCCCTTAGCATTTTGCCAATTGCCAACATTATGAACTAAAAGCACTTAGATCATAAGGAATAGGAAGAGGAGTAGGAGATTTGGCCCCTTCTGCTTGCTGCACCATTCAACAGGATCATGGCTGATGTGACATTCGTCATATCCACTTTCCTGCATTTTCCCCGTAATCCTTGATTCCCCTATTGATGAAGAATCTATCCATCTCAACCTAAATATACATTAGGACCCTCCCCCTTCTGCTCTGTGGCAAGGAGTTCCAAAGACTATTAAACCTCTGAGAGAAGAAGTTCCTCCTCATTTCAGTCTTAAATTGGCACTCCTTTGTTCTGAGGCTGTGCCTTCTGGTCCTAGACTCTCCCAAGAAGAGAAGCATCCTCTCAGCATTTACCCTATCAAGCCCCTTCAGGATCCTATACATTTCAATGAGATCTCTTCTCATTCGTCTAAATTCCAGTGAGTGGATTCCAACCCTGTTTACATTTTGTTCATAAGACAATCCCTCCATACCAGGGAACATCCTAGTGAACCTTCTCTGAGCTGCCTCCCGAGAAATGATAGCTTTCCTTCAATAAAGGGGCCAAAACTGCTCGCAGGATTCCAGATGTGGTCTCACCAACACCTCATCCAGTTGCAGAAAGACTTCCCTAACATTCCCACCAATTCCCCATAAAATCTGTTGTTCACTGTTTCAAATGCTATGGAAGCATCACCGGGCCAGTCATTTGAAGTGGTGTAGGAGGAGAATGGCACGAAGGCTGGCTGGGAATCACTCATTCACCAGATGAAATGAAGAAAGTAGGATTACTAACATCACCCCAATGGTCATAGTCCTGAAAAGAGATGGCCAGTGGTCTGCTGCATCAAGATGAAGACAGGTTGATGCCCATCAAGACAGTACCACTTCCACTTTGCTGGACACTGATTAACTTTATCTCTTTCATGATTCATTTTGATGACGGCAAGATCTCATAGTGAATAAAAGGCAGTCAAATGCTGATGTTATGCCATCAAGAAAGAGCTGGCAGGAATCATCATTCAACTGTGATACAGGGACAATGACATGTCGAGATTCTTGCATTGTATTCTCAAGGTGAGAATGAAGCGATGAGTGAATCATTGGAAAGACTGCAGAATAGGCATTCACATCTTTGAAAGACTCACAAGCACTGTGACGAATCAGTGAAAATTGTAGCATTCAGAGACAATGTAGTTCTAAGGGGTTCCCCCTTTGACTGTTCCAAAATGTTAGTTACATTCGTTACTGCCTAGTATTAAGCACAAAGCGTGTTGCAAGGTTTTCAATAGGTCACATGGGGCAGTTCATAAAATTCCTACAGAGTGGAAACAGGCCATTCAACCATCCACACTGACCCTCTGAAGAGTAACCCACCCATCTTCACCCCCTACCATATCCTATCCCTGCATTTCCCACCCTAGACACTATGGACAATTTAGCATGGCCAATCCACCCTAGCCTGCATATCTTTGGACTGTGGGAGGAAGCCAGAGCACCTGGAGAAAGCCCACACAGACACAGGGACAGCATACAAACTCCACACAGACAGTCACCTGTAGCTGGGATTGAGCCCAGGTCCCTAGCACTGTGAGGCAGCAGTGCTAACCACTGAGCCACCAGACCACTGTCAAGGGTAACTGAACAGTCAATTTCAAGCAAAAACAGAAATCGCTGGAGAAACTCAGCAGGTCTGGCAGCATGTGTGGAGACAAAGCACAGTTAATGTTTTCAGTCCAGTCATCCTTCTTGGTTATCACCCAAGGGTGGCAGTCAATCAGGTGCATAAGAATAAAAAGAAGGGACTCCATCCTGAAAAGGTGCTGCTCTAGCAAGCTCGAGCTGTTGGGATTCAAGAGATCTCCAGGGATCTAGGAGATACTAAGTATTAGGGCTGGGGTTCAGCAAAAGTTTTGGGAGTGCTGGAGTCTCAGAAGAAACCAAGTGCCATTAAGAGTTCAGTGTGGCTAAGAGAAAGGGTGAAGGTAGCTCACATGCAGTATCCACTCTATGCAGCTGAGCTTGGAAACGTGCAGAGGCAGCTCCAGCTTGATGAATCTACCTGTCTTTAAAAAAACTGCAACACTAAAGTGCAATTTCTAGAACGAGCAGTGTGCAGTCCCGATTGGGAGAAAGAATGATCAGAATGGGAGCAGTCATTCAGGCCATTCGTGACAGAATGGTTCTTGAGAAAATGTTTCAAGGCCAGTTTGGTAAAAGTCATACCTTTTGAAGATTAATGAAATTTGATGACCTACTATATCTTAATGTCTGCTGAGAAATCTATGAAATCTTTGTTGCCCACATTTGCTCTTTGTGAGCTGTAGGGCATTTCATCACTGTTTGTGACCAAGTTTGCAATATGTTAAATCTAGGCATTAGAACATAAGTTCTTCACATGTTGTCGATTGTATCACTGTTCTAATGTTATGTAACGTGATTTCTTGTTGATTATTTTAAACTGTGGAATCCCATGTCTTTATTCTCACAGTAATTCCCCTGGCTCTTACACTTTGGCTAGTTGAAGCCAAGTCACTGGTCTCCAGCTGGGTTGTAACACATAAATTTGGCATCTGCTCCAGGATCTTACTGTTTGTGCATCCTCTGCTGCTTCTGTTGTTTGGCATGCAAGTAATGCAGTGATGTTGCTTCCAGGTTGACACCGCGTTTTTAGGTATGTCTGGTGCTGATCCTGGCCGGCCCACACCAGACAGAGTACATTGTGTGCTCTTGCTGAACTTCACCCACTGTTTGAATGGCACCACATCCACTACCTTCAATGTTCACTCCCTTTAGCTGTGATACTGAGCAGCAACAGGGTGTACCATCTACAAGATGCACTGCAACAACTCACCAAAGCTCCTTAGACACAATTTCCAAATCCATGACCTGTACCAACTAGAAAGACCAGGGCAGAAGATGCAATGGGAACACAACCATCTGCAATTTCCTCTCCAATCCACATACCATCCTGACTTATATCACCATTCCGTCTGATGCACTGAGTCAAAAGCTTGGAACTGCCTTCCCAGCAGCACTATGATTGTCCTATATTCCAACACTGCCTTGTCCTCCCCTTAGTGTGTTTCTTCTTTCTTGGGATGAATATCAGCTGCACCTTCCAAATTACCTCAGAAACTTCTGCCATTGCTAGTCCAGCATCTTCCCTGCTTGGCTGTGCTTCCAATCAATTCTGGCCGGCTCCTCCCTCATGTCTTTGTAGATACTTTTACTCAATTGCAATACCGTTATATTTGATTCCAGCTTCTCCCTCTCAAACAGCAGGGTGAATTCTATTATATAATGGCTACTGCATCCTCGGAGTTCCTTCACCTTAAGCTCCCTCATCAATTCTGCCTCATTGCACATCACCAAATCCAGAATTGTCCTTTCCCTAGTGGCTTTCACCACAGGCTGCTCCAAAACACTATCTCATTGACATTCCATAAACTCCTTTTCTTGGGATCCATACAAATCCGACTTTCCCAGTCCACCTGCAGTTTCCCTTTTAAAAGTGAGTCTCCAGCAATCAAATCTGTGTGGACATTACACAAACTCAACTGAAGTGGTTAGGAAACCAGATATTTGAGCAGTGGGTTTCTTAGTGTCTTAGTGGTGATGTCCACCCAGAGTTGATTGCTGGAGAGTCACTTTTAAAAGACAGCCAGCATATGCCAGAATGGAAGCACCAGATTATGCAGCAGTAGAGACCAATAATGGGTCAGGGAATGAGCAAGTGTAATGTCAATATTACGGCTCAGTTTCAAAGCCACTAAGAAACCCACTGTTCAAACATCTGGTTTCCTGACATTGGTTTTCACTTCCACAGACGGGTCAAAATATTTAAATCAGTCATAAATCCCTATAATATACCTCATGTCAGCTAGCCAGCACTAATGACTCGAACATGCCTACAACGTCAGGTACAATGCCCAGAAAAAAGAGAACATAGACAATGAATATAATTTTAATAAAATCAGAAAAGCAAATATAATTTCAATGTTTCATCTATTCCTTTGCTACTCACAAAACTACCAAGCAACAGACTGGGTATTTGTGCTTCTTAGCTGTATTCCAAAACTCCCCTCAAAATGCAGGACATAGGTCATTGTTAGACCAAAAATCATAGCTTACAATGCATTATATTTAAAGCAATGTTTGAGAAAGCAGTTTGGTTGGTTTAACTTAATCTCTCAGTTGTACTGTACTCTCCCTTCCTTCCAACCTCTCACACTCCCAGCACCAGCTTTATTAAGCATTGTTGCTTTGTGGTACACAGAGAATAGTTGAAGGACCAGCTAACCTTCAGAAGATTGTAAAATACTTCACAAAACAAATGTATCTGCTTGGAGCATTATTTCTTTATGAGTAATAATTTCTGAAATAAACCACTTTAATTTTATCGTGAAGGATGGTTTTAACGAGGAATGTTGTCAGTAAATGGTTCAGTGTACTAAAAGTGATTCAGTGGGGATGTGGACATTAAATGGATTTCATGACACTTAATATGTTTGACATTCTGCAAAACAATTCACCACTCCAAAAGATTAGGATGAAGTCTGTATTTCTTGTCGGAGAAAATGTTCATAAACGAAAGAAAAATGAAATTTACCATTCCCAAACTAGCACAAGACCTATGGGTATTGACTGATTCTACTGGATGCTGTAAAACACGTTGTACCTCCCATAAGACTTTATATGAAAAGTATCTTAAAGCAATGTAAATTGCTTGTTCATTCATTCACTGCTTCTCAATAATTGCAACTACGTTTGTTTTTGAAGTGTGTCTAAAAATCCATTTGTATTGGTATCACCAAATCAAAACTAATTCCCTTCGAATCATAATACCCCACACCTTTCTCCATTTTTTTAGGATGAAAATGACATTCAACACTATCACCACTGACAATTAGTTCAGGCTTCAAAGGTATACAGTCCCTTAATGTGAACTGCAAACTCAGATTACTACATCTCAGTAACCAGCTACGTTCAATGCTTTGTCATTACATTATTAAGCATTAGCTGAAAATGTGAGCTTCATTGTTTCAGCTACAGTTCTTGATCCCTCATATTTCCTGAGAGAATCCCTTGCCTATAATTGACTTTGTGTTAAAGCTGTGTCAACACAAAGTCAAACAATTATGGACAGTGGGCTCATATTAGAGAAAGTTAATAGTCTAACAGTAGTGTACATAAGGACAATTTAAGTCTATGCTTTCAAGACGGCTCAGTGAGATCTTATAATCAGAATTCTTGATTGTATGCTCATATATGTTCTTTCATAATGATAATGTTTTTAAAAATAAGGTACAAACACTTGCCGATGCCTGCTAACTCACTGTCAATACATCTTATGGTGAATTATGGACATTTTTGGCCAGTAAAGTCCCACAATCAATTCCTATTCTGTGCTAAATTGCCTCGATAATTTCAACATATGTAGAGCGATGGATAACAGAGCAGTCTACATTTTCCGAGAAAGTGCCTGATGGGAGCAAACTCCAGAGGTTTCCTCTTCATTTCATCTCGATGTGGGGAGGGAAGGTGGGTACTTGCCGTCAGCAAACAGTGATGAAGAAAATGTCATCAATGAAGCTTTAAACAAAGGAGATAAAAATGGTCACTGCAGAAAAGAGCCAAAGAGACAGCTGCAGTAACTTAACAGGAAACTCAAGATAAGAGGTAATAGGCATATGTTGCAGGCCTGTTCTTACAAGTAATGTATGATGGCACAGTGGTTAGTGCTGCTGCCTCACAGCACTAGGGACCCAGGTTCAATTCCAGCCTCAGGCAACTGTCTGTGTGGAGTTTGCATATTCTCCCCGTGTCTGTGTGTGTTTCCTCCCACAGTCCAAAGATGTGCAGATTAGGTGGATTGGCTATGCTAAATTGCCTGTAGTCTTCAGGGATGTGTAGATTAGGGGGATAGGTCTGGGTAGGATTCTCTGAGGTTTGGCGTGGACTTGTTGGGCCAAAGGGGCCTGTTTCCACACTGTAGGGATTTTATGAATTCAAATGCCATATTCTTAACCCTCAATATTTTGGAGATGTTTTAATTTATTTACAACACAATGTAAGGAATGAGAAGATTCCACTGGTACTTTTGTCTGCTCCTTCTCACACACTGTGTGTGACTTGAATGGTGAATCATGTCATATATCCGCATGGCTTAATCTCCTGAGGCTGCTGGAGAAGCACAGATAAAACTTTAAAGATTATAACTTCAAAATGTCAAAGCTCCAAAACTCCCCCTCGACCTGAATGTAATTGAGCAAGAACTCCGGGTATGGAATTTAACATTACAGATAGCATTATTCTCCCCTATCTAGCTGCCTTAAAAAAAAACTAACCTTTGCTTGACCTCAACAGGCCTGAAGCCATAAAACCCACAGCATATCTAATAATCTACATTTAAAATTTCAATTAAATTGTTGACTAAATATCCTTCAAGTTTCATTTTAAAATGACTTTGTTATGCTAATAGGTACATTGTACATGCTGCACAGAGCTTCACAGAATATATTTTCCCTCTAATACCCAATCTCTTCTGGTACTAGGCAGTTTGGTGCTCTGATACTCTTTTGTAGCTGCTGATAGCCACATCATCAAAGCCTTTCAATACTTTAAAAGACTTAATAATCTACTTAGGTGGGAATTAGGATAGGGGGATCAGCATAGGACCGAATCTGGAAGAAAACAGATGGAGTGTGGGTCATCGAGGCAAGACAGCTGCATATGTTTCCTGTCCTGTAGGCTCGGACATCCCATATCACTGACTTTGATGAATTGAGAAGCATAAACGCAGCCTGCGAATATTAACTAATGATCCTAGAGATGAGAACCAATCCATGATTTGTGGTTCACAGCAGCTAGCTCTTAATTTCCTCAGTTATTCCAGGAATTCTCCAACACACTGCATCGCGTTCTCAATTCCTACTGTGGATTCCTACTTGAGATTATTTCTGTCGTCAGATACTGAGCCAAGATTAGGAACTCCCACAAAGGCAGAGACTCAAGACAAGTGGGAAAGTCAACTCAATTGTAGTTAAGCATTTCTCAAGGGGATCAAGTAGAAACATCACTTTGTTGACTATGACTGAAAAAAGAAAATTGGCTAATTCTAGATCACCCTTCCTGCACTTTTCCCCTCACCCTCCAAAACTGTGATATCACCCCTTCCCTCAGGTAAACTACATTTCAAATAATTCCAGATTTCTTTTTGCTTCTCAGAAATCACAGAACTATGATGCAAAGAAGGAAGCCATCAAATTAGTCTGACTTCCATCATTCTTTCCCAACAGCTCTGCAAAATATTTCCTCTTTAAATATACATCCAATTTTCTTTTTAAAGCCCTACCATTCTTTCAGGCACTGCATTTCAGATCGGAAACCCCCACTGTGTAAAAAAAGAAAAATTCGTTATTCCCCCTCTGGTTCTTTTGCTAATCCATTGAGTATTCCGTGTGAAGAATTCTCTGAAAGCTTCTTGCTAGATAGGACCCTGTACTATGTTACCTATCATCACAACTTAATTTGAAGTCACATTCAGGATTTACCCTTGTTCATGCCTTTACTCCCATATTCATATAACCTCCTAAAAATAGAGCATCTCATCCTGCAGGAAAAGAAATGATTCTTCAAAGAGTGTAAAAAGCAATTTGGGCAAGACTCCTTCTTCTGGAGTTTACACATGCAGATTTGGGGTGGTATGGTGGCTCAGTGGTTAGCACTGCTACCTCATAGCTCCAGGGACCCAGGTTCAATACCACCCTTGGGTAACTGTCTGTGTGGGTTTACTCCCACAGTCCAAAGATGTGTAGGTTAGGAGGGTTGGCCATGCTAAATTGCCTGTAGTGTTCAGGGATGCCTAGACTAGGTGGCCTATAGGGAGATGGTCTGAGTGGGATGCTCTGAGGGTCAGTGTGAACTTGTTGGGCCGAAGGGCCTGTTTCCACACTGTAGGGACTCTATGACCTAAATGGGTTAATAAAAAATCCAAATAACAGTGTTCCTGAGCTACACTTCTTTTTCAATTGGCCGCTTCAAGATAAATAAGGCCACTGAATCTCACAAAAACTAGACTGACCCCTACTTTTGTGAATCAAATTACCAGATTGAATTAAAAGCTGGTTATGCGATATGGTACTGTTTTTCTTTGGACCAATTACAAGTTGCTGCAGAATCCTCCCTCCTTTCCACCCCCTCCCACCCCAATTTCAAATGGCAACATAAATCAAAGTTGTTAATTTGGGAGGGGGATCTTGTTCTTCTTTCGATTTGATAAGGAAATTAATAGAATCAGCTTCTTATCAGCTTCACCAGCAGATACTTGTTAAAAAGAAAACGGCTGTTCCATATTACTGAACCCAATATTATTTATAATCTTCTTCCGTGAAAGGCAGACCCTCTCTGTCGCTTCAGTCCATGGCTGTCAAGCCAGCATTTGAAACAGCATGCTATCAATTCTCCACTGCCTATTCTAGTTTCCATGCATAATTTAAATTGGACAAAGACAAATAACAACCAGTGGTGAGTAGATCAGTTTAGTAGCCTGTCTGAGATAAACAGAAACACTAAACAAATAGCTTGTGGAATCAGTTGTAAACCATCCTGCCTCCTGAATAAGGCAGGCGCTCCATGCTTCAGACAATTGTCTTTCATCACCATTCAATTATGATACATGATTGGAAACTTTCATACACTTCTGGCTTCTCTCTCTATTCTTGGAATTCTATCTACATTGCACCCCTCCCTTTTGGTTATTATTATGACAGGTCAAATTTTCAGATGACTCAAAAGTAGGTGGAAAGACAGGTTGTGAGAGAGCTACCAACAGTTTGCAGGGAGATATTAATAGATTAACAGGCAAAAAATTGGCAAATGGATAATAATGTAGGAAAATGTGAAGTTGTTCACTTTGGAAGGGAGAACAAAAGACCTACTGTTTCATTTAAAGAAATGTAGAAAACTGCAACACAAAGGGACTTAGTAGTACTTCTGCACAAAACAGAAAAAACTAGCACCCAGATGCAGCAGACATACAGGTGGGCTAATGGAATGTTGAATCTTATTTCAAGGGTGTTGGAGTATAAGAGTAGGGATGTCTTATTGCAACTGTGCAAGGTGCTGGTGAGACCACATCTGGAGTACTGACTTTTGGTCTTACTATTTAAGGAAAGATATTATTTCATTGAAGGCAGTACAGGCTATGTTCACTGGGATGATCTCAGGTATAGATGGATTGTCTTATGAACAAAGGTTAAACAGGCTAGGATTCTACTCACTGGAGTTTAGAATAATGAGAGATGATTAGCATTCTTAAGGGTTTCGGCAGGACAAATGCTGAGAGGATGCTTCCCCTCATGGGAGAGTCTAGGACCAGAGGGCATTGTCTCAAAATTAAGGGGCACTGATTTAAGACTGAGATGAGAAGGAAATTCTTCTCCCAGAGAGTTGAGAGTCTTTGGAACTCCTTGCCACAGAGAGCTGTGGGGACAGTAAGGGAAACAAGGGTTATGAGGAAAGGGCAGGAAAGTAGATGTGAGGAGTATTGGATCAATCATGATCCTGTTGAATGTTGGTGCAGGCTCAAGGGCCAAATGGCTTATTCTTGTTCTTATTTCTTATGGCTTTGCGGTCATCTGGCACTCCTCAGGGCATGGACAAGAGACTCCAAGACGGCAGCGTCAGCACAGGAGGTAGTGTTTGGGCTCCTGAGTCTGTCTGCTCCAGGCCAGCCACATACTTCTCTCTCTCTCCTTTCTCATCTTCGTCTTTCTCTTTTTCCCTCTTCTTCATCCTCTGATTTGGTGGGGAAGCCAGAGCGTAGCTCGGCAAGTCATTGGCTGTGGTGGTGTTAGTGCCGAGAGCAAGAACTTCTGGCTACAGTAGGCCTGGAGCATGGACTCAGGGACCCAGCCGGTCTTTGGCTGAAGCCGTGGCAGTGCCTGGTGCGAGGACTCCTGGCTGCGTAGGCCTGAAGTGTAGATTCAGTAGGGTGTCATCTAATGTGGCACTCAGCAGGTCGTCAGCTGCAGCGGAGGAGGTGTCTGGAGCAGAGGCCCCTGGCTATGGTAGGCCTAAAGTGCAGGGACTCCTTGAGGCCAGGGACACCTTGCAGAAGCCCTGGAGCTGTGTTTGAAGACCCTTTGTGCAGAAGAGGAACTCTATTTACGCAATTTCTGTATATTCTGTTTGCAATTCAAAATGGCGCCGGACTGTGGCGACAAAACACTTTTCACTGTACGTTTCTTAGACATATGTGACAATAGATAACTCATTAGTAACTCAGCGTTTAGCCTGAAAACAAAAAATGTGGGGGGTCACAGTGGGACAGGCAGCATCCATGGAAAGAAAGCAAGCCAATGTTTCAAGTCTTTATGAAGGGTCAGCTAGACTCAAAATGTTAGCAAGCTTTCTCTCAGTGGATCCTGCCTGACCCAGTAATTTCCAGCATCTTTTGTTTTCAGTACGGATTTCAGCATTGCAGTAATTTTCTCCGTCAAAGTTTAGCCAGCGAGCTATCTAGTCTAGGTAGGTCACAGGAATATTGGTTAAGCAAGAAAGAAGGGAGGGTCTAGGCCGTAAACGTCAGTCTTCCTGCTCCTCTGATGCTGCTTGGCCTGCTGTGTTCATCCAGCTCTACACCTTGTCATCTCAGATCATTGTTAAACTGGTTAGAGAGGATAAAGCCTTACATCTGTGCGTACAAAAAGAAGCTGGAGAAAAGATAGTAACAGCACCATTGTATGTTTTAAAAATTAGAAAACTTAAAAAAATGGTTTAGTAGCAGAGGACAGCTAATATTATTTGTTTTTTTAAAGCAGTCCCAACAGGTTCAGGAACAAAAACAAAGTTGCTGGAAAAGCTCAGCAGGTCTGGCAGTATCTGTGAAGGAAAAAACAGAGTTAACATTTCGGGTCCGGTGACTCTTCCTCAGAACTGATGGTGGCTGGGAAAACGTCAGTTTGTATTCAGACAAAAGGGAGGTGGGTGGGGTAGGGAGTAAATGATAGGATAGAGCGAGAAGAGAGAGAAAGACAGTTGGACAGACAAAGGAGTTGCAAACGATCAGGCTGGGAGGGTGAATAGTTGTTAACGGGGACTGTTAGTGACTAACAACAGGGGGTGTGTAATGGCAGGCTATGTGGTAACAAGGCCTGGTGTGTGGGGTAGGGGGCTGGGACATGGGAGAGTTTAGGCCCTAAAATTATTGAACTCAATACTGAGTCCAGAGGGCTGTAGGGTCCCCAAGTGGAAAATGAGGTGTTGTTCCTCCAGCTTGCATTGGCCTTCGCTGGAACACTGCAGCAAGCCAGAGACAGAGATGTTGGCCAGGGAGCAGGGTGGTGCATTGAAGTGGCAGGCAACAGGTAGTTCAGGGTCTTTTTTGCGAGCAGAACGTAGATGTTCTGTGAAGCAGTTGCCAAGTCTGAGCTTCGTTTCCCCAGTGTAGAGGAGACCACATTTTGAGCAGCGAATGCAGTAGACTAGATTCCGGGAAGGGCAGGTGAAGTGTTGTTTCGCCTGGAAGGTATATTTGGGCCCTTGGATACTGGGGAGGGAGGAGGTAAATGGATAGGTGTTGCACCTTCGTCGCTTACAGGGGAAGGTGCCGTAGGGCTGTGGGGAGGTGTTGGGAGTGAAGGAAGTGTGGACCACGGTGTCCCGGAGGGAACGGCCCCTGCGGAAGGCAGACAAGGGAGGAGAGGGGAATATGTGTCTAGTGGGGTTTCCAAGAAGTTCAGTGGCGACTAGAAATATAATCAAGGAAAGGAAAAATATATAGAAAACAAAACTTTAATAGGCAGTGCAGATTTCAAAAAGAAAGGAGATCATGTGACTAAGCTTATCAAAACCTTTGAAAGGTTTGAGTTATAAAGAAAGCTGGATAGGCTGGGACTTTTATTACTGGAGTGTAGGCGGTTGAGAGGCGACCTTTTAGAGGTTTATAAAATAATGACGGGTATTGATAGAGTTAATGGTAGTTGTCTTTTCCCCAAGATGGGGATTTTCAAGACTCAAGAGTGTACATTTATGGTGAGATGAGATAGATATAAAAAAGGCTTGGAGGGCAAAGTTTTTACACAGAGGATGGTTTGCGTGTGGTATGAACTATCTGAGGAAGTGGTGGATGTAGGTACAATAATAATTTAAAAGACATTTGGATAAGTACTTGAATAGGAAAGGTTTGGAGGGATATGGGCCAGGAGGAGGCAGGTTGGCTTAGTTTAGTTAGGGATTATGTTAGGCATGGACTGGTTGGACCAAAGGGTCTGTTTCCATGCTGTATTAATGGAAAGTGTAGACGATAATAATTTACCAGGTGTAAGTATTTCTAGATTTTCTATGAGTACAGCATGACAGAGTTTGTCTAAAGTCAAAATGTGAATTCAGGGAACAAGTAGTATAATGGATAGCAAGCTGACTACAAAACAAATAAACAAGAAAAATAGAATACATTTATATACCATTTCTAACATAATGAAGCATCTCAAGGCAGATCACAGGGACAACAAAATGTTAAAAATATTTACTCAGACTGGAGAAAGGTGGGAAATGATGCTCTATACAGATCAGTCTTGGGATTTGCTACTCCTTATACGATTTACAACAGCCATCTGGATTCAGAAATTGGAAATATAATTTCAAAATTTGAAGATCACTGCAGATTAAGTGACATGGTAATGCTGAGAAAGACAGCAACAAAACATAAGACATCTTGCAGAATAAGTATGTAAATCACAAATGAATTGCAGTATAAATAAACGTGGTGTGACTTGTTAAGATGAACAGGGAGGCCACATCCTAATTGGAATATAAAGAGGCTAACTGGCTAAAAGAGTGGTTCTGGTGCCCATATTATTTTAAAAAGATGTAAAGGCATTGGAAAAGGTTTAAAAAAAACTTTCAAGGCAGATACCAAATCTGAGAAATCATAACTATCAATAAAGATTGAAAGGCTGGTACTCTTGGGGTAGAAAGGGGAAGGCCTAACTGTGGTACTCAAAATTATCAAAGTGCTCGATGGGTTAGACATAGAGAAGATGTATCCAGATGTAAAATAATCCACTATTAGTGAAAAATGTAGACACAAATAAAACCAATATGAAGTCCTGGAGGAAATACTTTAACGAGAGGTGTGGTGAGAATGTGGAACTCACTACCAGGTGGAGTAGTTGAGGTGAATGACATGATGAGAGAAAACTAAATAAGCACATGAGGGAGAAGGCGATAGCAGAATATCATAGAATCGCAGGAATGCAACGCAGCTGAAGGAGGCCATTGGGCCTATCATGTCAGCACTGGTTCTCCAAATGAGCAATTCACTTGGTGCCATTCTCCTAATAACCCTGCACATTCTTCCTTTTCAAATAACTATTCAATTCCCTTTTGAATGCCTCACTTAAATCTGCCTCCACCACATGCTCGGGCAGTGAATTCCAGATCCTAACCACTCACTGCATGAAAATAACTTTCCTCACGTTGCCATTGCTTTTTGCCAATGACCTTATATCAATGCCTTCTCATTCTCGATCTTTCACACCTGGGAACAGATTTTCCCAAGCTGTTCTTTATGAACCCTTCAAGATTTTGAATTTCTCCCATCAAAACTCCACTTAGCCTTCTCTTCACAAAGGAAAAGAGTCCCTACATTTCCAATCTAGCTACACAACTGAACACTCTTATCCCTGAAACTGTTCTCCAGTGAATCCATAATTTCTGTAATGTCTTCACATCCTACTTAAAGTACGTTGCATAGAAACAGACACAATGCTCTAGCTGAGGCAAAATTACTGTGTTACACAAGTTCACCATAACCTTGTTGCTCTTGCACTTCATGCCCCTGTTAATAAAGTTTAAGTTTACGCATGTTTTATTAACCACCCTTGAAATCAGTCCTGTCACATTCAATGATAGGTGTTCCCAGGTCTCTCTGCTCCTGCACCCCCTTGAGATTTCCATTAGTTTATGATGTCTACATGTAAGGACAAGGTTTTCCCTGGCTGGGGAGTCTAGAACCTCAAGATACAGGGTAGACGATGTAGAACTGAGATGACGAAAGATTTCTTCACTCAAAGGGTCATGAGCCTGTCGAATACTCTATCACAGTAGGCTCTGGAGGCCAAGTCGCTAAATATATTTGCAAAAGGTAGATGCATTTTTAGATTTTAAAAGCAGCAGGCAATATGGGGAGTAAGTAGGAAAGTACCATTGAGATATAGAATTAGCTCTGATGATATGAAGTGGTGGAGCAGGCTCAAAAGGCTGAATGGCTTACTCTTGCTTCCTACATTTCTCTTTATTCTCTATGTGTTTCTCTATATCTCTATGTTCTTCCTCACAAAATGCATCATTTCACACTTCCTCACATTGAACTTCATTTGCCACTTGTCTGCTCGTTCCACCAACTTCTCTCCAGAATCTTCCTCACAGTTTACAATCTTTCCAAGTTTTGGAATCCTCACAAGCTTAGAAACTGTGCCACCTTGGTATAGGTCACTAATGTATGTCAAGAACAGCAAGGGTCCCAAGACTGGCCCCTGGGGACATCCATGACAAATGTGGAGGATCACAACAGGAGACTGAGAAGGAGCAATCAGTTTTCACTTCTGGCTGAAATTGATTGCAGCCTTGTCTTTTGTACATATGTGCTGGGTTCTCAATGGGGAGGGATAATTGGGAAGCCCCCCTCTCCAGTGAGTTGTTTAGTTCTCCAACATCATTCACAACATGATATGAAAGGACTGTAGACCTTTAATTTGATCTGTTGATTGTGGAATAATTTAGCTCTGTCCAGCTCAGCCTTCCTCTGCTGTTTGTCTGGCATATAGTCCTGTGGTGTAGCTTCACTAGGTTTGTGCCTCATTTTTGGGTATACCTAGCACTAACATGTTATACACTCTTCAACTGTGCACTGAACTAGGCTTAATTCCCTGTCTAGGTAACACAAATAGAGTAAGGGATATTCTGAGCCATGACATTGCAGATAACGTTCGAATAAAACTGCAGCTAATGATGGCCCAGAACGAGTCACAGTAGTCATAGGGATAGAGATAACAAGGTGTAGAGCTGGATGAACACAGCATGCCAAGCAGCATCAGAGGAGCAGGAAGGCTGACGTTTCAGGCCTAGACTG